>NC_039288.1:7462836-7791169 GCF_003368295.1 Carassius auratus | reverse complement strand
ACTTAATAGGCCTCTGGGGAGGTTCAAAGCGAGCGAGATGGTGGAGGAAGGGTAAGAAATGTAAAGAGATATCACACTACCTTGACATTTTAATTAAGACTTTCCCATTAACATGCACAGAATTGTGGGGAAAAAAGACACCTAATGTAAATTCATGAAATACTAGGAACGCCTTAGATGGGTTTCCTTTTTTTGTAAACATGAACCATGACCTAAACAGAAAAATGTAAGAAATGATTAGAAAATGTTTTGAAAGGGTAAGGAAGGAAGGAAAGTGGAGAGCATCAAAGTTGGTGACAGAAACTTTTCATTTTTGCTAACATTTTTAGTATTATTGGAGCATACATTTTATTTGTAAACAATCAAAAACCCAATGATTACACACTCTCAGATCCCAACAGTGAAATGTCTACTTTTGCAAAACATAGCACTTGAACAATTACATTATAGCAGTGGTTTTCAAACTGGGGACTCCTAAAATAATAATAATATAAAAAAAGGGAAAAAAAAGTGAAGTAAAGAAGTAAACAAACAAAATATATAATCAAATCAAACTTTCTGATGCCAAAAATCCCTAATCCCTAAATACCATATTTGCATTGTGAGGGTCCATTAAATAAATAAATAATACCATTTAAAAATCTGCTTTTAAAAGACTAACTATAAAATAAAATACAAAATTAAGTACAGTGAAGTAAAATGCAATTAAAAAAATAAATAAATAAAAAATAAAGTAAAATTAAATAAAAATTTTTTTTTGGAGTGAAATCACTTAAAAAATGGTCTTCAAACGTTTTGAAAGTGAAGTGAAAATGAAAGAGATCCCCAAATACAATATTTGCATTTTGAGGGACCTCTTCTAAAGTAGAGACTAGAAGAATAAATTAAAATGACTATGCTTTAGAAAGACTAGTTATAAAATAAAACAAAATCTGCTTTCAAAAGTTAAAACTATAAAATTTTAAGTAAAATAAAAAAAATATATAAAAGCAAAGTATAATAAATAAAAACAGTTTAGGCAGCTTTAGTTTATATAAGTTTTATATGTATGTATATTTGTATCCCTGAAGAAAAAACATAATAATAATAATAAAATAATAATAATAATAATAATAATAAATATATCTGTTATTATTATTATTATTATTATTATTTTGTTTTTCTTCAGGGATCATTCACATTTGTAGCTCTGTATAATCAAAACATGAAAACCCCTGCATTTTGGGAGGACTGAAATTAACAACCAAGAAACGACACACAAACTCATGTCCATGAACAAACTCTCAAACACAAGCATATCTCCTTCTACTTTTCTAGAAATTATGGCTGCACCTTAGACACTAAACTCAATAGACCTTCCTTTAGTTCCTATTTTGACAAATCCCATCTTGAGCTACGAAGAAAGAAGCAGGTATTGATCCAGGGGGCACCTAATTTATCACACTGCCTGAAATCCTGAAAAAAAAAAAAATTGACCAAGGGGGTTATTCAATACCATTTTCTCCATCTATCCGCAGAATTAAACCAGTCTTTTTTTTCTAGCAAAATGTGAGTGATGACAGCTGTCAGACAGATGAGATTTGTGACAGAAATTCTCTCTCGCTCTCCCTCCTTTCTCCTCCACTGGCTTCATTTTCAACATGAATAGACTTTTAGGCACCAGGCTATTGACACAGAGATATGCACACAGTATCGTTCAAATGTACAAGAAATTGTACACATGGAACAGTATCAAAGCAATTACCTCTTAGTATAGAGCACTACATGAAAGCATGAGGTAAAGTGCTTTCCATCCATTCCAAAGATGCATAGAAGAAATTGTGACTCCCCTCGTGTAGTGAGACTCAAACACATTTGCACAGAGACACGACGGGCCAAGCTGCTAGAATCTAACTGTTGGGCATTTGCAAAAATGTTCACATCAATACAAAGAATCCACTAAAAACCACAGTAAAACCTTGTTGCTCGGCATTTGCTTGGGTAATAGAGGTTGATAAGTGGTTACTAGGGTGTTCTGGGTGATTGGTCCAAGTCAAAAGATCCCACTATCAAGTCTATACAATATTTTTGAAAAATGGTTTAGGATTATGTTTCATCTTAAGCCTAATGGATTTTTAAAAAGTCAAAGAACTTTTATTTTTAATGGGTTTTGAAACCAAAGATACTGCATTGTGAGGGACCATTTCTAAAACAAAGAAAACAGTCATGGCTTTTATTAAAAGAAACAGCTAAACACCCATACACTGTAAAAAATTTCTTGTTGTTTTTACAAAAACTTTTTGGCAGCTGTGGTTGCCAGAATAATTTTGTAAAAATACAGAAAACTGTAAACACATTTACGTCAAAAACTGTTAATTTTACAATATAAGGCTGTAATTTACAAACAAGAAAATGTGAATATAAACCAGTAAATTCAACAACACACAAAATTAAATCTGTTTTGTACCTTGAAAATACTGACAACCACCATAATAATAAAGATGGTACTGTATAAGAGAAAGCCACATGAAGTATCAAAGCTCATCACAAGTAGCTTCACCACAAGCAGAAGTATATATTAACATATAGAAGGTGCACATTTATGGAAACACAAAACACCATCATGGTAACACACGTGATACTTAAATAATGCAACAGAAGATGTAACATAAAGCTCAAATGTACATAACTGATAACAAGAACTATTTAAAAACATGATTATTTAAACAAAATACTTTCAAACGTGGAGTGTCATGCAGGGAATTCTGGGAATATCAGTTTACAGTTTTAGACTGTAAATTATACATTGATTTGTTCTTTTTTTACTTCTAAAAGCTGTATAATTAACAGAATTTTACTGTAAATTTACATTAAATGCTTTGTTAGATCTTTTACAGTTTTTCCCTGTATATAGTACGGGAACTTACTGTTAACCTATTATCAGTTTTTTTCCGTAGCGTTTTTACAAAATTTTACAGTTAAAATTACACTTATTTTTTACAGTGTAGATTTAGGTTTCTCTTTTAGTTTCTAAAAAATAAATAAATGCAGCTACATATAATTTATATATGAATGTGTTTATATAACGTGACCTATTTTATATAATATGACATATTAATACAAAGATATAAAAAAAAAAGTTTAAGAAAATTTGGTAAATGTTAAATAAATAAATAAATAAATAAAAATGTGCACACCTGCCAGCCCCCTGCTTTATAATAATAATAAATCAATAAAAAAGCCTAGTGTGAAGTGCTGTATGAGTAATAGTTAATTAAAACATCTAACCTAAAAAAAACAGAAATACTGACTCCATCAAAACACTCTAAAAAGTTTCACCCACACCTCTAGTGTCATTGTCAATATATTTCCTATCCTTCTAAGACGATGAGTCTGTGCTAGAGTTATGAGAAGGGAGCGAACTATTACAACATCAGTACAATTGTGTGTACGCACAGTCATGGAGGGAATCTAATCTCTTTTAGTAACCTTGAAGGGTGGGGGAAACAGCAGGATAAATGGGGCCTCTCACCTCTACGATGGGTTTTGTTGTTTTGGGAGGTCCATAACTCAAGGCCCTGGTGCGTGCAAAGTATCAGGGGGATACAAACACTAACGGAGCAGGAAGCATCGACTCTGTGACCCGAAGTAATCTCCTGCATCCCGGGTCACAATAAGTTACGGCACACTACTATAACTCTCCCGCCTGCAGCTGCTAACCGTGGCTTCTGTTGTAGTATCATTAGCAAAGTGCTAATAGGGAAGCATAGTACAAGCCCTTGTAGATCCCTTTGATCTTGTAAAGGGGAAGAGAGCAACAGCAAGAACCTAAACACAATCAAACAGATGTAAATGAAGCACAGATTTGAAGGGTTTTTCAATCACAGAATATTTCGCTCTTTTGTTTTATTGCTGTCTCTAAACCTCTGTGAGGATCACAAAAGCTTTTCTTCTCGGGTGTCGCCGGAAAAGACACAAGCTGGTTCTATTCTCCGTGTGAGGTTGTGTGTACAAATAAACTGCATGATGATCGGCTGTCAAAACGGTAAATTGTGCAAACTAAGCATGCGGATTTGAATTTGTTTGTGTCACAGCACATGCGGGGCATTCCTGGAAACAATGGCAGGCACGGCGAAGAAACAATCAGAGCCCGAGTCGCGTCTCCAGTCAAGAGATTGTTCTATTGTTTTCTATCAAGCTTGTGTTGTATTTTCCCGCACGGAGACAACTTTCTTAGATTTTTTTCCTTTTCTTTTTTTTTCAATATTTCAAGAGGAGCGAAGGAACTGTTTCCTGTCCTGCTCCATTAGACACGAATTGTTTCGGGAGGGGAAAATTGGTTTGAAAATTGTGTTGTTTATTGTTCAAAGAAAAACATGCATAGCGTAGAGAGAGAGAGGACCGGGTCTCGAGATGTCCTCTGGGCGTAGGTTTGACTGGAATCAGTTATGAAATGTTCAGCCCTGGGAAACATTCGGAAAATTGATTGGTAATTGGACAAAGCATTTTCAAGACAAATGTTCTGGTGAATGACCATATGTATAATATAATGTGTTTGGGTAAGAAACTGACTGAGGCGTAACGAAACAACCTTCATGGAGGCCCTAACATAATGGCAACACAGTTCCTCATACAGTATGTATCTACTAGTCACATGAGTCTCTTTCCGGTGTTAGACAAAATTCTTTGCAGCATAATTATGATAAGATAATTATGGACACAGTCACCAGACCAAGAAGCTAAGCATAAGGTGAAATCTGATAAGCAGCATATTAAGATGGGGGTTTCCCCCAAAGAATTGTAATGAACCTATTGTTGTAGAGCAGTAAAGAGTGTGAGGAAACCAAGGCCATTCATGTGCATTTGATAATAGTTTTAATCATATAAAAGTCACGTGTCACACTTTTGTCTCATAATTGCGCCTATTGTGCCATAACGGAGTTAAATACTTAGTCTCACACTCATAGTTGCACTGTTACGGAGACCATCTTTTTATAACGTCATCATAACAGGTCACCTGACAAAGGAGAATATTATAGAGCAGAAGAAGAAAGCCTGATTAGGCATGCAATATTATATACAGCATTTTATTTGTTTTTACAAATATATTCTTTAAAAGTATGATGTCAATAATACGGTGCCCAGTAGAGAACATGATCGGTTCACTTAGTTTTGTTGTGGCACTGACCTAATAATTCGTAGGAACGTGATCAAATGTAGTGGCCACAAGATATTAATTTGAGGGAATGTCATATTAACTCGTGGGAATGTCATATTATGTCGTGGCCACAAAATCATTTTGTCGAGGTAACGACATCCTTATGTCGTAGCCTCCAGATGCTATGTTGAGGGAAAAACATCCATTTCTTGTGGGCATGACTTCTTATGTTGAAATAACAACATGTTTTTCTCATGTTTTTACGAGCCAGTGACGGTGCTAGGGCGGGGCTTGAAGGGTCTATAGCCCCATTAGAAACTTGCCCCCCCCCCCCCGCCAAACAGGCTCATTTATAATTTATCTGACAATTATTCCAATAAAGTTTTGGCATGATGTGATGATAAATGAGCGTGTTGTGTTTTCATTTACAAATGAAACCACGTGAATGATTAATTCCTCAACTACACTATAGTATTTAACACTATAGTATTTATAATTATGGTCTATTAATGACAGAAATAACGAACTATATGTTAAATTTAAACTGCATTCCAGAACAAAATTACAGTCGGCATAATCAAATACCTTGATTTGCATGTCGAGCATTTACAGTAGGCTATTATTTACAAAAGTATTCAGAATGTTAAGTAAAGAGATCGAAATGAACAACAACAACAAAGAATATAAACAAATGTAAAATATAACAAATAATAATAGTCTAATAATATTAATATTAATAATATACAAATATTACAGGGAAAAGACGATCAGTTAATGGACTTACAAGACTGTAGGATGGATAAAAATGTTTTCTTGTAGGCCTATTTTATATTATGCACTTTATGTAACATTTATTCATGATAAACTGCATTTCAATGCTGATAATTAGTCTGGTAGCCAAGGCATATGGTCAATATAATAATTTAATAATGACATATTTTCTATAACAAATATTATAATAATTTTTCAATTCAAAATAAAATATTAATGAATTAATCTCTAATAATCCTGGGTTGCTATGGTCATGCAGGTTTGTTTACACATTAAACTCGTGGCCACGAAAAAACCTGTTGTTCCCTCAACATAAAAAAGTCATGAAGTCATAAAAAGTGTCTCTCCCGGGTACCATACAATAATAATTATTATTATTATTTTACAAATCACCTGACAAAAGAAAGCAAAAACAACAAAAATAAATATATAGATAATACCAATACAGATAATTAATGATTTCTTTTATTGTTGATATCATTATTATTATTATTATTATTATTATAAAGCCTGCAGAATTATTAGAACAAACCCTGCAAAGGCATAATATTATGAAATGTTCTACACAGATGATCATTGGACATGGCTGTCAATCTTAAAATAATAATAATAATAATAATAATAATAATAATAATAATTCTATAATATGCAACAATAATTATATAATATTATAGTCATAATAGTCATCTTTATTTATAATAATTTTGTCCTGTAAAGTTTTCTGCTTAAAACTTGTTTCATAATGTAACACCTATGAATGACAGAATTATTTTTATGCATGCTATGGATCCTTATTACTATCAACTATAATCGTTCAAAGTTGGTTATTCAATATTGTTGCACAGTGAAGCAAACTAATTACAGAACACATCTCCTGTAAATTGACTAATCTCACAGATAGCCTGCAGTGCAGCCACATCTTTTGCTATTTTCTTGATCCCAAAAGTAATTACATTTCCCTCTAGATGGAGAAAGTGGGGGAAAAGTGAGCGAGAGAGATAGAGAGAGCTAAAGATAGAGAGGGAACTGCTAAGCCACTCCTCTAACCAGATATGACCTTCATTTGGAAAATGACATCTGAAGACTCAATTAGGCCGATAAGCATTATTAGACTTGTTTGGATGGTGGATACGTTTGGTAAGTTAAAACCTTCATATGGGTAGTTAATACACTGAGGAATACCATTATAAAACCACATGTTAAAGTGTCATAAAATATCATACCTGTACATTAATTTACAAAGCTCGATTCAAGCAGTAATTGGCGTAGGTAAGGATGATAGATACAAGGACTTTTTCTTCCTGTTTTTTTTAACCCTTTCACATAAGAAATTATAAACATATAAAGTATAGAAACCATTTAATTTCTGTGATATAAAATAACAGAAAAGGTTTCATGTTAAAACCATGTCCCAGCATTAGTTTTCAACGGTCAACCAACAAAAACAAACACTTAAACCAGTTTGCCCAATTAACAGAGGTGTTAACACTGTAAAACAAATTTAAGATCATCTTAACTGGATATAAATATGTTCCAAACTCGTCTAAGTTGTATTTTGAGCAGTGCACTAAAAATAAATAAATAAATACATTAATTTATAAATAAATGTAAAATATATTTATTACATTTAAAGAAATGTATATATTTAAATGTCTCAATTATACATATGTTAAACATTTATTAAAGTTAAAATATTGCTGAAATTGACAACCAACAAAGTAATTTTAAGGGTCATATAGGTAGAAAAACTGTAGCTAAACACTTTTTTTTATAATTTACATGGTAAGGTATAGTTATATCTACATGATGAACTATAATGTTTTTAAGTTGCAGGTGTAACAAATCAAATCCACCTTATATGAGACAAATTCATATTCAAAAACTATTCACTCATGAATCTTTTATTGTGAGAGAATAGCTGACAATGACAAAAAAAAAAAAAAAAAAAAAAAAATCAGGTCCACCTAAATTATTGATAGAGACTAATAAAGGGTTTCTTGACATTGGTAGGGACATGCTGTCTATTCTTAAATCCACACCGATGCATTCTATACCTCATGAGGCACACACACCGACTCTGATATCCAGATGGAAATACAAGTATATCTGTTGTTGTAACATGTTCAGATTGTCAGGAGAGCTTGTTTCCCCCCCAGTGCCCATCCTGGGTCTGGGCTAGTGAGAGTCTCTAGGCTAGTGGCTGTCAGAGCTGGAGGTCTTCACATGGGTGGATGTGATTGACCTTGACAGGCTGTTTGTTCATCTTCCACCTGGGTATGCTTACAAGCCTGAACTCTACTTGGCTCTGACCGTCTCTCTTACCAAGGAAACCATACACCTTTAATTATAGACAAATATATGAACGCTTAAACTGTTACTGCCTGGGAAAACCTGAAGGAAAAAAACAACCAAAAAAACAACCAAAACAACAACAACACATACTTGTGTATATTTGGCGACAACTTGCCACAAATTATGAGTAAAAAGTGTCTTTTTTAAAAGTGTAAAAAGGGACCTGACTATGAAGTAAAGATATCAGTATCTCTTCACTACTGATAAATGAATCAAAGCCCCAATGAGTGCTGTTCAGTAAAGAACTTTGAATGCAAATAAACCAGACCAGATGTGACTGAATATGAATGTGCATTGTTGTTCCATACGAAATGTCAAAACCAAATGATTTTGCATGCGGATTTCGCGCTCCTGATATAAATTAGGAAATTACTGTCAGTGAGTTTTAAATATTTTTAATGATACAATTTGTCAAGATCAGATAAGAGTGTGATGATAGTAGCATGCAGTTTAATGCAGACTACAATAATCTGTCAATTTTTGCAGGTAAAGAGGTTAATCAGCCTTTATTGATTTATTTAATTGAATTTTAATTTGTTAATTTAGCCAGATTTGAACAGTAATGATACAATTATAATGAAATATAAAAGGTAACATAGAAAAATAAAAATGGATTTGTCTTAGCCTATAAAAATGTTCTTAAAATCCAAATAGTTAATATTAATTAATATTTAAATATATTAAACAATAATTGAAACCATAATTATATCAATTTGTAGCAGAACAAAAGACTGGAGTACATTTGACAAGAAAACACTATTTCAGGCTTTATAATTCAAAATATCACATTTTCATAGTTCAGTGTGTTACTTGCCATTTCCTTGGAATTATTTGCTTTATTGACTAGCAATTCTGAACAATTTTTGTTCAGTTTAGTTAACTTTTTTTATGTATGCATGCTTTTGCAACTTATTTTTTTAAGAACTAAAGCAAGAATTTAGATGTATTTTTTGTTAGTAGATAAAAAAATTAACAAATTTTTAAAAACATCTTAAAATTAGGTGTTTGATTAATAAGGTGTGTGACAACTAGCCCCGGTGTTCCTTATATAGTTTGTGCATGAATAACATCACCGAGCCACACACTTTCTGAGAAGCACTCCTAATTTGTCTTGTTACTAAAACTCTGTGTAATATTTTTCTCATGAAAGCACACCAATTCTTACACTTCATAGAAATAAATTGTTAGTATGACTCACTCGTTGCACAAAAAAAAGAGCTTAAATTGGTGGTTTCATGTGTGGCTGGTGTAACAGGGATGTCAGTGAGCCTAGGGAGACTGTGATGGAGTGTCAAACAATGGTAACACAGCACAACTGCATTAAAGACCAGCCCTAATGAGGATAAATGTTCCACAGCACATGTCAAGGTTCACTGTATCGCTACACAGGCCACATCATCTAGCAAGGGGAACACACAGGAGGGGATACAACAGGGCCCTTCATTCACCATACTATACCTTATTAGTGGTGCTTGATTTAGCCATATTAATCTTGAATTAATAATTGATTTTTAATAATAAATATAATTGATGTATTAATATTATTTTTGCAATAAAATGTTATATATTTTAAATGAATCAAGTCAAATTAAATCCAGAAAAATAAAAACAGTAAAAAAGAAAGAAAAAAAAGGATACATTTTTTTTTTAAAAAAAATCATAATTTCAATTAATTAGGCATGTTTTTGCCTTTTAAAATTTAACGTAACCATTAAAAACAAAATCCAGAAAATTGACATAGGAAACATGACATTTTGTTAAATTGTCCTTACTGCAAAGCCTCATGCAAGCCTCATTATTTTAATGTTTTTTTTTTTTTTTTTTTGATAACTAAAATGTAATTCATCCATTAAAATGAAATCCTGAAAAAATAAACTGAAATGAAAAACAGGAGAGGGGGGAAGGGTGGTACAAGAATATAAGTAATATCTGGACCTACTGTTATAGTCAATTTGATTCTATTCTATTATATTTAGTTTACATTTAATATTTTATATTTTAACAAAACTACTTTATTTACATCTTACCACATAATAAGCATCTTTTAAAGTCACCTAACATTTTTTCCCTAGTTAACCACCTAGAACACACTAGAAACCATCAGCAACACCCCTGCAACCAACTAGAACACCCTAGCAACATACCTCATAGCAACAAGCTCTTGCACAAACACCATTCACATTTCCTTCACACATCGAGCCAGTTGTTTACAGTGTAGCAAGCATCTCAATCTCTTTACTGTACTATTATGAACTCCCTTAGGGCGTACAGAGAATGTGACACAAGCCGCTTTCCAGAGGTGTGCTGTTTTGTTGCTGCTGGTATGCATATGTCTGTGAGCGCTAGGTTTGGGGTTATGTGAGTGTACTGTATAGCTTACTACTATATTAATGAATGCCGCTGTCCAAGCTGAGCGTTTGACTGAGATGTAAAGAGCGATCAGACGGAGAGTGTGTTTAAGATGGACAGGTCACTTAACATGCAGCCTCCCAAAACAAACAGCAAGCCTTTACCCCTGCAGCAGTTGTCAGAGAGATGGAGCGAGAGAAGGGAGAGAGAGAGATAGAGAGAGCACATCTCCAGAGGTTTGCAGAAAGAACTCTGCCTACAGCTGAAAATGGGAGACTGTCCGAGCGAAAAGGACAGCAGAGGGAGAGAGAGAGAGAGAAGAAGCTAAAGCAAGCTTGAGAAGGGAGGGTAGAGTTGCTGGGTGATAAAGCTGTAAAATATCTATATGTCTCTTTAATACAACTGAGGTTGCAAGTATGTTCTGATGGGCAACAGAAAGAGAGAGAGAGAGAGAAAGAGAAACAAGGCACAAAGAGCTTTTTACGTAAACAAGAAAAATATAAAACTTGACATCCCAATTGGAATCTGGCTAAAAATAATCCAATCAGTTATAGAACCAATCACACTCTGAGGTCTGGGGTCCACTCACAAAGTCATCACCAAATGGGACAAACACCCAATAGAGACTCTGCAGGCAGAATTCTGTAAAAATATTCTTCATGAACCACAAAAACACCACACAATGCCTGCAGAGTTAGGGCTGTACTCACTAATAATTCAAATAAAAAAAAGCCATTAAATTCCATGTGCACCTAAAAAGTAGTCATACTGAGACCCTGCCAAGAACTGAACCCAGAGAAAAGCCCCTTCCGTCTCATAACTGACAATCCAAAACACCAGTTAGATAGATTCTGATTGGCTGTCAATGTTTTAATCATTCATCATCTGGGAAAAAAAATTCTGAAAGTGATTTCAACGATATTGTTCCACAGTGTCACTTTCACTATAGCGTGGGCATGGACATTGCTATTCTCTAAGAACAGTGATAACATCATAGTTACTGTTGTAGTCATCATCCATGGATTAAAGCTGAAGTGTCTCAAATTGCATGACTTTAAGACAGGACAATCTGTTTTTGCCAACCAATGGAAGACGATTGTCTTAGCAATGTCAGAATTACCTCCTCTCCTAGATTCACAAAACATTCGTCCATAAAATGCGGTGCTTTGATCTCCAGGCGCTCTTCAACACTAACTGGGGTTACTGAAACCATGTCTTCTTTCTTTGCGAGATCATTTGGGCTCCATTATGCTAATTTTTCCACAGAGTGACATAGACGTGTGGGGGTGTGTTTAAATGAGCTATTTTAGGGGGGCATGGCAGGGTCTTACCTTTGATAAAGAATATCTCTTTGGATTTGAGACTTTAGTCTTTGCGACTTCACAGATCTTTTTCATGCACCAAGAGCTTGTAACGCTCCAAAGAGAAAGAACATTTTTTAATACATCTACCGTAAGACCCCTTGAAATTCAGTTGCTGCTACATTTTTTATTGTATTCATATTGGTTGTATAAGTTATTTTAAATCAAATTATCTAAACAAATAACGTTGAATCCAATATATTTTTATATGGACATTGTAACGGACGTTATCAAGAAATTATTTTTCTATTTGGTAAGGAGAAACTAGTTAACATGGTCTCTTGGAAACTTAATGCTGAATGAAAAAAAAAAAAAACATTAAAAGTATTGCAATTCACCATGTCACTTAATTTTAGTTAAGCTTGAAGTAAAATGATGGAGAAATTAAAGGAAAAATAATTAGTATAATGGAGATGCTGCTTTTACTGGCTATTAAAATTGATGTAAAGGGTGTTTTAATGATAAGGGACTTTGATATTATAAATAATTTAATAGTCAATAGCATATAAAACTCCGGGGCAAATTAAAAGAGCTGCCTGCTCATATTCCCTAATCAATATACAGTGACTGACTCATGGACACCTGAAGAAAAAGACGTTTGCTGATTCAGAAATTCTGGGTAAAAAGGTAAAAAAGTAGTTCAAGGGCTACTTTCATGTTTATATTACCATTTTCTCTTTTGACAGTAGGAAAAAGTGAGCTTCCCTCCTCCCGCTTCCCCCCAAAGCTTTCTGTTCCATCTCGTCTCACACACATTCACAAAGCATATCATTACACACAATGGGGTTTTTATCACAAGCTGTCATGAAATACTGCGGGATTTGAATAGGAATTTAATTAGGCGTTCTGTGGGTTTGCACACACTCTAGAAATCTTCCCGGTTTATTTTTTTATTTTTTAAGAAACACACACACACACACACACACACACACACACACACACACACACACACACACACACACACACACACACATATATACATGCAGGTACATGTGTACTCACAAACAACGAACAGACTCAACAGCACACATTTTTTTTTCTGACTAAAAATAAATAGAATATGTGAACAGATCTATGAATAAATATTTATATCACATGCACCACACCAACACGCTAACTTTTGCAACTGGAGGTTTCAGGATCACAGATGAAAAAAGTAATGAAGGTAGACATGTAATGTCAATGCAGAAGGAAAATCTTGTAGACATATGAGTTTTGCATTACATTCTACATTAAAATTGTGTTTTTCTTTGGACCCTGCAGTCGTAGTAGCCCCAAATCCTCAAATAATCAATCAAAGTCTTGAATAACTGTCACGGACAAATGATATTACTGACAGTCTCTGTATAACTAGTCAGCTGGGAATAACAGGTCCAAAGCGAAATGCTATTTTTTTTCTGCTGACTTGGCCAAAATTTGATGACATACACTGTAAAGTATATATCTGAAAATATTACATTTTTACATCAAATGTTACCTTTTATAGAACTTGCAATATTCAATATTAAGAATAAAACAATTACATACAAAATATTTTATGAGTATGCCAAGCCATGGTCAGCACTGTAAAAATTCTAGCACTGCACATTTATTTACACGCATAAAAGGACAGGCAATATTGGATTGATGTTTCAAATGACCGCGGTGCATTTATTCATGTAAAAAGATGAGTTCTTTTAATGACTACGATCCTGAGGAGGTATATTTTATGCAACTACATAATTCAATTCAATTCAAGTTTATTTGTATAGCGCTTTTTACAAAACAAATCGTTACAAAGCAACTTTACAGAAAATTATGTTTCTACAATATTTAGTAGTAGCTAGTAGTTTGTGCACATTTGACAGGATTTTAGAAAAACTAAAAAATAATAATAATACAAGACGTAGTCAGCTAGACGATGAACTATCAATATTATTAATTAAGTTATTATATGATTAAGTCACACATTTAGGAATAATTGTTAGTTCTGTTTGTTCATTCAGGGTTAGCATCATCTGAGGTCCTCTGAGGGTCAGCATCATCTCTTCTCAGGTGTTCTGGATCCAGACTGGAGCTTGTGTAAATCCTAGTTACCACGGGATGTGAATCCCGTGGCAAAACATAGAAACAAATACAGACATCATTAGCATAGCTGCTGATCCAACAAAGTAAAATTAGTTTAACCCAAGCTAATGAATAAAAATGCACCTTTGATCAGATGCAACTACACTCACAATTAAAAAGATACATTATTCGAATGCTTGGCGAAAGAGATGTGTTTTTAATCTAGATTTAAACAAAGAGAGTGTGTCTGAACCCCGAACATTATCAGGAAGGCTATTCCAGAGTTTGGGAGCCAAATGTGAGAAGGCTCTACCTCCTTTAGTGGACTTTGCTATGTAATAAAATTATTATTATTATGTAATAAAAAAATAAATCTAGACATTAATGTTTGATTGACATCATATGTGCACGAGGACCTGCTAGAAACCAGAAAGCATGAGCCAAAGCATTGCTATAAGCTTGAGACAGATTTTCTATAAAGGAGAAGAAGAATACAATCTACAAAATAAAAATTATGTAATAAAAAAAACCTACTGTGATCCCAGAGGAAATTGTTGTCTCTCAGAGCAACATACATCCCAGGGAATCAGAATTAGGGAGCAGACATCCTGTCGAGACAGGGCCTGAGGCCCGGGGAATGGAGACTCCGTCCCGAGGTGGTACAGTCAATATGTCAGTGGAAGTATGGTCAATATGTTCGGCCTAGTAGAAGTGGATCTATTCGCGTCACGAGAGACGACTCACTGTCCACTGTGGTTCTCCTTCACACATCCAGCCCCACTGGGTTGGATGCCATGGTACAGACGTGGCCAAGGCTGCGTCTGTATGCTCTTCCACTGCTCTGCTCCCGGGAGTTCTAGAGAGGGTTCATCGCGACGGCAGCTGGCCCGAGTATGGTTCTCAGACATAATATTACTCCTGGACGGCCCTCCATGGGAGCTTCCCATCAGGAGGGACATGCTGACACAGGCAGAGGGCTCAATATTTTACCCTCGGCCCGAACTATGGAAACTGTGGGTCTGGCCCCTGAGGGGGCACAGTACCGGGAGGCCAGCCTGTCAGCAGGAGTAGTGGAGACCATACTCAGCTCTAGAGATCCCTCCAGATTAAACCCCTAGTTTACTGCCCAGTGGCTTCAGTGCTGGAGTTCCTCCAAGATTGCTTCTCGGCTGGTCTTACACCAGATGAGGAAGACTTCACCAGCTCAGCCCTGTCAGAGCTCTCCAAATCTGCGATGCAGCAGGATGGGCCACCCATCACACCTTTGTTAGATTTTACAGCCTGGACATTACTTCCACGCCTGGCACCCTTGTGCTCTCGTCCTAAGTGTGCCTGTGCGCAGCTTCACACTAGGACAGGCAGGGCTCGTTGTGGCATAGTGGGTACTCATTCCCCCAAAGTGTAATTCGATGCAGTTTGATTTCCGTCGAAGGGGAACGTCTCGGATTACGACTGTCACTTTGCCACATCTCCCCCTGCCCGGGACTACTTGCTTCATCACAGACGCTATCTCTGTTGGGTGCCCGCGTCCTTTTTATAACTTCTGCATATGCCGTCACACATTAAATCATGACGCAACATTAATCAGGATTGGCTTAGTTTCATTCATACTTCAGAGGCGCTACGCTGAGGGGCTTCCCCCAAAGTGTCATTCGACGCAGTTTGAGTTCCCTTTCTGGGGGACGTTTTCACACACAATTTTTTTATGTACTGTATAATTTATTTTACAGAAAAGAAGTTTAAATGCTACAGTAAAAACCTGTTCATTGTTTTCAAGTTTTCATACCCTAAACATTTAAAACAGATCTCCACCACAAAATGCTATGGATATATAATTACTTGCTTTTTAACGGCATATAAAAATGCCAGAATTATCCCGTGAAGCATATGCAAAGTATATGGCCTGCCACATTTCGCAAACTAACCACATGCTAGAAGTGTTCGCACATTTGCATTCACAAATGTATGCAATGATATGTTTTGGGCCTGTACCTAGTTTCGTTGTTTCTTTCTCTCTTTCTCTCTCTCCCTCCCTTTCCTGAAGTGCTCCTGACTGCATTTCATAGTCAAAATATCCTCTATAGCAGCTGTCAAAGTGCTTAGCCACTGGCTTGAATCTTTATCTGCAGTTTGAAGTCCAATAATTTTTTTATTTTTATTTTTTAAACTGCCCTACAGGTTCGATATCTTCTCCCTTTCCACACAGCGCAGGAGGGAACGTAAACCTTCTAACTGCGCACCTTTAGAAGCAAAAGAAGGTTGTCCACCTCCTTCCACTGCAGCCAGAAGAACTAATAAAACACACACACACAAAAGTGGTACTTTTAATTAGTCAAGTCACTCTAATGAATGTAGGATGGGATGGGGGGTGTATAAAATGGGAATTGGCCACAACATCTTTTAGTAAACAAATCGTTATTGAACCATTTCCCCTCCATCCTCTCTTGGATAAGCATTAGCATGGCCATGCAGATTTTCAAAGCACACAAACATTAACAAAAATTACTGATTCATAAATGCATTAAACTAATAAGCAGTGGCAGAGGAACATTTAGTAGAATTTCAAAAGTCACATCCAAATAAAGCCATTAGAAATTACCAGTAAATGAGCTATTCACCATGAATAATGAATTCCATTACAAACTGAATCACTCAGGGCACGTTCGATTACTCATTCAGACAGAATAAACTGCCGATGCTGCATAAAGCACTTTCGTCAGCCTCCAGTTTGCGCCGTGGGCAGGCAAAGTAAGATTTACATTTTCAAACTTGCCTGTTGTGCGTTTACACACTCGTGCGCTAATAGAGGCTCTCTGTCTTCATACAGCCATTTGTTTTTCTGCAAACCCATCTTCCAGGAGAACTGCTTAAAGAGGTGTACATAATTACACTTTACTGGTCGGCGAGTGCCCACAGCATGCTCACAGATAGCATTTTATTTGCACACTTCAATTTGTTGTTATTTCCTCTAACTGCACTGCACTGCAGTGCAGTTGCTTTGTACAGCGGCACAATGACTTACGCCACCAGAAGAAAGTTTAGTAACCAGTGTCTTATTTTTCAGTGTTGAAAGGAATTTAGCAGCTCCCAGTAAACTAAGCTTTGACTGCTACAAGGTTCCTGGCTCACAAGTCACAAAGATGAACTGATATCGTCACTTAAAGGGTTAACAGTGTATTCTGTAAACAGAATGTTCCATGATATTTATAACAGTCACTTAAATATCTGCATTTCTGAACATTTCTGTCGCACATTTCCTGAACTATTTGAAACATATGTTTGTCTTACAAATTAGAAAAATGGGTCTAAGACAAAATCAAGTGTAAAAATAGATGAAAGCCTTTATTCAAACACTGATTAAAAGTATAATGATAATTTAGAAGAGAAACAAAACATTAAGCTAAAAATAAAAGACTGCAAACGGTATTGTTATTGTTAACTAAAACTATAACAGTAACACTTAATGTTAAACTTAATATTAACATTATTAATCAGTATGAGCTACAGTAACAGAAATAATAAAAAATTAAAATAAAACCTGAGGTACAAACAACGTTATCACCTTACATGGAAATACATGTTACACCTGTTTACAAAAACCTGCCAAACAAGGTAAAAGTTTGAGTAGTGTATATATATATATATATATATGTTTTTTTTTACATTAACATTTTTACTTTGACACTTGAATAAAAATGTGTAAAAAATTTCATACAAATGTGTAATTTGGACCCGTTTTTAAAATTTCTAGCAATTATACAGTCACAAGAAAATAAAAAAATAAAAAAATTGACGTTCTGACATCAACCTTGGCTTAAATAGCATTCTACGCTCTAAAATCATTTTCTTGCACAGTCATTTTCTTTGAGATATCATGTTCAAATGAAACCCTAAACTGCTTTTCTACTACCGTATACCGTGCATAATGCTCCTCAGTTCATGAAATCACCACATATTTTACAAGCAGATCACCGCGGAGGTGTTTTACAGGCCCTGTGTCCTTCAGCCTCTGCTCTGAATCTATCAGAGGTGATAGATCTCAGTCCTTGGAGTCTAGTTTGCGGTAATGACTAAACTGGTGTTTAAATATATACAGGACGAAGACCAAAAGTACAGGGATCTTTACAGAGATCTTTTGACCTTTGATTTACATGGTGAGTAAGAGATTTGAAATAAAAAGTTCAGATTCGTCATAATCCCACCAGACACAGCAAGGGTTTTTATTAGCAAGGAACAAACCAGCAGTGATGGACTGGGACTAAAACTGACTAAACAAGTGCTGACTAACAAGTTCATCGCTAGTATTAAATACACTTTCTATCTTAATGAGTGGCACTGAATTTTACTTTAAATATTATTGCCCACAAGCGTGATGATTTCTCCTCTGCAAGTTTCAGCAATCATCTAATGTTTGGATATTTGCTAGTGAGCTAAATCTAAGGCTTTACACATCACATAAGTCTCAGTGACTGAACACCAAACAAATTTACTTAAAAAAAGAAAAGAAAAAACAACATCATATAGCTATTAATGCTAAATTGCCGTTTACTATGGTTACTTCTTATACAATCTGAGGGTATATGCACATAAATATGCATCTTTTGACCATTTTGTAAATGACTGCTCCTCGCTGCTCAGTGAGCTGAATGTTAAGTGACTGGAAATCTGCTTTGCGCCAACTGTGAGCGTTCTTGTGGAGAAAGACTAAGTTACTTAACACTCCCAATGCGAACAATAGATCAACAGCCTCAAATGCTCTCACAGGCTTCAGTTGAGTAAACAAAACAGAGTGACCTTAACATAAATGCCAATCAGACCTCTGTCATCTCATTTATTGGCATAATAAGGATGTGTCAGAAATAGACTAAATTAATCCGTGAAGTTGCTGAGAACACCAGTTTTGAACAAGATTCAGTTTTTGCAGACCACAAAACACCAGAAAACATTTTCAATGCGTGTTTCATCATAAATTATTCATTATTTATTAGACTATGATAATCTCAAAAGAGTGGAATAATGTACTTATTGTACTTACTTATTGTAATGGCCCCCCAGTTTTAATATATATATATATATTAAAATTATAAATTATTTCAAATAAGTATAGAAATTTACAATAAAATAGATCTGGTTAAATATTGACATAATAAAGACAAGTCAAACATTGAAAGAAATCAAGAAAATCTAAGAAAAATGAAATCACAATAAATCAAAGTCACTATCACTTGTTAAAATAATTTATAGTTATTGACATTTTCTGTTTAATTTTGTAAGATTATGCAAAACTGATAAAAGATTATTTAAATGTGTCAATTTAGAACAATCAAAATGAATGCGAAAAGTTCGCAAGAAAAAAAAAAAAAAACCATAATTTCCATCACAGAACAATCAGTACATTAGTGTGCAATATATGTAGATTTGTGGGATTTATGACTGTTCAAGGGTTAAAAAAACACGCTTATTCCTGAAAATTATAAAAAAACACACAGGACCAAAGTAAAAACCAATATGTGACTTTAATTAATAATACTATTCAGTTTAGCAACACTATAGATGCTATAAATGCTATAAAGTGGCTAATAGACATCACCACTTAATACAAATGGGGTTTGGCAACCAACCAACAGCAGTGGCAAAATCATTTTTATGGAACAAGTTTCTGTGTGGGGGGAAAATGGGGTTTTCAAGAAAGAAATTGTGAAAGGGCCATGTCAGTTGGCCAGATGTTTCTGGAATGGAGTGGTTTAACACTCGCCGAGATTTCCAGGTACGTAAATAAGACTTGCTAACAGCCCCTGTCTGCGTGTCTCTTTCAGTTACTCTCATGGAGACGAGGGCTCAAGTCGGGAGAGAGCCCAAGGTTGAGGGGGTTTCTACTGATTGTCGAGGACATTTCTTCTGGTCTTAAGCCTCTCTCTGGCCATGATAAAGTACCGGGAAAATAAGTGAACCACCTCATCTGAATCCGTTGGGGCCTCTTGTCTTACAAGGACACAGGCTGTATATCCCACCTGGCGTAAACACTATTGGACAGGCAGAATTGAAGAGCACTCTCTTCCCCTACACTCACTCAAATCAGCACGGCAGGCACACGGCATTCATTCACTCGCCCCGAATGTTCTCTTGCTTTATCTTTCTTTCTCTTACACTTTTTCCTCCTTCGTTCACTCTCTTTTTCTCCCACGAGATGAAGGACGAGTCCCTGAGTGGGAGAGAGAGAGAGAGAGAGAGAAAGCCTGTTGAAAGTTCTTGTGGTGAGCCTGCCTAAAGCTGCTCTATAGCATGATCAATATTTGACCTTCCACAGTATTATCATTCTTCTCTCTCTCTCTTTTTTTCTTATTCTCCCGTTGGAGCCTGAAATTACATTCTCTGCTAAAGGCCGGCATGCACAGTAGCTTCTCAAAATGGCCCTGCCAACTACAGAGAGAAAGAAAGAACATCGGACGGGGTTCAGAATGAGAGAGCCAGCCGCCTCCGAGGATTCTGGGGAATGGAACAGTCTGTCATAGACGCAGAGCTGATGCAATAGAGTACAGCTCGAGTCAGCCTGGGCTAATAGTTCCCGCTCATGCCTAGGTACTATTCAGGCCTTAAAAATGTTACTGCTTCTGCGACTGTTTTACTTCATCGCATGATACGAACTACCAATAAAGCACTGTAAATATCACTTGTGAACAGAATATTTTTAAATTCTCCAATTTGATCATGACTATTCAATGGTTAAAATATGCATATATGTATGTATGCAGTTATGGGGAAATAATAAAATAAAATATAATTTAAAGTCAAAAGTAAAGAAACAAGCACTCTTCCCGAGAAAAAGTCCATTCAAAATATTCTACAGGTCACATAGATTGCGACAGTAAATCAGAGTGAAAATGCTTTCAGGATTTCCTCTCATTATTTGGATTAATCTTGCAAATTAATTTAGCATTGACATTGAAGAACGTAGTGCAATTTTCTTTTGATTAAAAGATGCAGTGTTTTTTTTAATAAACGCCTTTCATGTTTGGAATAATTTTTTCTTACAAAAAAAGAAGGAAAAAAAGAAAAGCACGAATGAATTATACTACACTGAAAATACAACTGAAAATAAAACAAAGTCCCTCTGAGGGTTGCAAAATAAATTAAAGTGAAATAATTTGAATAAAGGAAACATGATCAAATCCACTGACGTGGAAAAGTTTGTGCGTGTGTGTGTGTGTGTGTGTGTGTGTGTGTGTGTCTGTTTAAATTAAAAAAAAAATGGTAAAAAATCCTGAGGGATTTAGATCATGCTGGCTTTAATTCTGTTGGAATAGTAATCAAAAGAAACATGAATTAAAATAAGTAGATGAAAAAAAAACCCCATATATATTCAAGGCTAATCAAATAGAACTAAATTAAAGTACGTTCATATTTAAATTCCTGCTTAACCTTCGTGTTTTCATTTCCAGAAAACACCCAAGTCCAGCGTCAACCACTCGAACCTATTTAAAAATACAAATTACATGCTTCTCAAATCTCAGTGTGTGATTTGATTCAGTCTGTTTAGCTGACGCCCCTCTGGGCTTTACTAAAACAGCAGGTAGCGAAGGACAGCTTACAAGTGTAACCAGAAACAACCTGAAGTACCACCATTCTGAATATTAATACAATAACACACGACTCAATAAAGGTACATGTAATTCCATCAGCTGTAAAACTCTTTTTGTTGTTAGATAAAATCATTCACTCTGCAGAAGGTCTTCACTGGAAACGAACAAAGCATATCACACTTTTTCCCTATGCATCTACCTAAGTATCAGTCTGTCCACTAAAAGGGACACATCTGTCACAGAAAACCCAAAATGGGGGCCATTTGTTTGAAAATGTCCACATGTGTAATATGCATCTCGTTGCCCCCATTTCCATAGAAATCAAAAGCTGTCAGAAGTTTACTCATCCCCCTGTTTTGACTCCATTCAATCAAGTGTGTGTATAATTACCCAACTGCCGTATGCTAATCTATGGGGACCCGAATATTGCTGTTTGACAAATCCTTCATTTGTATTCACCCGCCACACAAAGTATCAATTGTGCTCTCCGTGCAGGCAGCTCCCCTAAACCTACCAGCACACCCCCAAATTCCCTGGAAAACAGAACTGAGGAGCAAGCGCCACCTGATTAGAACTGGGATGCATGCTGGGATCTGCACGTCATTAATATCTCCCCATCCAGATGGCTCTTTCTAGGTATTTGAATTCATAAAATGTGCTAACACTGGGTCCTGCCCTGGAAGAGTTTGGCAACGTGGGCTATCAGCAGGAACAGAGACTGGGAATAAACAGAGAGTGCGTTCCAAAGTTGGCCTCCCGCTGGGGCTAATAAACGCCCCTCTTTCTTTAGTCACCCAGCCTTTGAGGAGGAGGCAGAGGCTGTAATTGCCATGGTGATGTGCTGAATCCACATATCAATCAATCAATCAATCACCTTTATTTATATAGTGCTTTAAACAAAATACATTGCGCCAAAGCACTGAACAACATTCATTTGGAAAACAGTGTCTCAATAATGCAAAATGATAGTTAAAGGCAGTTCATCATTGAATTCATTGATGTCATCTCTGTTCAGTTGAAATAGTGTCTGTTTTAATTTGCAATCAAGTCAACGATATCGCTGTAGATGAAGTGACCCCAACTAAGCAAGCCAGAGGCGACAGCGGCAAGGAACCGAAACTCCATCGGTGACAGAATGGAGAAAAAAACCTTGGGAGAAACCAGGCTCAGTTGGGGGGCCAGTTCTCCTCTGACCAGACGAAAACCAGTAGTTACACATACACAGGTAAGCATGCGTTCGCCAGTGCATCGTTTACTAAATGGGCCCATTTTTTGCTCATCGCTGGCGTTCATTATGTGCACCATTTATATTTGTGTGAAGCGTGTCACTGTCATGAGTGGGTGTTTCTGCAAGAAAAAAAAAATGCAAGCATGTGACTAATATATATAAATATGTATCGAAATGCCTAATGGTGCCTCCTTTATGTTTTAGACCTGAAACAAATGATAGTAGTGTGTTGATAGATGGATGAAAAGGTGAAAAGCCTGTCAGGCCGAAAGTGTTCCATCACATGGTCACCGCAGCTCTCATCTTTTGTCTGTGTGTGATTATGACAGCCGCTGCAATCTCCTCACAAAAGGGTGAACGGAGAGAGGGCAGTGTTTCTGTCGGCCCGTCTCCTCCCCTTTAAATACAGTCTGCACAGCTGCCTCAATGAAAGAGTGTCTCTCCCCCTGCCACTCCACTCTCAAACTGAGCTCATCTAGCTGTCCATCTATGCTTATTTACAACAGAAAAATACTTTTCCCAATCTGTCCATTTGTCTCTCCATCTATCTATCCATCTATCATTCTTTCTAACCATCTGTCCATTTACCGACAGTCTCTTTATCTACAGTATATCTTTATGTACGATAAAAATTAGCATTCGTCCATGTATTTTTCTCTTATCTATCCATGTATCCATCTGTTTTTCCATATGGCTGAACAAAACTTCCTCTCTCTCTATATATATTTATTTACAGTAAAAACAAGAATATCTATCTATCCATCTTTCAACCAATCTATAAATCCATCCATCCATCCTATAACCTGTCAATGATGAACAAAATAATTCCATTATCTATCTATGCATCCATCCATCAATGCATCTATGCCATATACAACAAAACAATCCCTTTAATCTATTATTCCATCTTTCCATCCATCTACAGTATCTACCTACCTATCTGTCTGTCAATGCATGCTTATTTAAAACAACAAAAAAATCATTTATTGATCTATCCATCTACAGTATCTGTCCATCCATCGATCCATCTGTTTAGCCACCTATCTATTATTCCATTTTTCCATCTGACCATCTTCCTGTCAGTCTTCTCTGTTCTCTCATCCTGCTCCTTTTCTACTTCCAGGCTTTTCGTTTCTTAATACCTCACTATAGCATCTTTCCCTCTCTCCCTCTCCCTCTCTCTCTCTCTCTCTCGATTCTCCCACCAATGGAGATTTGGAGTACGAAGGATACAAGAGCAAACATGGAGATTAGTAGTAGCTAATAATCCTCCTTTTCCACACATGCTCTCATATTTCTAAATTAAAGAAGAGTGCAGGGGGGCTTTTAAAACATTAAAGACCCTTCCAACTGAGCAGCCGCACCCTCACCCACCCCTGGGGCTGCAGTGCACTCTGGGATTTGCAGAGAGTAAACCGAAGCCATACATCATTGAGCTGTGGGCTACAGAAGAGGAGTGCGGGCCAATAATTCTGAGGTTAAACAATGTAATTTGGATCTTGTACATGCAATTTATTTCAGACGTCAGAAGAAGTTCTATATTATTTAAAGGCAAATGAAAGCTAGTGGCAAAGGGCAAGAATGGTATCTAATATAATACGCTGTTTACTGCTTTAGCTTCCTGATTTTTATAAGCTCAACTTCAAACAGTTTACAGAAGGCTGCTGTGTGCTGTTATGTACCTTGTAATTATCATAATCCCTTTTTATTGCAATCACAAAGCAGTAACAGATCAGTCTTTACTATAATACGAAGAGATTTTCGACCTTCATTGAACATGCATCATTAATGAACAATTCGTAGCATGCTATCCTTCCTTAGGGTGCTGTCCACATTCATATAGGATTGTTCATCTTTGCAGAGCTCGATTCACTAACACTGAAGCAAACCAAGTTCTCTGAGTCTAAGTTGTCTGCCTCTAAATGACACACTGATATTTAAAACCACAATTAAATTTGCACTTAATTTTCATGTGGGTCCCGTCTAGTAGGGTGTGAGGGTGGTGGTTCGGAAAAGGGGAGGAAATCTCCCACAGTTTAGAGGATTAACGGCTACAAAGTGCCCGCCGGAAATAAAAGAAGGCCAGCCGGTGGAGTGATATAAGTGAATTAAAAGATTAAGGTGGTTTATAAAGACTGATTACAAAGCCATTGGGGTTTTTGAATGGGGAGACGAACCTTGCGATGGGATAATTCCCTTGTTCTTTCTCCTCATGGATGAGCTATTATTTCACGTTGCACTCTCTCCTTTAAATCGATTAGTAACAGACACCCAGATCGAGACTTCGGCTTATAACTTATGGCTTATGGCTGAAGTGAATGAGACCTAAAAAACAGAAAGAGGAGAGGAAAAGAGATGACTGAAAAAGACAGCAAGATAACACTGTTTACGGAGAAAACTGTCAATCAGAAAAAAATCATTGGAGCCACATTGTGGGCACATTGTTTTGTGCAACCCTGAACACCAATAAATCATCAGAACATATTTGTTCTGTCAGTAAAGAGCACAGAAAAGTCGGCTAGAAAAAGACAAGTGAAAGTGCAACAAAAGCAACAGGCCACATAGTTATCATAATCTTATTACAGAATGGAAAAGAACACAACAGTCTTTATAAATAAACTTGCAATATCAGTGATAAAGTCTCAGCCTCAGACGGCACACCTACGGACCGCCTACAGGCCATTTACTGACTGCCTGATACATATTGCACAAAACAAAAAACAATGGTAATCCCTTGTAAAAAAATAAATAAAGAAAACCAAGAGCTTCAGTTTCTGGAGTTTGGGTGCAACTGATTTAATCCATTATATTCAGAGTTAATAGAGGCAAATTCATTATCCATGAGCAAAAATATATATTTAAATATCATTGTTGCATCATCGATATATCATCTATTTGAAATTCAACCCTATTCACATTTACGAAAGGAAACAAAGCAGTTAATACAGAAACATATGACTCCAGTAATACTTCAAGGGTAATCGAAGGTTTCTTGCACCAAAAACAGCCTGAATCTACTTTTTCATGACGACTCTCCGCCCTCACTGGCTTTTAAACAGGCTTTGCTACTTTACCTTTAAGACTTGTACATGTAAATGACCTGGGTTATGATTGTCTTCCATCACTGTCGGCAAAATGGATGAATATTGAATAAGCACTGATATGTAAACGTGGGCGGTCATATGTTAATGTCCTCCTGGCCATTTTTACATCCTAGTTTAAACAAAAGTCCTCTGTAGATTGAGGTTTGCTTTATGCATGTTAGAGCATTTACAAATAGCACATGCTCTTTTAGAGCAAAGAAAATCCTGTTTCCATGATACATCCTATAAAATGTAAAGGTTTGAAAAAAAGTAGGCTTTACTGAGGCACCACTGCAAGTGTGCAGAGAGGCAAGAGAGTGAAAGGAATAAATAAGAAAATGAGAGCAGATAGGAGGAGGAGATAGAAAATGCTGGCCGCTGCAAAGTCTTCAAACAAAAGCGTGAAGTGAGGGAAGAGTTCCTCAAGCCCTTCTCCATTCCAGCAAGAGCCAGTAAGCACTTTTTTTGAGCTGAAAAGCTCTCTGGAACACCATCCATCAGCACTTTTCCACCACAGGAATAGTAGATCCAGGTAAAGAGTGACATGTGTAGAGGATTTCTCCAGCGACTGTCTCTCCCATTCTTTTCCTTCCTCTTGCTCGCTCTGCTTCTTTTCGTCCTTCAGCCTGCCTCTTTCATTCTTTACAATTCGCTTTTTTTAAACACCAATCCCCCTCCCAATTTTCTCTCTTTCTCTGAGCGCCTAAAGCCCCGCTCTCCTCTGAACTCCCATAATGCCTTGCTGTCACAGCCTATTAGATGATAACCAGCTAAGATCATGGCATCTCTTTTAAAACTCCGCCACATATTGTGTTTCACACCAGTCTTGCGGGAACACATGATGCAATTCCCTTTCCGTCCCATCCTGGCATGGCCCAGTCCCCTTTCCCCCCCGTCCACCATATTTTCCCACCAACGCAGGACTGATTGTGGCAAACACAACATTTGTTTTTTAAAAATCCAGTTACCCGTTGTGCTGTCTTTTACATAATAATGACACAGAGTCCAGCCTATTATCTTCTCACAGTGCTGTAATTACTAATTACAAAAGAAGTAACAATTCAACTAATGATTGCTAGGCTTTTTAACATGTGGTTTTTAAAGAGGTGGCATGGCAACGTGCGGCAAATGCGCGCAGTTTACACAAGGACACCGCACACACACCCACCCACCCACATACACAGGTCGCACCAGCCTCGTCCCACCACCTGACCCCTGGATGGTTGAATGGCAGAACTATTCATGCTACTGGAGTCCCCCACAGTGAACAGCGCTCTCCGAGGGAACTTGAACTGAGACACAAATTTCATTTTCTGCACAATTAAAGCAGTAGCGGGGCTAAGTGCGTAGAGAGAGACGGGCGCCCCTCTAGGCTCTGCCTCTCACTATAATGGCCATGTGATGAAGACGGCCCTCAGTTAATTAGCCTCTGAAAATACTCATTCTCGCCTCAGCACCACTGATGGAAAAGCGTGCAGAAAGGCCACTCTATCTTATAACCTGGTGCAGACAGACATCTCTCATCAGAGATCTAATACAGTGATTATGAAGGGTGCTAGCCAGCCTAAAAACAAAAGCATGCTGGGATTTGCTTTCTTGCTCTGCCATTTTAAGGGCCATTGGCTACACGCTTTATCGATGTTCATTTAGGATGATTAACACACCAGTTACTTTGAATTTTACTGCTCATAAGATTTTATGACACCACCGAATGATGCTTGTATCATTGTGTGTATGACTGAACAGGACCATGTTATTTCAGAAATATCGACTGTTATGATGACTGAAACTTCACACATTTAGCCGCATGGAGAGTTTCACATATTAAGAAGCAAAGTTCAAGCTCTCTATAAAGGAGCAATCATGACAAATGCATTATATAAATGTATACCTGTAGTAAAAAAAATAAAAACATAAAAGGTCTAAACAATTTAACTCATAAATTGGTAGTAAACTTCAAAATGAATTACAAAGACACAGCAAATGAGATTGAATTAAACATTACATTTTAAATAGAAAGACTAAAATGGTATTTCTTGTAAAACATACTCGTACGATTTGTATTTACAAATAACTTTTTACACTGCAGAGATTCCTAAAAATACAATATTTGTACTGAGAGCTGCCACAAGAATGAGATACCCTCTAAAGTTCTTGAATATTTGAACTTCATTACTAAAAATGTATAATTAAAATAAATAATTGCACAAAGAATTATTAAAATGATTCAAATAATTAATTAAGTGTCAAAATGTCAAATACATTTAAATTATAATTTTGTTGTACTTTTAACTTTTGCATACTTATAACAAACAAAAAGCATGGGCAAATCTTAGGTTTAATCTATATGTGGTCAAAGGGAGAGAGTGTGCTTGAGTGTGTGACCTATCTGTACGAAGGTCTTGCAAGCTGTCATTAGGAATAAACCTCATTTACTGCCCTCTGGCTAACAATCATGCATTTGGATGCAGAGACAGACCCAGAACCCAGATCCCAGATAAAAAAAAAAAAAAAAAAAAAAAGACTTCTGCTCTGCGATGCAGATATAGATTTTAAAAACTGTCCTGAATGCCAAAGTATGTTTAATGTGGCTTAGGGTTTTATTCCTCAGATTTCAACTACAGGAGCATCTCTGGAGACTGCAAAATGTAAAACTCCATTGTATAATACTGCAGTTCTTTTGAAATGAAAATTTCACTTCTGCACTCAAGGAATATTTCACATAAAAATAGAAAATTCTGTCATCATTTACTCACCCTCATGACGTCCCAAATGGTTCTGCATGACTTTCTTCATGAAGCACAAAAGGAGATGTTAGGCAGCTTTTTAACATACAATGAAAGTGAGAAGGGACACGCTGTCAAGCTCCTAAAAGCACTGTAAAAGAAGTTCATACAACCCACACACTATATTCCAAGTCTTCTGAAGTCAAATGATAGCTTTGTGTGAGGAACAGACTGAAATTGAAATATATTTTCTCTGAAAAAATTCTACTCCACACCATAGAGTGCACAAGACATAAGAATGGTATGTTTAATGTTGTTTTTGAGCTGAAAAAATTCATATATCCCCATCTTAAAAATCTGTGAGAACATTCTGTCCAACTTCTTTTGAGTTCCACAGAAGAAAGAAAGTCATAAACATGAGGATGAGTAAATGACAAAATTGTCCTTTCTGAAAAAACTATTCCTATAAACTAAATAAGAAGACACATTTCCATATGAACCCTGCATGTTCTGCATGTCTCTGTGTTTATGAATTGCACAAATGCATAGATTTTGTTGGGCCCTAATTAGGGCACTGGAACAAGGCTGTTCTCTCTTTTCTGGAGAGAAAGAAGTGAATATTCATTCACAGTCCTGCCACACATGATAATACCCCAGACAAAACCACGCTCCAGCTACCCTCATTGGGATGCATAAGTGCAACATTCAGTCACCTCTGAAGATCTTCCACAAATGCTATTCATCTTTATTCACCTCCAGAAGAACCAGCGACGGCGCCTCTTTTGTCTTACAGTATTCGAATTCCCCTTTATAGCAGCTTGTTCGTTTTTTTCCCCTATCTCCTTTTGTCTCCCGACGAGGTCGGAAGCAATCCAGTAATACACACCTAATAAACACAACCTTGCCATGATGCATGACTCATAATGTTACAGGAGATTTAGTCAGGCCCGTCCACCAAGGGAATGAAAGCATATGTGACCCCTAAACAGAGAGTCGTCGCCTCAGGCTCTATAGATGCTACAGTTGTTATTATTGCATCTCATTGGATTTTTCCCATGAGGAAAATCACAATGACTGAGATGGTGACCAGATTATTATTATTTTGCAACAGGATATACAGTATAAATTAGGTTTATACACTAGCAAAATGTTTGTGAACTTTGTATGTGTGTGTGTGTGATGTGGCCACACATTAAGAGGTCATACCAGCTTGTCCATGTTAAAGGGGGGTGAAATGCTCGTTTTCACTCAATATCCTGTTAATCCCAAGTACCTATAGAGTAGTACTGCATCCTTCATAACTCCAAAAAGTCTTTAGTTTTATTATATTCATAAGAGAAAGATAGTCTGTACCGATTTTTCCCGGAAAAACACGACCGGCTGGAGGCGTCATCATCCAAAACAAACCATGGCTTACAGTCAGATTCAGCCGTTTATTTATGATCCATAATCAGATCCTGAGGCTGAAACTGAACGAGAGCAGCAGCAGCAACGATTCGCTACGAGCGGGGCTCGAACCCGGGTCTCCGGCATGGGAGGCTGACGCACTAACAAGGAGGCAGAGATATTGCAGTTTTACTCACCGCCTGCGGTTCCAACACACGATCGTGACCCTTTTTCGTTGGGATTGCATAAAAAAAAACGATACGCAAATCTGGCGTCAAACTGGGCCTTGTTTGTAAAACAAGCATCCTCGAAATGCAGGGAACAAACAAAAACACTTGCACAACTCCGTTGATGCTCTGTAAAAATAAACTCCATCCACTGGTCCCTTAATGCTGTTTTTTTTTTTGTAATCTGTGCAGGGTTGTCTTGCCCTGGCAACAAAAAACACACTTCTTTTGTGACTTTTCGCGACGCTCTCGCTCTGATCAGTGAATGTCTGTGCTCTCAGTGCTCTGCTCTACGGGAGCGCGCGCTCTTCCGGCAGAAGTGCCCTTCGGACCCATATAAGGAAATTCCGCTCCATCTAACGTCACACAGAGCCATACTCGAAAAAAACTTTCCGAAACTTGTGACAAACCGGAAGGAGTATTTGGGGAACAAAAATACTCCTTCAAACGTACAACTTAATTTTTTTTACCTTTGTACATGTTTAGCATGGGAATCCAACTCTCTAACAGTGTAAAAAACTCAGTATGCAAGAAATAGCATTTCACCCCCCCCCCCCTTTAAGTGTTCCCTATATTCCTGATGGTTTTCATCTATAAAAAAAATCTTATATATATATATATATATATATATATATATATATATATATATATATATATATATATATATATATATATATATATATATATATTAATCTGTTGACTGGAATGACTACTGACAACTCTTATTTAATTCATGGCAAGCAAGTAAAAATAATAATAATAAAATAAAAAATATTTTTTTAAAAAAAAAAACAATGTGGGGGTGGAGCAATCAAAATGTCCAAATGTGGAATTTGCAAATTTGGAATAAACAACTTTAAGTAGCCAAGTAGAAATCATCTTATATATCTGTCTACACCCAAAAAAGGGTTGGTTGTAATTAAACAAATAACATGATTATTGCATTTTTTCAATCTTTATACTTCACAATTTCACATTTAATTTAATACTACTTGCTATTTCTATGTAATAATTTGTGAAATTTACTAGCAATTTCTGATAGAAAATTGTATGTACGCCTTTTTTTTTTTTTCAGAGTATCGCTACAAAAACAACATCTCAAGCTGGCATATGAAACACAACAAGGGTACCAATCAACCAAGTAATCGTTTTAAGTAGAGGAATAAACACATCCTAAAAATCAGAAGTCAACCATTTACAAAACATGGTCACGAAATCGATTCATTAATGCCCCAGTGCCAGTGAAAAAAAAGTCAATTTATCAAAATGACAGTACCTTTGTTGGTTTTACTTCAATAAACAGAGTATATAATAATCAGAAAGATGAATCTATATGCGTTATTCTTGTTCCTGAATGTATTAAGCTAGAAAACATGAATAATAAGTAAATAAATAAATAAAAATCTTTTAACTAGCACTAACCGATTCTTACAGCAGGATATATCATATAAACATGCACGGTTTGAGACGGGATGTTTACAGAACATCTACATGCAGCACTGGAAGTTCCTGGTACAAAGTCCTGGGACATAACCATCCAGTGTTACTACAGTCAATAAAACACAGCAATGAGACAAGAACTGTCTCCAAACAGGTAGAAAGAGTGAGAGAGGGAGGGAAATGTTAGGAAGAAAGCGGAGTAAGGAGGAAGAAATGTCTATGAAGTATGGATTTGGGAAATTGGAATGGCGTTCACACTGCCGGGGTAAAGTGGCTCTACAGCAGGGGGATGAAATTGTTTATGAAGTTTCTGTCATCAAAACTAAACTCTGCTTTCAGAGAGAAGAGACGGAAAGGAGAAAATGGGATAGGAAAGCTTCCCGTAGAGTTGGGCGAAGAGCAAAAAGTGGTGGGGGGGGAGAGCAACAGAAAGAAAAAAAGAGAGATGAGCTCTGATCCAGGATCAGAGACAAAGCATCGCTTTTTTCACGAATAAGGTCTCGGCTCCAAGAATAGAGCTTCACTCACTGATAACGCATTCAAATTTCATTCTCCCATCTCTAGTGATACACATTACACACAGCGATGTAATGATGATTATGACAATAATTCAAACACTTAAGCATTCACCCAGGGTTTATGACTCCATCATTTACGGTCATAACATTACATAAAAAGCCAATTCTGCGCTATTGAGCTGTTTTGCAATTCGGTTCAAGCACATTAGAGCTGAGACAATGAAAATGTTTCTCTTCAACATGTGGAAAGCACTGACAGGTCTCAGCACCCCGCACTCGTATAAATGACTAGATATGAAGTGTTGCTAAAAGGTTATGTGACAACTATAAACCAGTGAAAATTGCTTTAACACTGCATGGGAAATCTTGTGTATAAATTATATGATCAAATAAATAGGCACATAATACTATACTGTATACACAAAAATATAGAACTTCTGTGAAATGTGCAATATATCACATCATTGTCAAATATTCTGATACGTGATTTATTCAATCAACATGCATGTTGATTACTGCTATTATCAACATGAATATATATTTAAAAAATCAAACATGAAATATAGGCTAGTAACTTAAACAATGTAAGACCCTCCACCATGTCTAAACTACCAGTGTAATAGTGAGATAATTTTCCTTCCATCGTTTGCTTACATTGCTTTATGTATTTGCATATCATAAAGTCTGTTTCATCTATTATTACTGGGATTGATGCGTGTTGCTTTGACATGTTCTCATAAACCCACAGGCAGCATTATTTCAAATGAGCATATACATCTAAAGACCCGACAATGCAGGCGGCTTTTTCTCTACCATTTGCTGATTTATTATTCTGTGCATTCTTTGGATTGAACTATTTTATGCATGAATTATATAATCAAAGGGAGCAAGAAATGTAATATCCCTCCGCCCCACCTTTTTTTTTACTCCAAACAAGAGCTTAATCAAGAGCATGATATTTTCCCTTAAAGAAAAATAAATCAATATATGCACAGATCCTTTCTACACAAGTATGACATGCTTTTTTTGTGACATTGCTCTTTGGCAATCATAGCCTTAAGTTGAACTGAACTTGAAGACCTTGTCAGCTAAAATATACTGTAAATAATCTAAAATTCATCAGTTTTATAAACCTTTGACACTTTAAGACCTCTCTGTAACCTGAACCAAGTGTGGCGAGGTGAGTGAGAACTCAAGCAGGTTTTATTCAGGGGGTGTTTAAGTCACACGTGCTAAGACATGTGAATTACTTTGAATGCATGTTTCTTAACCGTCATTAACAATGGCAAAAACATTGTTAGCTAACTCTGTTTCCAAGTTCCATTGAACTCTATTGGTAACCAAGGAACTTGCAACCATAGTTGCTTTTAAGAATCACACCCAAGGTCAGTAACCAGTCTTTGTTGCATAACACATATTGGGATGCTGTTTAAAACCTCATGCATGCACATATACTGTATATCTTCAACATACAATTTCTGGTTCTGCAGAAGCACATCACTTCCAACTAAAACTGCTCACTTCTGGCACAGACAATGCAAGTCAGCCTCATTAAGAAACTCTCGGTGTAGATGATCTGAAGGTGTTTTGGCCAATCACCGAAGTAATTATTTCTCCGAGTCCATATTTAGCCTCAGCCACTGTCCCCTGCCACTCAGGGCTCCACATTTAATTTCCCTGCATCTGTAGTGTCTCCAGTTACTGTGATGGATCTGGGCTCAAGTGAATGTGTCACCACACATCCATCAGACCCTCACACAGAATACACTGGGTCACGTTCCCTTCTGTCTCTCACACACACTTACTCACTTACATGTAGAAAGCACTATGTTCTAGTAGAATGCGCCTCGGTGTAATTCAGGTAAACGAGCAGAAGACATATGCAGGAGAGAGAGAGAGAGAGAGAGAGAGAGAGAGAGAGATGTGACAGGAATTCTTCCAGGAACTGAAATCATTGCACAAAGAAACAGCTTCAGTCTTACAATAAAAATTACTGTAAGTGTTTAGTATTTGAAGTATCATCATATAATCAAATCTCGCATTTTAATGTTATAATTATGTACCACACTTCAACGTTCATAAAACAGAGCATTGATTCAAGGACATCTTGTCTCGAAATACATTGCATTTAGATTAAGATCAAGGAGACATTCTTGTGTTGTCTTAGTTGACACAAAATTAAACATGATCTTTTACTTAGCCACAAGTTATTACAAAAACATATGACTTTCCTATTTTTTACTGAACATAAATGGATAAAGTCTGAATAATGTTCATGATGTTTTTTCAAAAACCCAGAGTTCAACCAAACACTTCAACAGTGTCAGGAAACCGACTTTAAGTGTAACAAAAAGGGGACGAGGACTTGGTTTTATTCTGTTGTTGAATAGATAGAGAAATGGGCATTGCATTTAAAAGTGAATTGACTAAATCATTGAAAAACAAAATGTGGTTTAAAAAAGATAGGGTGAATTTTCAGAAAGCCTAGAGAGCACACGGGGTGTCATGCATTGTTCTAAAAAAACCTACTATATTTATATTAATGGAAGAGCTTTGAAATAAGCCTTTAGAGAGTTAACTATGCCTCAGGCTTTACATTGGTTAACGGAAATCTCCTTGTGCTCACTCCCTCTTCCTCATGCCTAACATGCTCTTGATTATTGTGGCAGAAATAATTAACTCTTTTTAATTGTCATTAGATCTGCTGCCAGAGGAACATTAATTGTGCTGGTGAGAAGCAATGCAACATCTTGCAATTCATGCATGTGTTTGTATGTTATAAGGATTCGAAAGTCATGCGAACATGCACAGAACTACAGGTCGCTAATAGTGAAAACCAAACTGACAAGATGGAGGGATCATGGGAAATAAAAACATGGCAGGCAGAAAGGGGTTAACAACAGGCATCTCTATATCGAAAATCATTGATCTTTTAACACTAATTAAAGCACAGCTGGGTTTGTACAATTAATCTAGGGAAGCCAGGAGCCTCAGCACAGGAAATGGTGCACCTTAGCCCTCTCTCCTAGACTGATAGTGAGATAGAGGGAGAGACAGAGATGGTGAGAGTGGAAAAAAAGAGAGAAACGGACACCTTGAGTCTGATTAGTCCTCTTTTATAGATCTCCTTTAAAACTTTTACTTGCTTTTTACTTGTATACATATTACGGGACAGAAATGATAACTTTTAAAAGATTGCTTTGAGCTCCTCGTAACTTTCTGCACAAGTTAAAAAACCAAGGTTGCTCGACAGTACTTGGAGCTTTTAAACTATTTTGGAGGGGTCTTTTTTGTCTTGTAATGACAGTAGAGAATTTTTTTTATTTTTTTTTTATTTTTTATTTTTTTACAGAATTCAAAAGCATCTCTGAAATCTAGCCTGAGCAGGTTTAACTTCATCCCATTTGAGAGAACAGGATTTTCTTATTTCTCAATAATTTATCCTAAACAGCAACAAATGGAGAGTTAAAACCAAATGGACAGTGCAAATCTGATGAGGCTCCAGTAATCTGGCTTTTGAGTTACAAAGACAAAATCTGCAAAAAAAAAATAAAAATAATAATAATAATAATAATAATAATAAAAAAAAATATATCTATATATATATAGAAATGTCTTTACTCACTTTAGATAAATTCAATTCATCCATGATGAATAAAATACTAATTTCTTTAAAAGAAAAAAATCTTGAAATGTCTCGAGCTATGAAAAAGCATCTGGGCAATATTTAGACTATTTTGATATATTTTGGATGACAAGCACTCAGTCACACACACACACACACACACACACACACACACACACACACACACACACACATATATATATATATCAACCTTTTAGGGAGAGTTTCTTTTACACACATGCACAAATATTTATGCACAAATCAAATTCCATGTGGACTTTAACGGACGAGTGCATGTAATATCAACGAATGCCCATGATAGTTCCAGCAGGCCTCCATCCTCCTACACAGCTCCACAACCAGAGGGGCTGAGACCATATGGGAGAACCCCTCAGCTACCGGCAGTCTTGATCAATAATGCATCTGCTGAGATGTGAGGGTATGCCTTCTCTTATCTTCTCTGCCAGGCCACGGCCCTCATCCCCTCTTTCCCACGTAAAGCTTTAATCTAGGGGATCCATCCCATTGCCATGTGAGGAAATGGACCCACACGTTCACCCATTCCACCCATCGCTACTTTCATTTCCCTCCCTGCCACACAAGTTCATTTCAGCCAAATCCTTGCATCCTGCCATCTATATTGAATCTCACCCCATGTGTCCACACATACGTATTTTGTCATAGTTACACTCTCTACTCGTTTCCCTGCACCTCCCTGAGTTATTGTGACAGTAAATTGGATGTTTAGGGCTACGCTTGATTTGAAATGTCACGGAATCTTCCAGAGCCTTTATGCAGATGCCTCTGTAAATACCAACACACAAATGCAGTATTGTTGCCTATAAATTTCAGAGCGTTTTGCCTTTTGAGAAGTGGACATGGCGAAGATGTCGCACCAGAGAAAAGATTTCCAAAGTTGAGAGCAAGAAAAATAAAAGTGCAGGCACACTTCTCATTTTTATATAATCAAACTAAATATATCTCAACATCTTCTTTTTATTCTTCATTGGAGATTCAGAAACAGTGCTAAGTCTATTTGTGGCTGCTGAATGAAATGACCCACGGGACATGAGCCGGAGGCTGATGCTGTACATCTGCACGGATCTTTATGATGGAGTGGGTGTGCTGGAAACAACTTAATATAGGAACACAATGGGAGAACTCAAGAATCTGACTCAGGATCATTTACTGCTGTGAATTATACATTAATCTACCTTAAAGGGGTCATATCATAACTCCCTCCCTGAGGTCCACTTACAAGGTTACTCAGGGTTTATTGCACTAAAAACGATATGCAGTTTTACATATCCCTTTCCACACTCTTTATGAACCTTACCATTAAAGGGACTGTGCTTAATCTATCAACCTGACTTAATCACAATCTAAATATATAAATAAATAGTTTTTAGATTTGACATATGAAGATATATTGAGACCATTTTAGACATGTCACACTTAAACTATAATTACCTATTAAATAACTATTCTATATATTATAGAAATAAAATATCAAACTGTGGCTTATGCATACAAAGTGTCCATGTACTTTCTTTCAAATATATGCCACTTAGCTTGGCGTTTTATCATATAATGCAAAGACATTTGAATATTAAGTGTTCAAATACTTTTTGCCGCCACTGTAGATATATTGTGTAAAATGATACTTTTTTTTAGACATTTAATATACTGTATCTACAGTGGGCCCAATTTGTATTTGGACACTTTTAGACACTCATGTTACACTTAAAAATGCTGAATTAAACTGCATCAGAAACTAAATACCAAACCAACTGGTGTCCACAAATAAAGTTTCCAAATATTTGTGTAAGATTTATAAAAACGTATGTATTTATGAGTCTTTGCATGATAGTAATTGTACCTCAAGTACCCAGTTAGTTTTTGGGGCCATTGGAGACATATTAAATATATTGAATGACTAAAAATTTATGACGTTTCCTCTTATACACCAGCTGCACTGGGAAAGCGAGAGCCAAAACTGTCTTTAAAACGAAAGTCACTTTGTTTAATATTTTATATTATACAAAAATAATCCATGTTAATTAATTCATTAATGTATTAATTGTATTCTATATATATATATATATATATATATATATATATATATATATATATATATATATATATATATATATATATATATACACACACACACACACACACACACACACACACATACATATATATATATATATATATATATATATATATATATATATATATATATATATATATATGTATGTGTGTATATATATATATATATATATATATATATATATATATATATATATATATATATATATATATATATATATATATATATATATATACACATTATACTATATATATATAGTGGGCAGTGCAGGTATACCACCAGCTGTATGAAACTGATATACGGATTCCAGTCTAATACCGAAGCATTCAGCTTTTCGGTTCGCTTTATGATTGTGGGATAGAATCCGTCGCACTCGCAGGGAGAAATCACACAGCGATCAGCGGCCCGGCCCTCTCCCGTCAGCCCGATGTCTTATCGGCGCTTGTGCGTGCGGTGAGTCTGTTCCCGCTGAACCTGGAGGGGCCGTTGTATTCTCCACACTCCGCAATTCCTTTCTCTTAATCTACTGTCTACCCACTGTCAGAGCAAAAGAAACATTTGGAGCTTGCATGAAAAGAAATTACCGGGCGGACAGCCAGCGAGAGGGAGAGAGGTGCCGCCTCTGCGCTGTGACAGCGGGTGAAATTGCTGCCACGACGGTTGACGGTTGTATGGGGAGAGGAAGAGAACGAGGGAGGATGACGATGATGCTGGCAGCGTCTCTAACCGCGGAAAATAAACCATGACAACATCCAAATCACACATGCACTCACTCTCAGCGCGCTTGTTTACAGCGATTATGTGTTTAGGGAGGAGGCAAAGAGAGAGAGATTGAGAGAGAGACAGAGAGAGAGAGAGAGAACGCGTCTCAATTTATGAAGCTTTTTCCACCGCTGAGAGTCAACAAAATATAGGCAGTGCTCGCTTCCAGAGAGCCAGTTCTGCCATCAATGGAGGCGAACTCACAGGGAGAGCAGCTGATTAGAGAACAGTATGCTCTGTGCTGCAGGGACAGCATGGAGAAATCGTGGCATGTCTCTTTCAATCCCTCTGCTGTGACGCGGAAATGATTTTTGAAGCGCTGTGCAATGTCGCTCAATGCTTTAAAAAAAAAAAAAAAAAAAAAAAAAAACAGAAGAGATTTCAAATGGTGCAGCATATTCTCTCTTGCTTTAAAGTAATATTACTCTTTAGTCTTTATTATAAAAACACATCGAATTAACTAATTATAGCCTACTTATATGCAACATCTGCTACCAAACTAACGGTCTCATTTACAATCAGCAAATATGTCTACACTGCAAGTGATTTGACAACAGCACATATATATGCTGATAACTACCAAAAATGAATGCTTTTAACCCCCCCCCCCCACCCCCTCCCAACACCAAAACAGACGGAGTGTACTTTATATTTCCTCCTCACCTGCCATGAAGCTCTTGTTTCGGCCAGATGTGTTTCAATCCAGTTTTCCTGTCATATAGTCAGACATTTGTATTTAAGTAAGCTGATAGAATGCAGGTTAAGATGCTTACATTCAGGACAAAATCGGGGTGATGGCAGAAACCTACTTGTTTTGATCAGCACACATATTGTTGGCATATGAAGCATATTCGGGTTGTGAATGTGCATGTAAACACTCAATATGACAAAACAAAAAATGTTCTCAATTATAATCAATAAAGTTTTCTATACTGCAAGTGAGCAATATGTCATAACAAAACTATAAGACTCCACAACAAGCGATATGGTGTGACAAAATTAGACAGAAATCTGTTTCTGAGCTGCAATCAAGCAACATGAATCTGCAACTAAACTTGAACTCTCCCATTATAGTCAATGAGCTGTATTCAGCGAACTTTAGTTCTCATTACAAGTGATGCGATATGATGCAACAAAATTAGTTTGAACTCCATGTATACACTGCAGGCAAGCACTAGAACATGCCTATTATTGTCAAGTGAGCAACACAATGTGACAAAACCTACAATGGTCCCATTAAAATAAATAAAGCTGTCTGCACTGCAAGCGAGCAATGCACCAGCAATGCAAGAAGAGAGAGAGGGAGAAACACAACCGCTCCTGTTATAAAAAGCTGATGCAATATGGCGTAACAAAATTAGACTGAAATGTATTAACACTACAAGAATCATGAAAAAAATACAAATAAATAAAACATATTCCTCCCTTATAATCAACACATGTGTAATTTGTTCATTCCTTTTTTATTTTTTTATTTTATATCAACAGTATTTTCCCGTCTTTGCGTTCATCTTCAGTGTCTCTGGCTTCTCTGGTTTCCGAGCAGCTGTTTACATTTGGTTTATTTGCCCAGCTAAATAATTATATGTGTTATCAATAATTCTAAAAGTTCTCCAAGTATTAATCAGAGGTTTTTGCATTTAACGAGGATCCCCACTCAATTCACGACGCTGTCCAAGTAGCTTAGCTACAAAAGTAATACTGTGTGCGTAATATAAAACAGTTTACCATTTGAAGTTTTCTACTGTGGAATACAGAGATTTTTAGATAAAAAATACGTCTGTCCCTGCTTCACAATGTGTATACATTCTCAGCGTGCTGAGTTGGTTGGAAGAGAGGACTTCAAAAACACAAATCTATCAGTTCACACTAGATGTTAATACATCAACAGTGTTCATGTGGGTTACTGTCATGTTTGTTTTACGTGGTTTAAAGGACCTATCCACTTGCGTTATGTTGATTCAAATGGATTATAAAAAAATTTGTATCACTTTTTTTTATCACTGTCTGTGTTTCACAGAAAAAAGGAAGTCATATACCACCAGGATAGCAAGAGGGTGAGTAAATGATTTCCCTTTTTGGTTGGAGTATGCCAAACCACTTAGACTGATTTAGGGTACGTTTACAATTAAGGAAAGCTTTTATTTTTCATTATTATTTATTTATTTATTTACAGAAAACAACATTGTCAATATGATCCCATGGCTCACGGAAAAGTAAAAAAAAATTCTGTATTATGCATGCCAGGCCAGTACTTGCCAATGTCACCTTGTATAAAAGCACTACGTAAGCATGTCATATGCATGCGCATGAAATCAACATTTTCACAATTGTACCTTTTTGTATTTTGCATTGAGTAGATACTGGTATTGTTTTCAAAACCTTGCACTGCGACAAACATTTTCAAATTTCAAAAGTTTTGAATCTGTTTTTGTGTAAATGAACTCCCAAAATGGCCAATGAAAATGGTGTCATGTGAACACCACCTCACTCCAAACAAATCTTTCAGACCAATTTTGCAGACCAGATTTAATGGAAAGATCACACTCAATAACCAAAGCAGAGTTGACGCAGGATGTTGGCATAGATTAACCACAATGTACCTCACACACAAATACCCTAATACACCCAGTAACATGCTACATTCAGGTGCAGTGAGTTTCCATTCTTTCAACACCTAATGGATGATCTGCTGCTCTCAGCAGTCAGACACAAGCAGCCATCCTAGAGAAGGATGACTCCAATGTAGTGGCAATCACAGCCCACACACCAACATGAGCTGGCAGCCAGACAAACCACCTCACTCCAGTTTAACTTGAAACATTTAGCTCTCCTTTCACCCTAGCCTTTCTATCCATGACTGTCACGCTAGTTCCTCTGAGAGATGGCAGGCGGGAGGAAGAGAGCGAGGGCTGGGGTATATGGGGATGTCTAAACGTCCATTGGTCATTGTGGATTCCAGCACATTCTCTCCTGTGTTTTCACTCTCTCTGTCTCTCTGTGGTGTCAGCCCAGACCCGAATCACTCAGACAACACGTTTGAAATGCACAATGGCTTTCCTGTGTATCAGCCAGGCCCTTTCACGGCTGTCTGCAGCCGATAACAGCCTCTACTGTGCCCTGGAGTTAACAATCTCAGCTAATAGACTTCTCCCCTGTCAATCACACTTCAAATTCCCAATAAGCCACACACACACACACACACACACAGCTCGGCTCAATTCTTAGGTCCATCTCCTGATCAGGGCTCATCTGGTGAACAGTAAATACAGAGTACAGACACACACATGATACGCAGTCACCAGGTGTCATACCACACATGAACAGAAGCATACAACCTGGTGAAAGTATGCTGCTGGGAAACAAACCACTCCGAGCCAATAGATAACAAGCTCTCAAATAAACCCAGAGCAGTAGTACACCTCACCCTGGTTGATTCACCAACACCAGCACAATAAAATCTGAGTGAATCCCCCTAAACACATTGGATTAAAAAGGATTTATATTTGCCTCCCGAATAAATGTCATATAATGTAAGGGACTGGGATTAATGCATGGGTCGGGATGAGCTAAATTTGGATTCAGAAGAACGAATGAGACAAGAACATGACTTATATATGCATGTGCATCCAGACTAGAATTTTGCATGAGCTGTCACTAAGTTCTGATTCAAATATATGGGTTGTGTGTGCATGTGTACACATAATTAGCTATTAAAAATGTAACCAAAAATATTGTACTTAATAAATACATTATAATTGTTTTGTTTTTTTTGTTTTTGTTTTTTATCTCTCTTTATATGCATTTTGTACAATGTTATGCAGGGAACAATACAGGGAGCCACTCGTTATACATACATCTTTCATCTAAAACGTGCTGCAATTTAAATTCCAAAGGAATTTCTATAATGTAAAACACTCATAACGCAAGCAAAACGTGCAATGTGCACACATTTATATTGGTGCGGAACAATAGAGACACGAATAGCCTAGCACATTTCATATAGGCTGCTACTTCATGACCTAACTCAGTCGAACAGGCATGAATATTGAATGCTTAACATTATATTACATAAATGTATTTCATAGAAATCCTTAATCTCTAATAAGTCCATTCTGCTCTCTGTTTTTCTGTTGTCAGTGTTTATTTTCTGGATACAGCACTGTTTAAACTGTGTGGTATGGGCTTTTTTGTATCAGAGCATTTTTATGAGTACAAGTACAGGAGTGCAATATCGGGCACGATACCAATACCAGTGTCGGCACAACCCTAATAATAATTTAATTAACAAAAATAAAACATTTAAATGATAAAATATTACAAGATTTAAATAGATTTTACTGTACATAAATAAGTGTGTGTGTGTGTGTGTGTGTGTGTGTGTGTGTACACACACACACTTATTTATGTATAGTAAAATCTATTTAAATCTTGTAATATTTCATCACTTAATTTTTTTAAATTAAATTATTATTAAAACACATTTTTAACCGCATATTTAAGTATAATTTTATATTTTTTTATTATATATATATATATATATATATATATATATATATATATATATATATATATATATATATATATATATATATATATATATATAATTGTTTATGTCAATTTTTTAAACTGTAAAAAATAAAACATTTAATTTGCAAGCACAGACTCAACACAAATCAAAGTTACACATGAAAAAAACTGACTTGAACCAGAATGAACAACAGAACCACTTCATTCTTTTGCACAATAAAAATTTTTCTGATATTATGATTATATATGCATGCACTGCAGTAGGGGATTATCGGCCGATAATTGATGCGCATCTCGTCAGTAAAGCCGGATCTCTAATCAGCGGTAAATTCCATCAGGTGAGTGATTTCACATAGAGCAGCTGTTATTACACAGAGCCGTTGTTAAATGACAAGCTGCTCAAATCTACGTTCATTATCAGCGTTGATTTGCGCAGCTTGTCAATTTAATACATTTCTCAAAACTAATTATTTTATCAGCCTTGGTGTGAACAAGTCTTTTGTCCATATTTGGAGTTTTTGCGGCCATATGGATGTGTTTTCACCCAGCTGTGTAAAAATGGTGTCGTATGGATTAGATTATCTCTGCTAATAAAATGAGTTCAAGAAGAAATACATGCAGTTATAAACATGGATGGCCAGACAGACTTTAAACACTGCAATTTCTGGCTGCGTTGTATGATCAGGGAGTCCAAGGAGACTGAAACTTTCAAAAGTTCAGTCTTTTTAGATCCATTTTTCAGCCAAAAAATGCAAATATGAATCTTTAATTTGTTTCCCCTCACACAAGGATTGCAATTTGGCTGTACACAGGCCTACTAGAATTTGTTACTGAACGTTTTGCACAGAGGGTGAAATGTAATATTTAACTTTCCTGTACCATATGGGACCGTGGTTGGTGCATTACTCAATGAATGATGTTGCAAAAACACATTCATTAATAAATGTGCAAATAAATGTAAGGCTCATACTCCATAAATAACGACAGACATTCCTTATGCAGTAATGGTTAGCACAGCAATTTAAGCAGTTGTGTTGGCCTTTGTGTAGCAATGCATTGGGGGAAATGCACTGCTAACCATCAACATATTTAAGCACATATAACACATATTTATTCAGTCCTCTATGCACATTTACAGTAGCATTACTCCAGCAATGTTCAAACTCGCACTTCGAACATTAATTTCTAATCAAAAAAGGAGCACATCATCCACAAAGCACTGAGACTTTTCTGTGTGTGTCCTCTTAAGCTCTGCTGCAGGTCTGGGATGATTTTTCTGGAATGGTTTCAAAGCCTCTTCTGTTGCCTCCAACTCCCCCCAGTAGGTCCCGCTGGAAGACTTGGGGATAAAGCAGTGCTCTCTTCAAACGAGCAGGCGGGGAAATTCTTTGTGTGCAAGTGTGTGTTTGGAGATGAGATGGAAGACATTTAACATTGAGGTTGTTTACGGACAACAGTTTGTTGGAGGAACACACACACAGACCTCTTTCCAGTGTGGAATTCCTCTCCTCTCTTCACTCATTATTCTTGCAGTGAGCAGATGCATGGAGCTATGATGAGAAAGAGAAGGAAAGCGAACGAATGGGACACAGTCTTTAGGACGAGATCATTAAACACTCCCTAAAGGTTCTCTCTGTCCTTCTCCTCTGCTAAAATTATGATGTGTCATATATCATCTGCCTCGATTTCTCCTCTTTTGCTCATGGAATGTGGCCCTGGACAGGATGGGATTATCTGTGCATGGGCTTTAAACAAGTTTGGACCCTTTCCAAATATCCACTGCTGCTCTCCCCTTTGTACACCCAGGACTCACAGGCTTGATATCTGTTGCTGGTACATAAATGGTCCTTTGGGAAAGAGAGTCGCATGGAACACCTGACTCTCGATCATTGGTCCCAAAAGGTTTAAAACAGGACATTAGCATGGTTCAGCACAATGCTTTAAAGTATTTTACAATCAGCCGGGGTCTTTTCGCATTCATTGTATAATAAATTAAATTAAAATTGTATATTTTGATTAGTATACTAATATTGTTAAATTTATCAGTAGTTACAGACCGTTGTAGTCAACATTTTACATACACTTTGTAGTATTTGCAAAATGTTAATTATTTTATCAAAATAAGAGGAATTAACAAAATGCATTCTATTTTTATTTAGCACTGACCTGAATAAAATATTTCATATAAAAGACGTTTACATATGGTCCACAATAACAAAATAATAGTTGAATTTATAAAAATTACTCAATGCGAATGTTTACATACACTTGATTCTTAATAGTGTGTTGTTACCTGGAATGGTACACAGCTGTTTATTTATTTATTTTTTGCTAGTTTTTCATGAGTCCCTTGTTTGTCCTGAACAGTTAAACTGCCCCTTCGGCTTTCCAGCATCTTTTGCGTAACTGAACCATTTACAACGACTGTGTCATTTTAAGATCCATCCTTTCACACTGAGGACAACTGAGAGACTTACATGCAATTATTACAGAAGATTCAGATGCTCCCTGATGCTCCAGAAGAAAACACAATGTAGTTATTTACACACACACACACACACACACACACACACACACACACACACGTAGAAAGCAAAACAGTACAGCAGTAATAGAATTCTTAATATATTTAACTTTAAAACTTTGCAACAAAAGAAAAGAAATGAGTAGTTTTTTAAGTAATAGAGATTCATAGCTGATTAAAAGACCATAACCTACAAAGCGTAGGGTAATATAATCAAGCAATGGGTACAGAATATTTCATAGTGAGAAAATGTTCAAATTAAAAGCTGAAGGCAATGTTTGTATGTTTTTTGTTTTTGTTTTTACACAACTATGTTTAACATTGCCGTTTCAATCTCATTACGATGTGGGAAGCTCTGTTTGGCCCCGCTTTTATTTACTGGGGTATAATTGTTTTGGAAGTAAATCATATTGTGCATTAAAATCAGCTAACAGTAGAGAATATGATCCACTGTTTGCCAGCTCACACAAGCTCACAATTTTTCCTTTTTATTTTTTTTTTCTAGAAATTTTGACAAACAACAACTGTGACCTTTAAGTTCGTGGAGGCAGCATGGCTCTGATCACAGGGACTGGAAACATAGCCAGACTGAAATGTCAACCGTCCCTGCGGTTCCAGCACTGACGCAAAACTGCCAGTGAGCTACAGGGAAAGCCAGAGGAGAGAGATGGAGCGAGAGAGAGGGGGAGGAAACAAGCCTACCCAGTATTTCTACGTGTGTGCATGTACGTTGGCATGCGTTCCCTGGTGAGTGTGTGTCCGTGTGCATGCTTACGGATGGCTAACAGAGACTTACCTGAGCTGCAGGCTCATTCTTTGAGGCTCGGGCTTGTCAGACAGCATTAAAGTAGGTATATGGTTGGGAGATTTCGTCGTCCCTTTAGAGAGCTGCAGGCTAAGTCATCCAATAGAGCACAAACTAGCCTCCACGCTAACAAACAGGCTGCTTGTGGACCCCTTACATCCAAACACAAATACAAAAGCTGCTTCATGTCTACTGTTTTTACTAAACATGGGTGTCAGATTATGATGTACAGTATGGGGCTGAGAGCATTTGAGGAACTCTTGAGAAATCCTTAAAAAATTTTAATCGCTTTGTATGTGACCTGTTGATAATGTGGCATAAATGCAAAAATATATTTATATATAAATAAAGTGTATTGAATCAAGTCTCCACCCTACATTTTTTTTCACTGACTTTAAATAAAAGACATAAAAACATGCATATGTACGTGTGTGTGTGTGTGTGTGTGTGTGTGGATAAATAGCAATGTTAAAATATAGAATAAAAAAAATACACTAAAATATTTGTTCTCTTTCTGCATTGGGTGTAATGTGCCACTTCCTGCATGCCATAAATAAAATAAAAAAATTGCGTGTTCTGTGTAAAATGATCCACTGACTCATTGTGTGAAAAAACAAACAAAACAAAAAAAAACAGTTCTTCACAATAGCTCCTTCTGTGTTCCACAAAACAAAGCAAGTCATACGAGTTGAGAACGTCAAATTTCACGCTGTTTACGCTTGGAGAGCAACGTTGCAACTTGGAGATTTGATATAGAATGTGCAGTCACGGGTGTGCATTTATCCGCATCATAACGCCTTCAAACACGGTTCATCCAATCAGAATGTCAAGTCAGGGCTGTCCTTTTAAAACCCAAATATTCCATTCCACAAATTCATGGTGTGTGAGTCTGTGATTTGCAGAGATTCATCCTCTATAACTATAGTCTATGTTCAAACAGTGTGTGTTTGTGTGTCCATGTCTAGAAAGCTTTTGAAAATGGGATGGGCAATCAATTATGGGCATCGCCTGGCAGCCACTCAAAATGACAGGCCATTGTTAGTTTTCCTCCCTCCCTTTTTCTCTCGTTCCCTTGCTTTCTTTCTCTCTTCATCTGTCACATGTCTGCTAGCCTCTCCTGGGTTCTCTCTCTCATTCTACTGCCTTTCTACTCAACAGCTGCATGTCTAATGAAGCAGGATCTAGCAGACCTGCGGAGAGAGCAAGCGAGAGAGAAAGAGTCCCCTGTTTGTCTTTGTATTGCAGGTGTGAGATGATGGGAACATTTAGTGTACCTGGCTGTAATTTGTTTGAGGGGGGGGGGGGGGACTTCTGTCAGTTCACGGGTCCTCTGCGGTGAACGATAATTCTCGCCGCCTTAGGGATGGATCCGATCAGCTCAATCTGAGCCAATGTAAACAGCAGGTCGCAAAAGCCGTGCTCAACTTTAGATTATAGTTTTTCTTGCCGTGATCTTGTCAAGGGCACGACATCAGGGGACGCCTGTTGCTTCCAGATGGCGGCACATTTATCCCTCAATTTGGAAATAACAAAAAATGAATCAATGGATGAATGATTGAAAGGGTCATTTTATAAATAAACGACAAAACTTTGGGTGATGCTGTGAATGATAGTGAGGCTGCGGAGTGTCTGGGGGTGTAATTAATGCTTCCGGCGTAGTGAGCTTTACTTTGTGTTTGCACTGGTAATGTAAATTTGTCTTATTAGGAGAATTTTCCCTGAGTTGCCTATGGCCATCAGGAACAGAGTCAGCACATGCAGCGGAAACACAGTGCAATCTATAAAAATCCTAACATGAGTAAACCCTGCTTTACCTCTACTAAACTGCTGATGTTGTTTCCAACATGCCCCTTAAAGTGTCATTTCAGTACACTACTAAAGTGCAAAAATAACTACATTTTCTTCTAGTTTTTACTTTCTAATATTTGGCTTTTTTTAGCACTTGTGTTGATCGAGAAATGACAGGAAATGAAACAAGATACTGCACTCGCGAACTTGCAGTGTCCATGTCTATAGGATTTACATGCATGTTTTAAGAAGAAGAGCAAATTATCTGGGGAATTTCATCCATACCGATTTTAAACTATGCAAAAATACAATGTACACACACACACACACACACACACACACACACACACATAAGTGTTGAAAACAAACTCTGAAAGAACTAAATTTTTATATATATTTATATTAGATTTTTTTGTAACATTATGAATGCCGTCTGTCACCTTTGAGCAATTTAACATGTCTATGCTGAATAAAAGTGTTCATTTATTAAAAAAAAAAATCTTACTAAATATAATATATTTACATTATTAGCATATTTATTTGTTTTGTCTTAATATGTTTCAAACATTTAAGTCCATTTATTTTGCTTTTAAGGATGTTTACAGTAGATATATTTAAAAGAAACAAGGACATGATGATTAATAAAAAAAACAGGCTATATATTTTCTTTTCAATGTAATCCTACTTTTCTAATTGTGCAGGTCAAAATTCTCCTGCATGTCTATTTTTATTTATTTTAATACAAAAGTAAGAATTCCTGAGCTATAAGAGACAGCTTTCACTAGTTTTTCTGGACCTGTTGAAATGGCTTCAGATTTAGCATGGAGGAAGCAGAACCTGCTCTGGGACTGAGTTAATTTGCCCAGCCGTTGTATTTGCACAAGCAATATTTAATAGACCTTTGCAATTCAAATGCCATTGCTCTTGAGTAGATGCATTGGACTAGAGAATCCAAATGTGTTGTTTTTACTTAATTGTATTTTCAGCAGCAGCAGCAGCATTCATTTCCATTTCTCTTCTTGTTCTTGCTCTATTGTGGAGTTCATTAGTATGCTTGTAACCATGCACAATCAAAATGGAGAGAGAAAGAGAGGAAGACACAGTGTGGAGGACCTTTGTGTTCACCCCTCACAGAGATGGAGGTGAAATGGGGTTCAAGGATGCTGGTGGGTGCAGCAGGTGAGTACGAGACCCCACCCATTCAAATCATCCTCCACTCTTTTCAGCCATCCCTTGTCCATCTCCTTCTCTTTTCGTCTGTCTTTCTCTCTCCTGCATGTCTGCGTCCATCAGCGAAACGTCCGCTGGGACTGTCGTGTTTTGACAGATGCTCATTCTGTCTTGGCACATCTCACAGGATGGTATGGCACTTGTCATCCTGATAAGAGAGAGAGAGAGAAAAAGAGAGAAAGCGATAGAGAGAGATGTGATTAAGAAAACAAAAACCTTTCCTACTAACCAAGGCCACATCTTTTTATCTTTTTTCCTCTCTTGCATCCTCAGGGCACATTAAATGTTAGCAGAATGGGAGAGATAATAAAACCACGGTGCAAAATAAATGGACAGTTACAATTTGTGATCCACCACAATTGTTTTTGCTTTCACCTTGCAATGAGAGGTTATTACACGATCAAGGTGGCTTTGGAAGTTTTTATAATTATTTGAAGATGGTGGAATTTAAAGGGACAGTTCATTCAAGATTGAAATTGTTGTCATCATGTATTCACTCTAATAAATGGAAGACACAGAATAAAAAAAAAAAAAAAAAAAAAAAAACTTTTATTCTTGCGATACTGAGTTTATATCTCACAATTCAGACTTTTTTTCAGAATTTAGAATTACAAAATACACAGTAACTATGAATTATCAAAAATCTGTTTGTGTTTTTCCACAAAAAAAAAAAAAAAAAAAAAAAAAAAAATATATATATATATATATATATATATATATATATATATATAATTCTGACGTAATATTCTGACTTTGTGTCTTGCATAAATCTCCAGGTTAGAGATTGATTTGCATTTCAATGAGTTAAATAATATTATTTCGCTCAATTAACAAATTTTGGGGCAGTATGGTTTAAAAAAAAAAAAATGTGTGAAAGTTAAAACAGTTAACAAAAGTAAATAAAAAAAGAATACTTTTATTAAGCAAATTTGCATTAAATGTGTCAAAAGTGACAGTATTTTTTGAATACTGGAAAATGTCCAGTAACAATACTTCATGGTTTTCACAGAAATATTAAGTTGTTTTCAACACTGATCATAATAAAAAATTAACACCAAATCATCATATTAGAATGATTTATGAAGGATCATGTGATCATGTTACAAGACTGGAGTAAACTTCAGAAAATCAGCTTTGCCAGTTTTATCATTGTTAGTGCTACATGCAACAGTTTAAGCTACAGGAACATCATTTTGACACCAAAACCTCACTTGTAATTGATGTCAAACCTAAGAGTGTCTAGCACATTTAGATTATTACTTTCTTTCCCACACAAAACTTTAACCATACAGGTTTGGAATGGCATGAGGGTGAGTAAACAATGACATAATTGTATTTTGGGGTGAACTATGGGGAGCCTTTAAAACAGTCAGTACACTTTTTTTGCTTCCTATCTTGCTGGTCTTGCATATCTGTTTCTACACCCTACTGTTATGCATATGTATGTGAATGTGTGTGCATGCGTGACCTCCCCCCAGGTCAGAGTTGTCTGTGTTTTACCTGTTTGCATGCAACCCCTTTTTCTAGCCAGAGGCACATTCGCACTCCCCCCACAAGACAGCCTGGCTATACCCGCCTCAGCCAATCAAAGTTCTTCACCCGAAGGGCAATACAGGATGTGACAACAGAGTGAGCTGCAGGTCATGCAATAAGTCTGTTGCATGCAGCCTCCTGACAGGTCTAGTATACTGATGTACCTTGGCAGAATTGGGCTCCGTCTCACTGAACACTTCCACCAGAATTTGATGAGTAGGCCATTACGCATGCAGAAAGCAGAAAGAGCTCTCTGGGCCATGGGTTTTTTCTTTTCCTTTTAGAACATGTAATCTTCAGAGTGTTTGTACTGGTTTGGAGTGGTGTTCTTGTGTCTGTCTTGTGAAAACAAATACTTGCGTTCCACTTCACCTGAAAGTGGTGAAATTTGAGTGTACACAAGACAGTGCTGTATTAAAATCCCTCATACGTTCTTATGCTCTTTCGTCTCCTACAATTTTCTGCAATGAATTCACGTTGAATCACTAGAACATTGTTTTGTAGATGATTTCAGCCTTACGTGTGCTGTGTATAAAATTTAAGGAAGAAAATACCAATTTCATCGTCATATGGAAATATTACAATATCACCACTCTCAGATGAATTTTAATGCTGATTTTACAAACTGTATAACTGAAATGTAACATCTCTCATTGACAACAATAATTTTATGTTTGGCATTCAAAAATGATAATGCAGTTATAATAGTTAAACTGTGATTGGTATTTTCTTCCTTATGCTAATTTATCAATCAATTTCATATTATAACTGAATTAAGTTTTTATTTATTTATTATAATTTTTTATTCAGCAAGAATGCAATAAATTAATTAAAAGTGAAAGCAAAGTCTTTTACATTGTTAAAAAAATCTATTTCAAATAAATGCTGTCCTTTTACTTTCTGTTCATCAATGAATCACCAAATAATTTTTTGAAGGATCGTGTGATATTGAAGACTAGAATAACGGCTTTAAAAGATCTGCTTTGCTGATTTTTATGTTAATTATTTCACATATTGTTGGGCCTCATAATAATATATTTTAATGTTTGATCTTAAGTACATTTTGGACATTCTGTACTATGAACAACATACTAGGTTGTGTAGTCAGCATTTGATGTCACATGAATCTGGAACGTGAAACAAAACCAAATGAGATCCTCTTGGAAACCTGTGAAATGAGGTAAAACCATTATCAGAGAGACATTTTAATGTTGTACAGTAACGTGCTGTTGCCTGTTTAGTGACGACCTTTGCTTTTTTTTTTAAGGGTTTTGCAAAAAGCATAGGAATGGAAACACATCCCTATTGCATCATACTACATGCACGCCTCCACAAACTCTTTCATGTGCAATAGTGTCTCAGTGCAACATGGTCCTGGCTCTGAATCAGGAAATCTGACTCAACTTCTTCACGGACAACATCAGTCCAGGGGCACAGAGGACCCTTTATACATCAACACGCACACACTGTGCTCACTCACACTCATTCGGAGTGAGAAAGAGACAGAATGAGAAAGAGAGTGAGAGAGAACAGTGCGAGATGAAGGATGAAAAGAAATATAGATTTAAAAAGACTAACTCTCAGGCTCAATGTTAAAAGTACATTTGCGGTGGTGGGACAAAAGGAAGTGCTGTCGAGATAGGAGGGATAAAAAGGTCAAGGTCAACCTCATCTCCACTTCATCCTTTAAAACCCATCTCACTTCAATCTCGCCAATTCAAGCCGCGGGTCCCACACTTCCATTCAAATTCCAAAACCAATCTTCAATTGAGAATTCCATCTCCGCAGGTCCGACAGCCGCCCACAAACAGGATTCTGCCTCATGGCGAGGCTCATGTTCAAAGTGGCTTTGAGGAGACGGGGGTGAATCTTCAGTTTGATGCCACACCTCTGCTGAACAGGTGTGTGAAACTAAAAGGAAAATGAAAGGAAAATAACGGGAGAGAAAGAAAATGCATCTGAAATGAGGATGTGTGAAGGATAAATTAAGGTAAGGTGGAAGAACATTGTTGGCCTTCAACTGATTTATAAAATTCCATTCACTTCAAATTTTTATTGAGGTATTGCTGAAGAATATGTTTTGACGGATTATTTTAGTATCCTTTATATGCTATAATTTTTTTAATGAATTAATATTTAGTTTTCATATCAAGTTTATGTAAAGGTTTTGAAGTACTTTTATTTAATTAGTTTTTAAATATTACTATTTAGGTCTCATTTAGTTTTATTTCAGTTTTAGATTGTATTTATGTTTATAAGGTTTATTTAGTACTCTTAGTGCTTTAACTTAAACTAAATAAAAAATAGAATTGTTGCCTTGGAAACTAACTGGAATAAGTGGACTTCTGAATGTTTTTGTATAACCTTACCTTTCAGTAATTTTCTTCATGCCTTTTTTGGCCACTAATAAAATCCTTCAGAGTAGCAACACTGCTACACACGTCAGACCTAATCTTGCAAAACAGACTCCTGAAACAGTTGTGGGGGGTGTTGGGGTAGGAAAAAAAGAGAAGTAGGTTCAAACAAAAATGCATATGCATTTAAAGTCGAATATTTTAGGGCTAGAGGATACAGAAACAGTGTATTCGCAGCGTGAAAGGCAGCAACAAGACGTCCGTGTTGACAGAATGATGCAGTATGGATGAGATCAGATGCAGCTCCCTTAAGGGAAGCTCTCAGTTGGATCATCGTGCAAACAGAGGAGAGGAGGGCTTTACGTTAGACTGAAGGCAATCACGAAAATGAAAATGAGTATGACTGTTTCTATTGTTGAAGTCATTACCTAGAATGTTCTCATCAACATTATCAGTATTTGAAGTACTTTTATTTAATTAGTTTTTAAATATTACTATTTAGGTCTCATTTAGTTTTATTTCAGTTTTAGATTGTATTTATGTTTATAAGGTTTATTTAGTACTCTTAGTGCTTTAACTTAAACTAAATAAAAAATAGAATTGTTGCCTTGGAAACTAACTGGAATAAGTGGACTTCTGAATGTTTTTGTATAACCTTACCTTTCAGTAATTTTCTTCATGCCTTTTTTGGCCACTAATAAAATCCTTCAGAGTAGCAACACTGCTACACACGTCAGACCTAATCTTGCAAAACAGACTCCTGAATATTGGCATAAAATCTGGCACATAGCTTGAAATAACAAAAGCTGGTAGCACATTCATATAAAGGGGCAGTGTCCTGTTTCACAAACAACAAAAGTTTACTTTTTGGTCAATTGTGCATATGTTTTCAGCACTAGATATTCATAGATTTAACGCAAAATGGAATATAGTATCCTCACTACCTGTAACACAAGCCTGGCTATTTGTGGTTCTTGGAAAACTGTTTTATTAAGGCATGGTGCCATGAAACTTTCAAAAAAGTACTCTCTGTAATAGCTGACTAACTATAAAATAGACCTACAAACATCTAACAATCCAGTAATATAGGGATCTATAAGGACCAAAAGGATCTTTTCTATCAAATTTGATCATTTGATTAGTGACTTAAAATAATGCAGAATCTTAAAGGAAAAGTTCACCCAAATGTGAACACTTGCTGACATTTACTCATCCTCAGGCCATCCAGGATGTAGAGTTTGTTTCTTCATGGGAACAGATTTGGAGAAATTTAGCATTACCTCACATCCTCACCAATGTATCCTCTGCAGTGAAAGGGTGCCATCAGAATGAGAGTCCAAACAGCTGATAAAAGCATCACAAAAATCCAAATTAATCCACACAACTCCAGTGAATTAAGTAATGTCTTTTGACATTAAAAGCTATGTGTTCGTAAAAAACAGTTCCATCAAGCTGTTTGGACTCTCATTCTGATGGCATCCATTCATCGCAGATCCAGTGGTAAGCAAGTGACGTGATGATAAACGTCTTTAAATATTCAGCAAATTTTCATTTGTAGGTTATTTATTACATTAAATATTACTTCATCATTTTGTCCAGTGTTTCTTAGTGCTAAAGTTTTCCTAAATCTTAAGATTTGGTTTAGTTCTAGATTTAATGTGTGTGTGTGTGTGTGTGTGTGTGTGTGTGTGTGTGTGTGTGTGTGTGTGTGTGTGTGTGTGTGTGTGTGTGTGTGTGTGTGCGTTTATATTCAAAATATAAGTTCAAAAGTCTGGGACCACATTGAATATGATATATATATTCAATGTGGTCCCAGACTTTTGCTTGAACTCCAAAGTAGACTTCAGACCTTCAGGTGGATTTAAGGCTGAGAAGATTAGGCAACATTTTAGTTTTCAATCCAGTAATACTGAAAGATTTACATCATAAAAAATCAAAAAGAAGTGCATCATATTCCAATAATTCAAAATGTACCCACAGATGTCAAGGCTTAGCCCCAATTAGCCTCTGATCCAAGAACCGCTCTGCTGCTGGCCACTTCTAGGCAAGCAAACTTTTATGCATGAACTTGTTTAGAGAGAAAATAAAAATTCCTTCTTTTTCTGCTTTGCAGTGGATAGAGTGAGAGAGCAGTCAGATAGATGGACAGACAATGGTTGAAGGCAGTCAGAAAGCACTTGAGGACAAAATGAGGCTCTGTGAGGGCTGTAATCATGGTCAGTACTGAGTGTGCTCTGATGTGCGCTGCTGTCCGTGGTGCTGAAATGCAGAGTGAGGGGAAAAAAACGGCTTGTTCCCAACTGCAGTGTTCAGCATGTGTCATTTTCCTGGTTGTTACAGTGTGATGTCAGGATAAGAACAAGCACACAGACTCATACACACAGTCATAGTCTACCTTTTGGTTCTGAGACCACCTATGTTGTGCTCAAGAGGACAGTTAAAGGGATAGTTCACACAAAAATACATTTTGTCATCATTTACTTACCCTCATATTGCTTCAAACTTCTGACTTTTTTTTTTTTTTTTGAGATGTGGAAAACAAAAGGAAAATGTTGGAAGAATACGCTGGTTGCTCTATTCCATGCAGTTAAAATGAAAATGACTTGAGCTTTCAAGAGCAAAAAAGAGCATGACAAACTCTTTTGTGCTCCTCAGAAGAATGAAAGTCATACGAGTTTGAAAAAACTCCAGACACTCCCATTTCCTCTCTTCTTTTCGTTTGGAGAAAGTCTGAGGAAACATGCCAATGACTGGGTCGTATCTAATGTATCATCTGTAAGGCATCTGCCTATGTGTGTATGTGGTGTTAAATAAACTGTTGTTGTGCCAACAGCATTGTTGCTTTTGATGAACTGCTGACACACATACATAAACCCCCTCATTCAGTTTCTCTCCACCTAGTGCGTCTGGTCCTCTGATAATATGTGCTAGTCTCTCTCTCACTCTTTTATCTTCTTCCTCTCTCTCTCTCACTCTCTCTCTCTCACTAGCAGCATGTGGGTGGCTGGTCTATGGCGCAGAGCTTAAAATAGATGTTCCCACTTTGTAAATGGGGGCTGACAAACAGTTGTGGGGGGTGTTGGGGTAGGAAAAAAAGAGAAGTAGGTTCAAACAAAAATGCATATGCATTTAAAGTCGAATATTTTAGGGCTAGAGGATACAGAAACAGTGTATTCGCAGCGTGAAAGGCAGCAACAAGACGTCCGTGTTGACAGAATGATGCAGTATGGATGAGATCAGATGCAGCTCCCTTAAGGGAAGCTCTCAGTTGGATCATCGTGCAAACAGAGGAGAGGAGGGCTTTACGTTAGACTGAAGGCAATCACGAAAATGAAAATGAGTATGACTGTTTCTATTGTTGAAGTCATTACCTAGAATGTTCTCATCAACATTATCAAGAGATTGCGCGTGCTCAAAAAAAAGAAGGATGAAAAAAAGTGCACTTTGTACATGTTCATTTACTATGAAAATTGAAAAATGTATACTTTGACATGAGAAAGTTAAATAAGAACCTAAAGTTAAAAATGTAAAGTAATAAATAATTAAACGTAATTTGCCGAGTCGAGGCTGCAAGCTCAATATAGTTTGAGTGTAATTTGTCAAGTGCTCCAAATTCACAGATGAAGAGTTGTAAATGTCGATGCAGCTAATCAAGAACTTGGCACACAATTCAGTTTTCACTTCCCAAACATTTTCACTGAACTGTTAAGGCATCTGAGCTGTGATTTTTGATGTTTTGGTCGCTCATGAATCCAAGCAGTCAGCGTTTTTCGTCCAGGCTCTGTGTTATCAACTCCTGCCACATCCCTGCACGGCTTAAAAGTGACATGACATCCCAGCCAACAGATCATAATGTGGGAGAGCATCGCGTGCGCACGCATTTGTGTGCGTGTAGGTCATATTTCTCACCGAGTGACATCACCATGTCAGACTTCTCATCCACTTCAGACCCCAAGGAGTAAGTGTTAATAAGTGGGCTGAGTTCCAAACCTAGCTGAACTTTACCATGTTAAACCTTATTTTCTCTCTGTCACTGCCTCTCTGTCTTCAACACAAACTCACATTTTGCAGAAAAACTGCTTAGTCATCAACCCCTGGCCAACTACCTCATTCTCAACATACAACATTTATTCTCTCTCGCTCACTCATACTCAGGGATGTAATGCACATATTTCTTGAAGGGGACATCAAAGGCGGTCCTGGTCCATTTTTGCCATGGAGATGAGATTAACTAAAAAAAATATTTTACTACTTTATTGCATAAGTTATTCATGTGATAGTCTGGTGGTTCAAAGATACGCCAATAGGTGGCGACAAGTAACTGTCTTTATAAGTGAATCATTCACTTAAAGATAGTTCACCCAAAAATGAAAATTACCCCATGATTTGCTCACCCTCAAGCCATCTTAGGTGCATATGACATTCTTCTATCAGACGAATACAATTGGAGATATGTGAAAAAATGTATTGGTTCCTCAATATTTTGAAGCAAAATAAAGTGCATAAATCCATCATGAAAAGTACTCCACAAGGCTCCAGGGGGTTAATAAAGGCCTACTGAGCTGAATCGATGTGAATAATATCCATTTTTAAAACTTTATAAACCATAATCGCTAGCTTCCGCTAACTGTCTAATGCTCTTTCACAAGAAAGTGATGTTCCAGCAGATGAACTATCCTTTTAAATGATTCATTCAAAACACTGATTAATTCTGAAATGAATTCATAAAAAGTAGGCAAAAAGTCCCCAAATTAACTAATGTTTCCAGCAAGATCCTGAAGTATGCATATGATGGACACGTCACTATCCCATGACTCTGTCTGTCTGAGCAAGACATTGAATCATTCCCTCAACTGATTCATTCAAAATGCTGATTCATTTAGGAACACCACTGCTTTTTGTTGATTGGAGATGTATCAGTTACAATTTGACTTTGAATGGAATTATTTTAAAAATAGGCAAAATAACTTACAATGTTGTACTGTATTTAAAATGCATAGCTGTAATCACATTACTTATTAACCTTTCAGGCAAAATTCAATCTTTTCCAATAAGAATCCAAGCAATTGTAAATGTTTAATGATGCTGAAAGATTAATTAAAACTATTGAATTAAAATTGGTGGTAAAACAGTTACATAAAACAAATAAAAATAAATAACAAAAACAATAACAAACAACAAGAACAACCCTTGTATTACTTGAAAAACTGAAATAGCATTTTTCTTGTAAGATGTACTTGAATCAGATTTTTGGGGAGTTTTGAAACGAAAAGCAATATATGATTAGTTTGGATTAATTTTATCAGTTGATCTGCATATGATATAATTTATTCAATTACAGTTTTGAATCCATTGACAAATAAGGTTGGACAGTATGTAAAGCATGCACACACAGCTTTGAGACTATTATTCCTAACTCCATCAATAAAATCATTATGCTAGCATTCGGGAGAAAGAAAGACCATGATACACAAATCTAAATTATAGCTAACTTCATCATTAAGAGCAGCAGCTTCTCCCCAGTGCAGTGTAAAGTGGCTCTTAATGGACATGTATTCTCTGCCCTCATAATGGGAGCTTAAAGCTCGTCTGGTCTGACTTAATTATGAATCAGTTTTTACTGTGTCATCACTGATGCTCTGTCCTGGGCTCTGCTCCGCTACACAGCTTAACTGACTCCGAGCGGGGAAAATGGTTTTACTCGGACCTGGATATGTGTTTTTGTTTTTCAATGTCAGTGGTTTCTGTAAGGTGTCATCATGGTATTGATGGGTAGCATTCGCTTCTCTCTCGCAAAACTGCTGTGCTTGAGTTTTTTTCTTTGCCTCGCCTTGCCTTGTCCATTATTCTCTGTTGCAAATGTTACAAAATACAAAACATTTTCATTTGAATTATATAATCCATGACTAATGCTCCTCTTTCATGTGGAATATTAATACAGCATTTGCATTTTTTTCACAAATAGTGTTTGGGATTTTAAAAAATGGAAATGGAAATGCCAATGTTGCAGTTAGGTGGGAGGCCTTGCATCACAGAATTTTTATTTATTTTTTAGTTTTTCATTTTATTCATTCCTTTAACAAATACCCCCAAACAAATAACTGAATACATTTTCATGGTGTGAGGGGAGTCTCTTTGGGTCCTGCTGGAAATTAAGATGTCGCTTTATGAGTTTCGCATTAAAATTCAACTGGCATATTCACACAAGAGCTGGATATGAGATCCCAGTTCAGACGTATCACACGTCTTTCCTTTGATCCGTGTGACTGTATTGGGTCATGAAAGTTCTTCGTAAATGACGAATAGAATGAGGTGAAGCGTGTGCACTCTAAATATATCTCTCACCGGAGGATCTGTGTCATTCCGTACATCAACAAAAGAGGCTGGAAACATGTTCATTACATTAAGTCTCTGATATTTCAGTAGAGCCGATTACCTAAAATCAGTTTAAAAGAATGTTTTGGGTTTAATATCAAAGCATGCTTTCTCAGAAAAGGGTTGCGATATATGCCAAAAATATTTCAACTCATACTTATAACTTATAGACTCTTATAGACTTCTGTTGTAACTGACAGTAAAAATCATTTATTAGAAATTATTATGTCAATTATTTAGTGGCACGTATTATTATTTTTTATATACAGATAGACAAACAGATTTTTTATGACATTTATGCAATAATTTAATATTTTTTTTATTAATTGACAATTTTATATACATCTATTACAAAAGTTACAAAAAGATTCATTTAATTATTGCATTATTTTTTTATTTTTTTGAATGGATGATTTCTGCTATGGCATTTTAGAATTGTATTTATTTATTATTATTATTATTATTGGCCTACAATCAATTAACCAATAATAATAATAATAATAATAACAAGAGATGTAAATATCTTGAAAGTCGCATTTAAAAATTTGTCTCAAAACAGAAGCTGTCCTTAGAGTTTTACTCAGAACAATTCTTTAGATCGATATTTATGCAAAAAAAATAAAAAATAAAATAAAATTATATATATATATATAAATAAAACAAACCTGAATTTAAAACTAAATTGTAAATGAGGATATGACCTGTATGATTGATTAATGAAAAAAATCCAGCTGAAAAAGGCAGTGAAATTGGATGCAAGTCAATATTTATTACTGAAGGAAATCAGCAACATCTTCAAAAGCTTTCCAAATGGTTTAACAAATACTTGGGCAATTTTGCTCTCCACCAAAACAAGTTATGTCAAAATTGTCCATTCTCCCTATGAAATATTGATAGGTGAAAAGGAGGAAAGGGAAAAGGCACCAAGAAAGAGACGGCGAACCAGAATGTGAGAGAAAAGCACCTTGGTGATGGGAAAGAGACAGCAATTGACAGCACACCAGAGCATTTCTCTTTCCTTCAGATAATGACATCGCACCCTGTCAGACAAAGAGTTACTCAGAAAAGAGTGAGGGTGGAGGGGTAATGAAGAGACGGGAAGAAAGCGGACCATATACAGGGGGAAAATTGAAGCAGAAATTGCTATTTTGCCGGTTATAATATTCCTTCAAATGATGTGTGTACATGTGTGCACATGTAGTGGTTTGTCATCACCACATTGTTGTGAATGTTATCAACAGTGCTGTGTCCAGTGCTTAGGAGTTACTAAGTTAAAGTACGGAATGGAGATGCTACTAACTTTTTATGTGGTGTGGCAGTAGTTTAGCTGTTTTGAAAACAAAGGAAAAAGCTACTTTCTGCCAGAAGAAACTCTATATTGCTATTTTCGGCACATTTTACTAAACAAATACAATATATTGCTTGTGTAAATTATCCTTCCCCTCGCTAATATGAAGCATTGAGAAGTCTGATTAATTTTAGTGAATCAGTTCCCTCAGACAAGTTAAACAAAAATTAATCACTGATTTATTTCAGTGCAGTCCCCTTCATAGCTTTCAAAATTGAAGAGTTTTCTTATGATACACAAATAATAAAGTCTCAACTTGGGAAAAATATACAATTCAATATTAATTGCAGTTTATATGTAAATAATATATTTAGTTGAGTGATTAACAGTACAATATACTTCAACTTGGGGGGAAATAAAATTACATATCAATTGCAATCATTTTACTAAATATATTTAGTTAAATTATTAACACTTTATAATAATTATATTAAAATGATTTATAAATTTCAATAATTTTACAAAATAATATATTTAGTTAAATGATTATTATAGTTGAATCGGTAATGTATTCGGTACCATGAACTAACAATTGCTATTCAATAAATATTAAAATCCCAAAGCATTGAATAATCCACTGTTAATTTGTAAAATTTATTTTAAACTAAAATACTAAAATACCTATAATAAAATAGACTGCTCTCTATTTGCAACACATACTTTTGCTAACTACTTTTCAAATGGTAGCTTGACTGTAGTTGCACTTTGAAACGGTAGTTTTCTGAGTGATATAGACACAATTTTAGAGCATAAAAATGCACATCCAATTATAAACACTAAATCTGAGTCATTCTATGTGTGTGTGCTTTCTCTTATCTATGTCTGAGTGCTAGTGCATGTAGTTGTCTGGCCTTGTGTGTGTGTTATGCAATAGCTGACCTCCTGTGTGCACATTACTCATGCTGACCTGCTGTGTGCAGTCTGGTCAGGTTGGAGATTTGGCCCCAGTCTGAGGAGAAGTAGAGCAGATGTTCCCGTGTCTGGAGCTCTGTCCAGAAAAACCATGTGATCCTGCATCTGTGTTTAAAAGAGGGCAAAAGAGAACAAGTTTTCTTTGTTAAACTGATCACCGAAGGTGCTACACATTTGAGGTTAGGGTCAAATTTCAGATTTTAGAGTGACCCCGACTGAGATTCACCCTCATAAACTAATGTGTGTACTTTAGAAGTGTATAAATTCATTTAAACACTGCAGTCGTTCATCAACGGCTGACAAATACTTGAAGCAGGAGTATGTGTGTGTGTGTGTGTGTGTTAGTGTGAACTGAGTGAACTCATTTAAACTCTGAGTCAGGCGTAAAGGTCTGAAATCCCGCAGAGGTAAAAACTCAATCAACACAGAACCTCCTTATCAGGGAACATTCAGACTATGTAGGAGGAAAACTGAAAAGCCACTAGAGAATCTGTTATTGAGCTGCAGATGGCGTGAACTGTAATAATGTTTGTTCTTAAGGCACATCGAAAGTGCAGATTACTCTTGAAGTACGAAAAACTTAAGTTGTCGATGCACACTTCAGACATGTGCAAATACATAACAACTTGGCCTTGCATGCCACTGTACAATGAAAAATATTACCACATGCTTTTTATAGCCCAGTATCCAGGAGGAAAGTCTTATTGTGGCATGCGATAATCGAAGTTATATTCAACAACAGAGCTCTGAAACTTGTGTCTAAAATAAACAAACTAAAAAAAATGATAAAAATTGCAGTGAAGCACTGTATGGGTACTTGATTTTTGAAAAAACTTTATTACTTTAAAAAATAAATAAATAAATTACTTAAAGGAAAATAAATTACAAAATTAAATGAATTAAATTAAATTATATAATGCACTATATAGATGTTATATACATGTAGTAACAAAAAAATCTAACTAATTAAAATTAACTAAAATATAAAATCTTATTCTAAAACTTATTGTATGTTTTACCTATTTGCCAAAGAAACATTTCTTGTTTTTATTAATAACTAACACAAAAAATTTAATTAAAAAAATTATGCAAACTATATAGACAAATTTATATATTAACTAATATTATAATATATTATTCATATATTATTTTAATAAAAACTATAAAAATAACTAAAATTAAAATGAAAACAGAGAATAGAAAAAATAACCAACTTAAAATAAAGACTGTATTAGTATCTCATTAATAATAAAATAACCACCACTGCCATTTTTTATTAATATCTGTAATAAGCCTAATTACATATAGCAATTTATATAACCGGTTTGCACCAAAAAAAAAAAAAAAAAAAAAAATATTGCAATGACTTAATTTAAATGCACTCAATGCCATTCCATCACAGCACTGCAGCAGTTAGTAAACAAAACAGATTTGCGTGCAGAGATACGGCGTGGAGAAGTGGCACAGATATTTAGTGAATTTACATCTTGGTAGGAAAACAACACAAATCCTGAAGACTAGATGCAGATATATGAAAATATCACAAACAAACAAACAAAAGCAACAAAAAAACTTGATATATTGATGGATGCAAATATAAGTAAATATGCCTAGAAAAAAATCGGTATAAGAAGTGGTCCATAAATATTCCAGACAATATAAAGTTGTTATGGAGACAGTTAGATCTTTATACTGAGAGGGTGGTCCACATCACCAAGACAACTAACGCTGCACCCCCAGATCCCAGCTGAACTGCACACGGCTTCATCTCACGTTCTCTCTCTGCTGCCTTGTGAGTTCATTCCGAAGTGCTTAGCCTCTCGTTATAACGCTGTCATTAGGAGGGGCATTAGAGAAAGCCTGCCAGGCATCTCTCTATAGAGGAATTGTACCCAAATAGTCAGAGTGCTTAGACTCTCTCCTGATCTAATGCTCCACTAGCACTGAAGATATTGTTATCGGAGAGGTCCCACAGAGCAGAGCGAGCATAATGGTTTTAGCTCTTTGGGTTGCAAACATCAGTTATCTTTATTAGGGACAGACAAGGAACTAAACTGCAGAGATGTTTATCATTTAATTGTCGCGTAGAAGAAAGAAGGCCTTTAAAAATCTTCAAAGCGTCTTCTTTGGGAGAAAAGTAGTAGTATTGTTTTCTCGTGTTGTGTTTGAAATGTTTTCTCCTCTCTTCTGAGCGTTTGCAATGTTATGAGATGCAGGTGTCGAGAGTATTGCATGCCTTTAAAATAAATAGATAGCTAGAGCAGCTTAAATATTTCATAGCCAGTCACTTAAAAATGAAAAATAATGATTTGAATTAATAGTTTGGAATTAAACTACTCATTAAATATAACTGGTTAGGAATGAGTAGCAAATGTCTGATAAAAAAAACCTCTGCTTTTGTAAGAAGATAAAAATGCATACGCAACTGAAGCAAGATGCTTACAAAACTGGAAAGCATCTGGGAATCTCTCATTTCTGGGAGTACGGCTGGACAGACATGTTTCCAAGGTACTGGCTTGATACAACTAGCACCTTTTAGGAAGAGCTAATCACTAGGTTTGCCAAACTTTATATTGACATAAAATATATTATAATATATAATCTATAAATGTATTTAAAAATACATTTAAAATTCAATTAAACCATACACATACTTCAGTATATTATTTTCTGTATTCTGAATGTCATACATAATATTTTTTTCTCCAGAATAATATCATGTTGTTAAATACTATTCTGTATATTATATACTGTAAGATAAAATGACTTTACAAATGACAAAAACTTTGTATTAATTTTAAAGATAGGAAACTATCAGGGTCATTGATATAATGCAATTTAAAAAAAAAAATAATACATTTAGATCTTTACAATTTATTCAGAATTACATATAAAATGCAATTGAAACATGCAATGACTAAAATATGCACATTATACACAATATACACATATGCAAAACATCTCTGCATTTGTTTGATCAAAAATACAGTAAAATACATTAATATTCTGAAATATTATTTTAAATTGAAAATATATAATTTACTAATTTAAGTAATTTATTCCTGTGGTGGTAAAGCTAAATTTTAAACACCCATTATTCCAGTGTCACATGATTAATATGCTGATTTGGTGCTCAGTTATTATTAATTATTATTGTGATGACATAAATATTATGATAAGATGCATAAGAAGCTTCATTCAAAAACTTAATTATTATTATTTTGAATTTATAATTACAATAAACATTAAACTTGTAATACAGTATACACACACACACACACACACACACACACATACACACACAAACACGCACACACACACACACACACATATTAAACCTATTTAGGAAATAATGATCATTATAGATAGATAGATAGATAGATAGATAGATAGATAGATAGATAGATAGATAGATAGATAGATAGATAGATAGATAGATAGATAGATAGATAGATAGATAGTATTGTAAGGAAAAAAAATAATTGAAAGATCTAAACATGAAACAAACTGTTTGCATTTCTTGCTCAGAATTACAACATTAAGGTGTTCAAACTTTCAACTATTTATTTATAAAGCACTTTTAAGACCACTATGTGGAAATCAAGGAGCTGTACAATAAAAATAAAAATATAAGAATAAAATAAATCATAAAACATACCACAACAACAACAAATAACAAATTAAAAAACATTATCAAATGAGTTTTAAGCGCACTCTGAAACACAGGAAGTGTAGGAGAAGATTTTACAGACAGAGGAAGATCATTCCAAAGCCTCGGAGCAGCAACAGAAAAGGCCCGATCACCTTTGCATTTCAAAGGTTCAGTTAAAGGGCTGACTACACAGGCTATGTAGCATCAAACTCAGTGTCCTCATTCCCAAAAGATTCATCAAACCAGGTGACACTTCCTGCTGAAAAAGACAGCATTTACCATGAGGCGGTGTTAGAGTACAATCCATAAAAACAGCCCTAAAAGGCTTCGCTGACAGAGGTAGGACTGGTGCCCTCCGTTCAGTCGATAAAATCATCTTTTGCCTCCACTCACTTTGTCAAATAGCAGCCATAAAGATGGAGTATGCTCTGCTTTTTATTGTTTTTGAATTGTTGGCACTTTGCGAGCCCCCCGAACCCCATGTGTCCTGGCTAATGTAAATAATTCAGAGATAGGTGCATAAAAACAGATATATATTTCTAATAAAGAGCCATAAATGTTTTGCGTTGCCCCACCGAGACCCCACTTCTGCCAATGAGGAAAAACCTCACCTAACAGAGGAAAAGAATTGAAATAAGATGTATATTACTCTAGCAGGCAGGCAGGGAGGCATTTTAATCCTTGTTTTTGCAATCTTCAGATTGAGGGACAACCCGTGTTCACTATTGATATAGAGCCTATCGACTCAATCTAAACGTAAAATTGAAACCGAGAAAATCAACAGCGTAATTGACCTTTGAAACCACCATCTGTTTATTTTTCTTCGGGTAGATGAAATGGATTTGTCTTGTTCAATATTAACATTTCATAGCGCCTCATATGCCAAGGATTTGCCTTGTTTATCATTAGCACCAGGGGTTACACATTATTACCACCATTTCGTAAGGCCATCGAGAGACTAAAGCAAATAATAAACCAAGAGAAAGTTTGAAATCTGAAATAAAAGGCGACCAGCACCAAGTTTTCTTGTGCAAATGTAATGGACGCACAGAACTGCGTTTGAACAAACATGACAAACAGCAATGTAGGGTTTGGTTGGAAAAAAGGTAGCCTGTTACTGGAAAAGAAACATTATTTTGAAAATAACAACTAAAGAATGTAGTTAGTGTCCACTTTTAGTTAGTTGCTCACTAGTACTGGAACGGTACTGGAATGACAAATAACAGATATCAAAGTCCATTGCATTAGCTGCCTTCATTTTCAAGGGGAAACGCTGATATTACAAGAATTATGATTGATTAGAGGATTATTATGAACTGAAAAATGTCTAAACAGACTTTATGAATGGGGAAAACAGGGGTTTCATCTACATATACATTATCTTTGTTTTTTGGGGGTGTTTTTTTCTTTTGGCAAAGCGTTCCATTTTGTTTGTTCTCCTTTGAGTAAGCTGAATAAATTATGTACACTGTCACATCCATTACATCAGCTACATTATAGAGGACAAATGAAAGCAAGCAGACGCAAAAACTGCATTTCTGATTGTTCACCGAGGCTCAATTTATCAGCATCTCCTGAAAACAAAACAAATGGGGTAAAAATGTTCATTGAGATCGATTGAACACAAACATCTTTAATGACGATTTGTATACATTTGTCCAATTGTGTCAGCCACTGGCAAAGGAAAAAAGCTTAATGAACAGTACTAAATTCAAACCAGATATAAACAATTCTTTTGAACACAATGTTTCAACAACAATTTTTTATTTATTTTTTTCTTACTTGAACTTAAAGAAAGTTAGAAATGTTGCCTTGGCAACTAACTGAAATAAGTTAGCCTACTAAAATTACTAAATCTAATGCTGAAAAAAAAAAAAAATGAAAATGAAAACTGTATACTCTATAGAAATAAAAGCTAATTTAAAATCTTAACAAACTCTGTAATACAATAAAAATAAAATAAAAATAAAAACACTGACACAGACAGTGTAGAGGATGATCAAATTGTCTTCTTTTTTTTTTTTTTTTCTTTTTTTTTTTTTATGATGATGATTTTAAAGAGCCACACGGTGGTTATGCATTGAAGGGTCAGTTCACCCAAAAATGAAATTTACTCACCCATCTAAGTTTGTTTCTTCATTGCAACAGATTTGCAACAGATAGATTTAGCATTGAATCTTCTACAGTGAATGGGTGCCTTCAGAATGAGTGTCCAAAAGCTGATAAAAACATCAAAATACTTCTAGTAGTTAAAATATGAGTCCTCTATCCATATTTGTTTCTCCAGTGAAAAAGTCATGCACAATTTACAAGTCAAAACAGTCCAAAACAGTTCTAAACGATTATGTTGTTGGATTTTAATGTGAGGGACAACATGCTTTTTCACTGGAGGAAGCGTTATTACAGATTTTGGACTGATATTTTGACCAGAAGCAAGGGTTTAAAAGTACAATCATCTTAATGATGGATTTGTTTCTTACAAACACACATTGATGGACTGGATTTGTGTGGATTACTTGTGGCTCATTGAGATGCTTTCATCAGCTGTTTGGACTCTCATTCTGACGGCACCCATTCACTGCATCATTGGTGAACAAATGATGTAATGCATTTCTCCAAATCATTCATGATGAAGAAACAAACTCATCTTCATCTCGAATGGTCTAAGGGTGAGAAAATATTCAGCATCCTACACAACTAATTAGTTGTGAATTAGTCTACAAATAGGGACACTTTGTTCAGCATCAATTTTTGGCAATTTTTTATTTGCTGTTTGTATGTTTTCCCAGTAAATCAGGTTATATAACAACCCCCTGAGGCTTATAAGGCAGGTGGTGATGTACCTGCCTCTGTCCTACATCATCTGGTTGTGATGTGCTGGAATAGTGGATATCTCCCAGATGTCCTTAGAGATGCCAACATCATCACCATCTATAAGAACAAGGGCGACCGTGCAGACTGTAACAACTTCAGAGGAATATCTCTGCTCAGTCTTGCTGGCAAGATATTTGCTCGCACTATTCTACCATGTCTACAAATCCTTGCTGACCGTATCCTCCCCGAAAGCCAGTCTGGGTTTCGTGCTGGCTGCTCCATTCAGGATAATTCATTCTTAGAAAATTCAATTTTTCTGAAGATAAAATATAGGCACCAGTGTTGAATGACCTCATCCCATCTGAAATGTACTTTAAGAAAGATTAAACGATACTGTAAACCTCTGCTGACAGCAACTGGCTCACCATCCATCCCCCTAAATCTCAGCCCTTGTTGTGTGTCTTAAATGATGAGGAAAAGGAAGACAAACAGGCAGGGGTGGATTTATAAGTGTATGACCTGACCTCCTCTTCGCTTTATCCAGCGTCCTGCCCCGCTGTGACCCTGAAATTGGCAGTATTGGAGCTCGGCGGGGAGGATGGGGGGGTTTAGCGGGAGGAATGGGTTCAGGAAAGCGAAACAGCAAACACTTGTGTTCTTTTTCCCTCTGTGAAAAAGAGAAGAGAAAAAATCCTAATCTCATGCCGTCTGACGGGGGGCTTAAACGCTCGATTGCTTTGCTGCTCACGTCCCGCTTCCATCATCTTCCCCTCTGCGTCTGAGAGAGAGAGAATCTGGGCGATGCAGGCGCACACACACACAAGCACACATATAGGCCTCCGCGGCAACTCTGTGGTGATGAATGACGTCCCCGTCCCATTGGGTCCCTGTCGATGCATGTTCAAGTGGACAGGATTGAATTTAACCAAAGAAATGACAGACCATTTTTTTTTTGCCAGGGCCACATTACAAGAATGGGTTATGGTGACAAAGATTTCATGATTTATGGCGTTATGGAGCGTTAGGAGGGATTTGTAGAGAAAAATCACAGAGTGAGAGAGAGAGAGAGAGAGAGAGAGAAAGAGCTTGAGTCATAAAAGGGATAACATTGAATATCTGCAAACCTTCGTTAAAAGGATGGCAAGATTCTTTCTATAGCGCTTTACACACTCAAATTTCATGTTTGCATGCTTGTCACATTCTCTGTCCACTGTATCAAAAATGCTATAAAGGAAGGGATGCTCAGAATGGTGATAAATCCGCCCGTGAAAACAAATTTACAGCGATTTCTGTAATTGAGCATGATTTAGGCCGTACAGTCAAAAACTGCTTATTATGCATATAGGTACTTCAGCAGTTGAAACAATGTTTTCTTTTTTTTTCTCTTTTGTTTTAGATCACTACACCAAAGAAAAAAAATTGCATAATAACATTTGACCATGCTAATTTGTGTTCTGCAAAAAAAATCTCAGGAGAATGTGTAAATACATCCGAGAACATATAAATAAAATAAAGCAGTCAGGTTTTAATTTCCTAAAAATCTATGAAAATCATTAAGATTGAATACATGAATTGAATTGGGAATTCTACAGGTTAATAATGTATCCAGAGTAATAACTGGGGAAATCTCACAAAAACATGGCCAGGGCACAATTAATCCCACGATCCATAAAATAATAACTGGGGGAATCGCACAATAACTTGCAATTGTCCAGGGCACAGTTAAATCAAATCAAATAAATAAATAATAATAAACAAATAAAAATCGTTAAATACATTTTTGTTTCAGAATATAAATTATGGCACACCAAACATGCACACATATATATCTGTCTGTTTATCTTATACATAGATATATATATACAGTCTTGTTCAAAATAATAGCAGTACAATGTGACTAACCAGAATAATCAAGGTTTTTCGTATATTTTTTTATTGCTACGTGGCAAACAAGTTACCAGTAGGTTCAGTAGATTCTCAGAAAACAAATGAGACCCAGCATTCATGATATGCACGCTCTTAAGGCTGTGCAATTGGGCAATTAGTTGAATTAGTTGAAAGGGGTGTGTTCAAAAAAATAGCAGTGTGGCATTCAATCACTGAGGTCATCAATTTTGTGAAGAAACAGGTGTGAATCAGGTGGCCCCTATTAAAGGATGAAGCCAACACTTGTTGAACATGCATTTGAAAGCTGAGGAAAATGGGTCGTTCAAGACATTGTTCAGAAGAACAGCGTACTTCGATTAAAAAGTTGATTAGAGAGGGGAAAACCTATAAAGAGGTGCAAAAAATGATAGGCTGTTCAGCTAAAATGATCTCCAATGCCTTAAAATGGAGAGCAAAACCAGAGAGACGTGGAAGAAAACGGAAGACAACCATCAAAATGGATAGAAGAATAACCAGAATGGCAAAGGCTCAGCCAATGATCACCTCCAGGATGATCAAAGACAGTCTGGAGTTACCTGTAAGTACTGTGACAGTTAGAAGACGTCTGTGTGAAGCTAATCTATTTTCAAGAATCCCCCGCAAAGTCCCTCTGTTAAAAAAAAGGCATGTGCAGAAGAGGTTACAATTTGCCAAAGAACACATCAACTGGCCTAAAGAGAAATGGAGGAACATTTTGTGGACTGATGAGAGTAAAATTGTTCTTTTTGGGTCCAAGGGCCACAGGCAGTTTGTGAGACGACCCCCAAACTCTGAATTCAAGCCACAGTACACAGTGAAGACAGTGAAGCATGGAGGTGCAAGCATCATGATATGGGCATGTTTCTCCTACTATGGTGTTGGGCCTATTTATCGCATACCAGGGATCATGGATCAGTTTGCATATGTTAAAATACTTGAAGAGGTCATGTTGCCCTATGCTGAAGAGGACATGCCCTTGAAATGGTTGTTTCAACAAGACAATGACCCAAAACACACTAGTAAACGGGCAAAGTCTTGGTTCCAAACCAACAAAATTAATGTTATGGAGTGGCCAGCCCAATCTCCAGACCTTAATCCAATTGAGAACTTGTGGGGTGATATCAAAAATGCTGTTTCTGAAGCAAAACCAAGAAATGTGAATGAATTGTGGGAACGTTGTTAAAGAATCATGGAGTGGAATAACAGCTGAGAGGTGCCACAAGTTGGTTGACTCCATGCCACACAGATGTCAAGCAGTTTTAAAAAACTGTGGTCATACAACTAAATATTAGTTTAGTGATTCACAGGATTGCTAAATCCCAGAAAAAAAAATGTTTGTACAAAATAGTTTTGAGTTTGTACAGTCAAAGGTAGACACTGCTATTTTTTTGAACACACCCCTTTCAACTAATTGCCCAATTGCACAGCCTTAAGAGCGTGCATATCATGAATGCTGGGTCTTGTTTGTTTTCTGACAATCTACTGAACCTACTGGTAACTTGTTTGCCACGTAGCAATAAAAAATATACTAAAAACCTTGATTATTCTGGTTAGTCACATTGTACTGCTATTATTTTGAACAATACTGTATATATACACACACACATGCACAAATAAAACTTTATTTCACAAATGGCTCCAGGCCGGGATGCATGGGAGGAAGTATATTCTGATAAATGCGATACCTTTTCATTTCTCCGGTGGACTTCTTTTATCATTTTATTTGTATCTGAAGCACTCTGATCTCATTTATTCCCCCCACCCCCAAATCCATTCCACGGCAGGGTTCTGTTGTTCCTCCTTCCACCCCTCAGGATTACTGTGGATCTAATGACACTTCTAGGTCCTCAATCACTGGCACCATTGAATGGTTTAAACCCTTTTTGCTCTTAGCCTGGGCGTCTGGAGAGCTGAATATGGTTTACAGTGCCGACCCAATTCCTGCAGGGATGACTGCATCACTCGCTCCTTTCCGAAGGCCCGGGTCCAATGTTCTCAGGACAGATTTCTTTTGAAATGTTGGCTCTGCCTGTCAGATTCTTTTTCTCTTTTTTTTGATCCACTTTTTCAGTCATCCCTCCTGTCGTTTTTCTTTTCAGCTATATCCTGAAGTGTGTTTTTACTGGCTAGGTGAATCTCGCAAACCTGTCAAGGTTACATTTCATCCCAAAATCAGAGACATGACAAAATAATTTTGCTTAAATAAGTTAATATTTTACGATACGATTTTAAATTTGTTGATTTTACCATGAAGTGGAAAAAATATTAGTAATTCACATTACTATAATTCAATAAAACAATGTAATCATATACTATTATTGTACTTCCTTTAATTCAGGCTGAATTAAAAAACTATTATTATATTACAGTATAGACTTTCAAAAAGCTAACATTTAAAAAAAAATCCTTAAGTTTTGTTGCTTTGTAAAGTCGCTTTAGACAGGAAGAATCTGCCAAAAATATACATTTAAATGCAAATTTTAGTGATCTCTCTCTCTCTCTCTCTCTCTCTCTCTCTCTCTTTCTCTCTCTCTCTCTCTCTCTATATATATATATATATATATATATATATATATATATATATATATATATATATAGTATTTTTAATACCTGTATTACCCATATACATACTTATTTACACTTTAATTAGTTATCAGTTCTTTGATAATAATTATTTAAATAATCAAAATAAATGAATAAATCAATACACAGTACAAAACAAACAAGCAAAAAAATATAATTTTTCCTTAACTACAACACCAATAACAACAATAATAATACTCTCTTTTTTTCATTTTAATAGCATGTATTATTATTATTATTATTGCCATCAGCTATTCAATAATAAAACAAATAAACATTGTATTTATATTTCAATATACATATTTAAATGATAGTAATGCATGTCATTATTAAATTATTATTACTTAATTATTGCTATCATCACCATCAAACATGATTACAAAACATTCAATAATATATATATATATATATATATATATATATATATATATATATATATATATATATATATATATATATATATATATATACATACACACACACATATATACACTTTTATTATTATTATTATTATTATTATTATTATATCAAAATGCAAGTTATGCTTGTGATAATCTATTTCTTTAATAACATCAGCTGATTTTTAATCATTACAACGGATGATGAGATTACGCGAAGGTGGTTCCTCGTACTCCACCATTCCTACATAATTTCCCTTTGAACTGACAGAATATCTGAAGCAAAGTCAGTTTGAGCTCCATGTAATTTAATAGAGCCTGGAGAGAGAATATGATGGAGCGAAATGCTTGAGAAACAGAAGCCTCGTGGTTTTCTGCATTATATACTACGCACCTTCTCTCTCACAATTCCCTTTCATCTGTCATACGGTTCGCATGCAGAAATCAAATCAGGAGATCTCACGGTGACACCCACTCTATTGTTCAATCTCTGGTACACATCATCAGCTCACGGATGTGTCGGCGTGACGTGTTCGGGTGAAATTAAGAGTGATGTTGCCACGGTGGATCTGGGGCTTCTCCTTAAACACTCCTGATGCGAAAGCCCACAGTTCTTGGCTTGTGAAATGTTGAGTTTTTGATACAGAGCTGAAAGAGATCGCAGAGAGCAGTTAGATGCAATAGAAAGTGATTTTTTTATTAACATCAAGGTCACATGTAATCACCTGATACAGATAAATCCAGTGCATTAATTATAAATGTGATGCATAATCTGAATGGTGATAAACAGCAGAAATCCTTTAGTGTTAAAGAAGTATAAATGTAAAACTGCTTTGAACTTTAGCCTTTGAATTGATTTCAGACGTCATTTGTCAGTAGTGAAAAACCTCCTGGAAGCATCCCACAAATAGTAATGAGGATTCAAAGCTGGTGTTTAAGGCTGTTGAAAAGAATAATCCAGCAAAGCGTTTCAAAAACATCAGTCCGGCTTTGTTTGATTTTTATTATTATTTTTTTTTAAGCATGGTAGCTGAAATAAACCCAAGTGCATCTCAAAGATCCTGTCTTCAATCTAACCATACACATCCAGCTAAAAATGACTGAGCTTTTGTATGGATGGAAGCAGACAGTCCTCTATCTATCATTACCCATAAGCCTCTGAGAGGCTCTGATTTCAGAAACTCATTATTTTGAATGCTTTATAGCCAAGTGCTGATTTCTTTTAAGGTAGATTAATTTTATCAATTTATAATGAGGGTCTTGATGTCAACTTAACAGGAAATGAGGATGTCAAGGCTGATTTTTCAGCTGCAGAGAAAAACTAATCTCTGATTTTATGTTATTGTCCCACTGGATGTGCAGCTCGAGCCGGCACGGTCATCCTTAGCCTTAAATCAAATCCTAGCAGCTCTGCGCAAGCGAATGAGCTTTGGGAGGGAATTAAATGGGACGTTCTTGCTTTTTAAGCCTACTGGGTAGAAACTTTCATTGATTTCAGCGCTAGTTGTCAGCATGTTGTGACATGTAATCAATGTTCCTTGCCAAATTAATGATGAAAATCAGGAGGGTTGTGCGAAGCACGCGTCAATTAGCTTCGCGTTCTTGGAGGTGGCTGAAAATAGGTTAAAAAATTTCCAGGTTTTGGAAATGCAAATCAAATCTGACTTACGGATTCCAAGCAGATCAATCAAAAATCAATTTCACATGAGCGCTGAAGTTAAATTGCACCAATGAGACTTTGACCTCTCTCGAGAGATGAGAGCTACTCTCCATCCTTACGCTGTTTGACTGAATAACCGTCAAATCGGCCGTTCTTGTCACCATTATAATAATAACTTGTCTGACAGGACTCTCTTGACGTTCCACCACATCTTTATGCATCAGATGTGCCGCTCGTGTTTAAAAAGGATTTAACTAGAGAGAAGAGTTTGATTAGATATATAACTTAGGATTACTTACTGTATTTCCATTCCAAATAAGTTAAATAGAAATGTGTGTAGCAGTCTAATATGCAGAGGCTTATAGGCAGGTAGCACAGACAGCATCCTTGGCCATGTGACAGAAGGGACAAAATCCTCCTCGAAATGAAGTACTTGGAACACAATGTACATCACGTATTATTTACAGAAGATTACACATGTAGAGAGGTAGATCCTGGGTTATCAGCACACAGCAGAATTTTTCTCGGAAAGGGAGCGGAAGAGAGCGAGAGAAGCAAGAGAGAGAGAGAGAGAGAGAGAGAGAGAGAGAGAAATCGCATTGCTTCTGGCTCTGCCCAAACAAGCGGGCTCATGGGAACTTCCCACTGCTGGTGAGTGGGCTGGAATGAAAAGCTAAGAGAGCACTTTATCTCATATAGAGAATGTCACGAGTCCAGAAACACAGTTAAGATTAAGGCTGAAACAACTGAAAATGCTATCACTCCAGTTGTTTACTTGAAAGGTCACAAAGTGTTGCCAGGCCCCCGAAGAAATCTTTAATCCCGGCGAGAAGGAAAACTAGCCTGTCTGAAGATTACAGTACACCTGCAAAAGTTTGTCCGAGACGTTATCAAACTAATACCAAAGTGCTGTATGTTTATCTGAGCTACTAAAGCAGAACTATTACTTTTCTAAAAAAAAAAAAAAAAAAAAAAAAAATGAGAAGGCAAGTTAGCGTAATTATATAAGAAAATCATAAACATTTAGAATTTGGAAGGGTGAGTAACATAAAACAAAATTGAATTGTTGCATAAACCATTCCTTCAAGGTGCTTGTAATTTCATCTTTATAATTAGTCTTACAATGAAATTCGAAGCTACTGTATATGAGAGAGAAGAATAGATGAACTGAATTAATAAAATGAATGATATAATTAATACATGCAGTACATATAAATGACAGTTTAGAACAAACTGATTTACTAGAAGGAATCAGACTATACAATACTGCTTCATTACAGTGATATTTCAACTTTACGTATGAGAGAGTGGACTATTCAGGATGAACCAATTCACTATAATGAATCAGACATTTCAATATGAGATAAAGGACAATTTATGACACTGAGAGAGAATGAACTGATTTACCAGAATCCTTCAGATACTGTATGTGTGAGAAAGGACATTTAGGACAAAGTGATTCAATGAAGTTAACTGATTCACTAAAATGATTCTAATATGTCAGTGCTAGACGTGATTCACTACAATAATGACACCACTGAAAAATATAGTGAAGCTACTTTAGCAGCATAGCTACTTGTAGTCAATTACTTTTAATTACTACACGGCAAACCATGCCAAGATGCTCTGTTAACAGAGCCATGTTTTCACATTTGGTTCGACTGCTTGGCTGAAACCCAATTTCGATTCCATCATCCTCCCCCACAGGTCTCTTTTCATATTATATGATCTGGCTTTCAAACCGTGTACATATGCATCATCAATGCATCAACATGAGTACTAGCCGCAGCTGTTTACCACTGCCTATTCAGAGGGAGTAGGTGTCAAAAAAAGGTTTTTATTCATGCAAATCATCTGGGAAATGATGATTTTGTCCCAGTCCAACAAATGAAACATTATTAATAGCAGTTCACTTCTGCAAATCAGGTTGGATTGCTTGCATTACGTACCAGTTGCTAACTGTATACCGAGATCCTCATGAACCACACACTATTTCCCCGTTTTCAAGCATACTCAGGTTTGGTGCACAATTAAGTTTAGAAAACGAGTTTCACAACAGCCAATTGAGCCGAACTGAAGTGAACATAAGAGGTCAAAACTCCTCTTATAAGGATAGTTCCCCCCAAAATGAAAATCATCAAAGTGGTCAAATCCTGTCATTTTGTGGAATAATTAAAGAAATAAAGAAAGAAAGAAAGAAAGAAAGAAAGAAAGATAGATAGATAGATAGATAGATAGATAGATAGATAGATAGATAGATAGATAGATAGACAGACAGACAGACAGACAGACAGACAGACAGATAGATATTTGGAGAATTGTTAATTTTTGTACATTGAAAGTCAATGGGGTCGCTAACTATACTGGACCCTTTAACTTTTGAAAAAAAGTGTGATAAGAGGAAATAAATAAACAAACAAACAACAAACTCATTTATATATAAATTACCCCCCCCCACACACACACACACACACACGCACACACGCACAATGAAAGTCAGTGGGGTCCAATGTTGTTTTGACTGACTTTAGTTTTTTTTGTGTGTGTTAAACAGAAAAAAGTCACACATTGTGTTTCAAATACAATGAAAGCCAGTAGGGTTTAGTATGGTTTTGGATTCCACTGACATTCATTATAAAAATAGTCAAACATTATTAATTTTCTTTATTTATTAATTTTATTTACACAGAAGAAAGCAAGTCATACACTTTGAATCAATATGAAGTGAGTAAATGACGACAAATTCAGTTTTTGATGATCTATTTCCTTAAGGTGCCTGTAACATTATAATATTTTTTTTTTTCACATCCAGTAATGCCAAACTTTATCAATGCATCAATCAACCCCCTTAACTGGTCTTTAATTCTATGGTTTCAATTCATGAAATGTAATTTTCCACCAGGACGCATTAAGTTCCGTCAAATTTAGCTGCAATTAGATTGGCATCAATGGGCACCATAATTCTACTAATTTGGAAAGAAAAAGAGAGCTTTGTGTTTTTAGCTGTGTCAGCACATTCGAGTTACAGCTTCATTTTTTTTCTCCTTATTCTTTTTTTAAAGGGTGCCTCATTTAGCCTGCTTGATTGTATAAGGCTCTGGGAGTCCTCGGTCCATTTAACTGTTCAAATTTTTCAGTGCATGAACCACAAGACTCCACTAATAAGGTATTCAGTCAAAGTGCATACACTTACTGACTGATGGACACACACCACCTGGTAGTGCGCATGATATTGCATCCGAGTTCCCTGACCTGATTTGTAAACGAATTATCTGAGCTGAAACAGGTCACAGGATGGGCAGGAAGGCATGCTGCTGCTTTAGGGACTGATGGAAGTATGTTTGGGTTTAGATGCAGGTGCATTATGAGAGCGTAGATGATGATGTATAGAGTCAGTACTACACAATAAGGATGGTCTAATACTTACAACAACCTCTTATACAGTCTGTAAAGCACATGAGAGGACAATTTTATGAATGAATGATTAATATTATGAGCAAATTGATACTTGCATTGGAAAACGCAGGGGAAAACAATAAGACATCTTCAGAAAAGAGATAAGCAATCAGTTGATGAAATAAAGGAAATCATGATGTGATGCCAAGCAACAAGATAAAAGATGGTTGATCTAAACAAAAAGGACAGATAAATTGTGCAGGCTGATGGCCGAGGGCAAAAACTGTCAAAATAAGACCTTTTAACTGGAGGCTGCCAGAACAACCCACAAAGACTCTGACATCTCACGCCAAGACTAAAATGAAAGCTTTAGTACAAATAGCATTGCTATACACACATCATGAATCAGAGAAGTGCAGTTTTACTTCTGTTGTTGGTAAACAGAAAATGAACCTAGTCTTTATCTTAAGTATTTTAATGGTATATCAATACATTTTGGAATTTATTTGGAATTTTTCACTGGCAATAAATTCAATAATAAGTTACTGGTATGGTAATAAATTTAAATATCAAAGATAGCAAGCTATAACAACTGCCATTGTTTTTTAAGAATTATTAAAACATAATAATGTAATTTCTACCCCACAACATTCTAACCATATGAAATTGCAAAAATAATTTTGTTGCATGTTTATGTTTTCCAGTGAAAATATCTAAAGTTCTTAAAACAGGAATTCACTTGAGAAATAACATTGCTTCTTTGGCAAATTAGGTCAACAAGCAAAAATAAATGCTTTATTTTTCTCTTATTATATTAAATTAATTTGTTTATTTTTTATAAGGAAAAAGATAAAAAAGGCTGTGTGATAGGTTCTCTAATGGGACAGATGATTCAAACTTGGTGAAACATGTGAAACCCCAACTCATGCCCAGTCCTTCACTTTATAGGGATTTAATGAGAGATAAAAATGGATTTTAACTTATATATTTCAAAATGTGTGTTTCATCAAAGTTTCATCAAGATCTAGCAGGTAAAAACATGAAAGACATCACTTTCGGTGCTCCAAGTGAATAAATTTATCTTAAAAGTCTTTGAGTCTTGCATAATCATAATTATATACACCTCATATCTATAAAACTAAAATACTGAGAAAAAAAAAAGGAAACTTTGATTAGTTTAATACTAAATGAATCACTCAAAATATCACTTTGCACTAGACTGACAAATGATTTTATAAAAAAAAAAAAAAATCATGATTTTGGCATTTAAATGTGCATCTGAACTGATTTGGAGGAATTTTAGCATTGCATAACTTGTTCACCAATGCATCCTCTGGGTGCCGTCAGAATGAGAGTCCAAACAGCTGATAAAAATAACACAATAATCCACAAGAAATCCACACAAATCCAGTTTATTTTATTATCATCCAGTAAAGTGAAAAGATATGTTTCTATATTTAAGAAATTCTTCATTAATATGTTCTTTAACTTCAGACTGGCTAAAATATGAGTCCTATACTTACAATATTGCTTTCTTCAGTGAAAAAGTCATCGCATCTGGATCAGGTGAGAAATATGCACAGATCAAGCACCATTTACAAGCAAAAATAGTCCAAAACATTTCTAAACAACTTTGTTGGTGGATTATGATGCAAGAGGACAACTAGGGTTGGACTTTTTACTGGATGCATTATTATGGATACTGGACTCGTTTTTTAACCAGAAGTGTTGAAAGTAAAAATATAAGATCTGTTTCTTACAAACATGCAGCTTTTCACTTCACTAGATGTAAATTGATGGGCTAGAGTTGTGTGGGTAACTTGTGGATTATTGGGATGTTTTTTATCAGCTGTTCTGTCAGCAGGACTCTCATTCTGACGGCACCCATTCACTGAAGAAGATCCATTGGTGAGCGTGTGATGCAATGCTAAATTTCTACAAAATTAAATGCAATCACATTTATGGCAATTTCAGCAAACTTCCATGTTTAGGTGAGCTATTCGCATTCTTGAGCAGTTGATCTTGTCAAAGTTTTTACTGTACACATAAGGAGATTAATTTCATCATCCAATAAAAGTGACATTTTCACAAATACAGTACTCCCTGATTGACCTGAGATTGACCGTGCACCTACAAGGTGGACAATTATGCTCACCTGAAACTCCAAAACGCATTGCCAAAATAATTTGTCTTTAGACGGACTGAGAATGCTAATGATCCACTGGAAATACATATAGTTTCTTTTTCAGAGAGTGAAATAAAGAGCCCTGGAAATGTCTGATAAGGTTCTATAATAACAGTGACAACAGTTTTGGGAAGCTCATTAATTGAGAGTCTCAAAGTAATTGCTTTACATCCTGCGGGCTGACGCCATCGTTAATGCGGAGAGCTGTCAAACTGACAAACAGCAAGTTGTGGAATATGGATTTTTTGTGTGTTTTTGTGTTAATAACCATTATCCGAGTGTTGCCGAGGGAGACTGTCAAGATGGCACCTGTGATGAAATGCCAACACGTGACAGAAACACCTGCCTGCGAGAACAATTTCTTTTATTGGGAAGTGCACTGCAACAACTTTCACAAGGTTCTTTTTAGCTCACCCTGAAGGAGAAAAATATTGATTGGTTGGAAAATAATAACAATAATAATAATAATACCACAATTAAAAATAGGTTGAACTTTGCAGGCTTGTTCATTAATCATTTATGTAAGCTACCATACAGTCTTTCCCTCCAAATCCAGATGGGCCATTTTCATCATTAACATCTTAATATATTATACAAAAACAGAATATATTTTACACAGTTTTATTGCTTTATATATTTTATTATATTACAACATTGTATCCATAAATCAAAATGTATTTAAAAAACTATAAAATAGTATACATGTATAAAATATATAAATAAAATAGTGTCCAGTATTAAGATATACATAGGTGGAAGACTGGAAATTTATTAAGAAATATTACAAATAGTTCCTTTCTCTGATGAAAATATTTCAAACTATATTATACATATTACGTATTATTTGATGAACTGGTGCTCAAGCTTATCATTACATAGATCACTTTCCATTCTGTTCGCCAATTGTGTCAAAAACTAAAAACCCTATCCGATCTTGACTAGAATTTATTTCTGAAGGTCTTCTGTATACCTTTATAGAAATATGTTCTTGAATTACAACACAAGCATATTAAATTATTAAACGTTGCAGAGCTCATAAAGTCTAAGACTGCGGAGAATGCTTTCCCAGAAACACTTCCTCTGAGATATAACAGCTCTCAAGGGCATACAGTATAACTGTATAGCATTCTTGGGTTTTCTGGAAATGTTATACACAGCCACTCACCATTTGCCCTTGTCTCTAAGATCTCAAATTAAAACAAAGCGCTCAGTCTAAACAAGGCGAAGCGAACAATTCCACTGTCATGAGGAAACAGCCTAATGTCATTCTATTCTCAGACGTTTCTTTCATGCCGCTCTCAAACCCCAGACACCAGGTGTTGTGGAGGCAAACTGGAGAATGCAAATAGGCCCAACAAATGTGGCGGATGCAAGCGTTCACCATTTGTCATGGAATATGTTCATTACCCACTGCTCTGGACCTTAAATTAGTGTCAGAACAAGACATCCTCACTGGGTGATGAATTTATTTGCCGCACGTGATGCAAGCTTTCCAACTGAAGCCACAGATACCTCTTCTGCCCCCCTCTTTCCCTCCATTCATCCCTCCTCTCCACCCTCCGCATGTCCTTCACATTTCTATGCCACTGTTCTATATTTTTCTATGGAGAAATATTAGTCAACAGCGAAGTCCCGACCACACAGCAAAGGACGCTACCCACCAGATGGTGTGATAATATTGGTCTACGTATCAAGGTGTTTCAACTCATAATCCAGCTTGGGGTAGCTTGGGTATATATATATATATATATATATATATATATATGTATATATATATATATATATATATATATAGTTATTATAGTTAACTAAATCTAAAACCATGATAAAATATAATTACTTGAAATAAAATATAAAAAAATGGATTTGTTTTAACTTGATGGAAAATTAAAGCAGATTTTTTTTTTAAACTAGATCGATATTTAAAGGATAATGACAATGATGATAAAAAAGACATCAACATTATTAATACAACATTAAAGTGAAAATGAAAATAGACAACACAAATATTAAAAACTAATAACTAAAATAAAACAATAGTTTATAAAATATACTTTGATGTTTACAGATGCTGTTAAAGCACAATTATGGAAAAAAAAAGTTAAAAGCTCAAAAAGTAAGAAGGATTAGCAGCATTTGTTATATTGAAAGTGGCATTTATATTCATTAAGTCTGAAGTGAATTTTTTCTTGCAAGTGTTCTCAAAAAGACACAGAGCTTTGACAGAATGTCCTTCAAATACAATACTGTAATATTGTGTGAAAAGAAGAGAATGAGGTCAAACCTGTCTAGTAATATCGGAAAAATGTAATGTAGTCATTAACGCATAACTACACACACACAAACACACATATGGACAACTTAATCCACAACAATCAAATATGCCTCTGTTTGTTTTCCTGTTTATCATATGTGACAAGTATTTATGAAGTATTGTCCCTCAGCAAACGTCTCCAATAAACACAAAGTCAAGCCAGCCTGACTTACTGTCGCCTGAAGGAGGACGTCCCGCCTCTCCAATATGACCCATTCGCTAATGATATCTACAGACTATGAGGGCACATTTTCACCTGCTTTCTACTACATCACACATCCAACAGCCACACAAATCAATGTATCCCAGCATCCATCAGTGCCAGACCCACTGATGTCTGCACAGATGTACTGAAAAAATGTGAAGACAGTCAGTGAAGATAAATATGGCATTTTTTGATTAAAATTGAGTTGCCACTTACACTGCAAAAGATGTAAAAACTGTAATTAAATCAATCAAGGTAAATGTAAGGTGGAAATTGATTAATATAAAAAAGGCTTTGGTGAATTATATATAAAAAAAATATTTTATAGGCAGAATAAGTTTTTACATTTCTTTGGAATAACATGAACCAATGAGACCAGAAATGAAATAATAAAGAAAACTAAATAGCATCAGTTTTTATTTCACATCGACTCCTTGAAACTGACTGTTCTCTAACTCTCCAAGATATAGTCTGTGAACATTTTCCCAAAGTTAATGTAAAACGTTACACTTAGTTAAAATAATGAGATGTTTAAAACAGTTAATCTGCGTTTTTCTTTGGTTCTTGGCAACAGTTTCCCTCCCCAGTGATTGTTTTTGTTCCTTTTACTCTATTCCTGTCTCTTCGTTAATTATTTAAAGCCTGTATCCCATGTCAGGGAGCAAATAACCACACATACTCTGTCCCTTTCTTGAGCACTTGGGCCAACTGCTGTGAGCAAACTTCTTTGTCCGTCTCAGATGTTTTAAAGGCCTGAGAATGAACTCGTAAATGCAAAAATCATTATCTTAGCAGCTCTGGGGCTTATCGGGAGGAAGTTGCTTGTATGAAGAATCAATCGAAATTTATTGCCTGGGCAGGCTTTGGTAATAGTTTTCACCTTGAGTAAGTTCATGAGGACGTGCTTCGTGGTAGTGAAGTTCTTACATGTGTTTAATCTTGAAAACTTCCCAGAACCCTTTTGATAGTCCGGAGCATGTAAAATAGGCCCGAGAAAATTGGCTGTAGGCTTAATTGTTTCATAATTCATTCATTTATAATCACAGACCATGGTTGCATGATTCAATAAAATTGCTATTAATTTCTTGGGCCTCTTTTTGAGTAAGAGAACAATGGTCTATCTGAGTAGTTCTTAGGGGGTCAAGTATTTTTAGACGACCATCAGACCATTAAGTGAAGTCTATCTCAATGCCCGTTGGAGCATTCAAACAAATAAATCTACATTTGACCCTGCCATACCTTCAAAAGAAAGGCTCCGCTGCCTGGTATCATTGCAGTGGAGATGCACGGTTTTACATTAAGTGATAACACACATACACACACACAGCAAGATCAGCGCACACCATTTTCTTCATTCATTTCCAATGCCTTGTGGTCCGCTACTTTCATTGCCGCTGAAGACCCTTATCCCTCCATTCAGCGGTGAGAGATGCTCCTCAATGGCTTTTTTCACACCTTTCGCCCTCTTGTCACTGTGTGAATGCCGGTTGAGCTCTGCCATTTCCACAGACCTTTATCTGGATGGCACAATGTATGCTTTGCGTGGGTGTCTTTTGTCCTCTGCCGGTTGAATGGCTCTTTTTGATTTGGCCTTACAATCTCTAGTGCAAAAGAGATGGCTTTTCTGCTTTGGAGCCTTCGCCAGTGTGGGAAAAGGCAACAGCCCACCAGGTGGGTCCTGCAACAACTGCACCTGCAACACCTCAAATTAAAGTTCTATAAATCTAATGTATTAACTAAACTCTTAATGACTTTGAACAATTTAATCTGAGATTGAAACTCTATATAAAGTTAACGAAATATGGAGTATGGAGATGTTGTAAAGGTGATGTAAAAATGTAAAATACATTAATAGATTTTTTTACATATAAAAGCTTGATGACAACTGGCACAGATCCGTGGCCTGATCCACAGAGCTCTGCAGCTGAGAAACACTTGAAATTGACAAGCAATCTTATGTCATCTACAGGGCTGTTTTTGCACTTGCCTTCAGCTGTGCAACACCAAGAATGTACCACACAAGCGCCTGCATGTCAGGGTACATTAGGATCTACATCTTCATCATCTTTTGAAGCAATTCTGCATCATGAAATTCTGCCTCACAAATCACGACTGAACTCAAAGATAACACAGAGTCGACCTGATGGAAGCGAGTGAACAAGCTTCTTTATTCCAGACCCTATTTAAGAAGGCAATAGTCTAACATTGCAACTTCCATGCTACTGTCTGCAGGAAAAGATGCTTTTTAAAGAGGACCAGACAACAAACTTCTCTGGCCCCAGTGAGCAGCAGAGGACAGGATCAGACTTTATATAGACTGTAATTCTTTCTACTCCTTCCATCTCTTTTTTCTTTTTGGGCCAGATTCAACGGCACAAGGTCATTGCTCTTAGGCAGCTCCAAACCTGCTTTATTGTTTCCCCAGGTCACAGGGGGTGACATGTATCACAGCTATTATTCCTCTCTAACAAATGGCTGTCTGCCGTTTTGATGTATGGCTCCCTTTTTGAGCCGCTTCCATAATACCCTTGACAGATTTTTTTTCTTCTCTTTTTGTGACGATCCATCTTCTTTTTCCGCTTGCTTTTCTTTTCTGTCCGCTTCATTTTAAATCTGGAAATTTTATGATGACATCGTGATGGATAATTGTTTATCCGTTTCAGAGAGCGCCCGGAATGCACATTGATCTTGCGCCCGGATAATCTGTTTTGGACATGAAAACAATCTTGTTAGACGTCTCATTATTAATAAGTGTAGAGATGCTATTTTGTGGGCATTTTCCAGTACAGTCAGCACCGCGGAGATGTGTTGGCACATTTCTGAAGACTGAAAACTTGGCTTTCAGTATGCTACCATTGGGTAAAATGTTGCATTCTTTAAAGGGCTTTTTCAACTCTGGCTAAGAATTTCGACCAAATTGCTACCGTAAGGGACATTGTGTGGCAGGCTCTTTAATGAGCTCCTTGTGGTGAGGTTGAGAGCATTGTTGTAAGATTTTCGCTGCTGCTGGAGTTTTACATAAGAATTAGGGCTTTATCGCCAGCTGCACCGCAGGTAACAGGGGTTTCACATGGCTTACGTTGTGGGACAAACATTTGAATCCTGTGCCGTCCATTCCAAGGTTGGGCCTCTCTGATGAAGTGCTCGGACGAGTTTGTTTAGCTCCCTGCGGCTAGCTTTCAGCTCATTACAGAAAGCCCAAAACCTTACCTCAGCCTGTGAAATATTTATGCAGGCTGTTGCATGGTTGTGCTTCACCGTGTGTGTGTGGGTTTTAATTAAACGGAGCCAGTCACCCTTAGATGGGCCACTAGGATGGGCAGATCTACTAAAATGCTACACACATACTTAGGGCACAGCTAACAACAGAGGAATACAACTGGCCTAAGGGCTTGTGTTGCATCCTAGAAAAGCTCGAGATTAGGTTAGTGTACGACATATGGATGTTTAAATGTAAATAAGCTTAAAAAAACATCAGTCTTCAACTTCACCGGTCGAGGACCTCCATCTCAAAATATTGAAATATGCAAATGAGATTTACGCACTTGTCGTAAGTTTTGAGAGCCGCCATCATATACTCCATCCAGAGCGCTGCGTTTCCTCATTAGAAGCCATAGAACACCAATTTGTGGAGCTAACTATATAAATAAATGTAAAAGGAGCAACAAATGATTAACTATTTATTGCCACAATAATTGGCAAACATCTGAGACACTCAGCCTTGGAGAAGCACGAAGTTTTACATTTCTAAACTATCATCGGGTGAATTTTCTTAAGTCACTGCACTTGGTTGACAAGTAAGAAGTGATAGAAATTCACAAAGAACAGCTGTATTACCTGAGCTGAGAGCAAATCAGCAAATGTTTGAATGTTTTGAAATCAGGTTTCTAGGTCTTATGAATAGAAAGAATGATAGATATATTGGGTTTCAATTTAATTTATATTTACACTCACAAATTTTTTTCATAGCTCTCAGTGCAATATGCATAGGTATAAAATACCAAACTTACTAGTTCCTTTGCCAAGATTATTGAAAAACATGATTATACGATAGCCCATGCTCATATCCACATATTTAAAAACACTGAAATTCACCATATAGGATATAACATTTGTTTAGCGCAGGATGACCCTAAAGATGTTTGAAACTTCCACAGACTTTGTCACCATTCGCTCTCTTCACTCCCGCTTTACAGTCCTCTAAACATCTTTAATTCCATCTCCAGACAAAATATGAATACTATTACCCCTAGATCTAAATTATTGCTGTTAATTCATTTTTATTTGTATTTATTAATTTTTTATATATAGCACGCCATGTAGCCGAAGGATCACCTTCAAGTGTGGATGATGAGTTTAAACGGTCTGTACCCGAAAGGGCCTGGTTTGAACCCAGGCTTCATTAAACTTCTCCTGACATCTGTCATGCTGCTCAGGGGCTGGACAGAGGGAAGGAGGCCAAAAAAGTGGCACTCTATTTAAAGTATGACTTTATTTACTCTACGTTTACCAAAATAATAACAAATCCACACAAAAAAAATAAGCTAATTACACCAGATATCCAAAGCTAAATCAAGATAAAATTATTGTACGGATCCTAAATTTGATTTGAAGTCAAAAGGATGCAAATTTTTACTTTGAATCCAAAAGTAAGAAAGCAGAATTCAAATGGAATGAAATACACACACACATATATATACATACATATATATATATATATATATATATATATATATATATATATATATATATATATATATATATATATATATATACGCACACATACACGCATATATATATATATAAATAATAAAACAATATGTAACTACTGTAATGTAACATTTTGAAATTTTGACATTTAAATATATACATAAATATACACACACACACACATATTTTTTTTTATGTTTTTTTGATAAAATTTATAAATAATAATAAAAAAGAATATATATATATATATATATATATATATATATATATATATATATATATATATATATATATATATATATATATACATATATATATATATATATATATATAAATCAAATTAAATATTTTATAAATACATTTGAATGGATTTTTTGTACATTTTCTAAGTCTGTCACTTTGAACTGAAATTAAATTATCGTCAAATTCTGACCTTTGGCCAGTCCTGAAACACATCCGACCAGTAGTACTCAGGTGTGTGTCGATCGAGTGTGTTTAAGCAAATTCGCCCAAGGTTAACACTCTACACCCGCAATTCCAAACCCATAAAGGAGGGTAAATGGAGATCAGGAGTCAAGCGTTCACAAGCCTGCTAAATTATCTGCAGAAATCAACACAGTTCTCATTAATTACACAATAGGCCGTCCGTCATTTTCTCACTCCCTCTCCGCCGCCTCCCGCACCGCGTGGCGTGATGACGAAGCCTTCAGGATAAAGGGAAGATGTGTCTTTGCCTCTGACATTGCTACCAAACAAGCTATGATAATGTAGGAGAATGACACACATTCACCTTCAGCTCTTCTGATCTCGACGATGGGAGTGAGAGTCACACACATACACGAATACAGGGATATTTGTTGCTTTCACCTTCCTCTTGATCATCCCAATAATTTTTAACGGTTAAAGGAAAACGATGCACCGTGCACATAATTGTCTCGTGAGCACCTGCCGATGCACTCATTTCCCCACACTGCCTGTGACGTTCCCATTTATGCTGCTTTATGCCTAAGGGAGTATGACACTTCATCCTTCTCATCTGAGAACTCTTTGTTAGACTTTCCTGCTCGAGAGAGAGAGAGAGAGAGGTACACTGGCAGGAAGTATGCAAATGCTAAGGAAGATTTATAGTGTAATCTCTGACTCTAAAGATTGATCTAACATTACGGCTGCAGCAATATAAAGTTGGCTTTTGTCTCGTTCTCCAGTGGAATACGTTGAAATAAGCCCGGAGACTATCCATTATTTCCCAGCAGAGGTGGATTACTCTTGGCCTGCCTCTGTTTGACATTTACAATATGCATTTTATTATTGGAACTGATCTGTGAATTAACGCTGGTATTGCAAGCCCTGCGCAAACCTTCACAATCGAGACGAGCATCCGCCCTTTCTGCATCTCCTCTGACCTTTCTGCACTGCATTATTTAACACACACAAAACCGGCACACCGGCACACAATGCTGGCAAATGGAATTGACAGTGACATATGGCACTGGTTGGCTACCGTGCATAATTGACGACCTTAAAAATCACACAGCTCTGGTCCCGGCCCGGCCTCTCCTCTTGCATGGCTCTCACCCTGCTGAAAAGACCAGCATATCTGTTCACCAGCATATGTTGAGTTTTGGATGCCGTTACCCAGCATGCTTCTAAAATAGGTTAACCGAGTGGTTCTCACTGTTTTTGTGATTCCCTCCTTAATACAAAGCAGAAAAAGGTTTAATAATAAAAAAATACTTTATATTTACTAATTTATCTGATACAAATGACACATGAACAGCCTACATTATTAGCAATTTTGTCAAAAAATTATTTATTTATTTATTCTGCATTGTCTTAACCTTTATGATAATTAACAAACAAATACTTACTAGTTTAAACTACTTTAAACTAAAACTAAATAAACTTTTCCTTACAGTTAAGTCAACCTACATTATCATTTTATCGTATACTTTAACTTTTTTATACAATTTATACAGTTGTTTTTACTTTTGTCTAATAAAAAAAAAAACTAAATTAACTTTTTTTTATTAGTAGACCTTTTATTGCTTCAACTGCATTTTTAATTATATGTACGCACACATACACACAGGCATATTTGCTTTTAACAATTCTAATATATATATACAGTATTGTTCAAAATAATAGCAGTACAATATGACTAACCAGAATAATCAAGGTTTTTAGTATATTTTTTATTGCTAGGTGGCAAACAAGTTACCAGTAGGTTCAGTAGATTGTCAGAAAACAAACAAGACCCAGCATTCATGATATGCACGCTCTTAAGGCTGTGCAATTGGGCAATTAGTTGAAAGGGGTGTGTTCAAAAAAATAGCAGTGTCTACCTTTGACTGTACAAACTCAAAACTATTTTGTACAAACATTTTTTTTTTCTGGGATTTAGCAATCCTGTGAATCACTAAACTAATATTTAGTTGTATGACCACAGTTTTTTAAAACTGCTTGACATCTGTGTGGCATGGAGTCAACCAACTTGTGGCACCTCTCAGCTGTTATTCCACTCCATGATTCTTTAACAACATTCCACAATTCATTCACATTTCTTGGTTTTGCTTCAGAAACAGCATTTTTGATATCACCCCACAAGTTCTCAATTGGATTAAGGTCTGGAGATTGGGCTGGCCACTCCATAACATTAATTTTGTTGGTTTGGAACCAAGACTTTGCCCGTTTACTAGTGTGTTTTGGGTCATTGTCTTGTTGAAACAACCATTTCAAGGGCATGTCCTCTTCAGCATAGGGCAACATGACCTCTTCAAGTATTTTAACATATGCAAACTGATCCATGATCCCTGGTATGCGATAAATAGGCCCAACACCATAGTAGGAGAAACATGCCCATATCATGATGCTTGCACCTCCATGCTTCACTGTCTTCACTGTGTACTGTGGCTTGAATTCAGAGTTTGGGGGTCGCCTCACAAACTGCCTGTGGCCCTTGGACCCAAAAAGAACAATTTTACTCTCATCAGTCCACAAAATGTTCCTCCATTTCTCTTTAGGCCAGTTGATGTGTTCTTTGGCAAATTGTAACCTCTTCTGCACATGCCTTTTTTTTAACAGAGGGACTTTGCGGGGGATTCTTGAAAATAGATTAGCTTCACACAGACGTCTTCTAACTGTCACAGTACTTACAGGTAACTCCAGACTGTCTTTGATCATCCTGGAGGTGATCATTGGCTGAGCCTTTGCCATTCTGGTTATTCTTCTATCCATTTTGATGGTTGTCTTCCGTTTTATTCCACGTCTCTCTGGTTTTGCTCTCCATTTTAAGGCATTGGAGATCATTTTAGCTGAACAGCCTATCATTTTTTGCACCTCTTTATAGGTTTTCCCCTCTCTAATCAACTTTTTAATCAAAGTACGCTGTTCTTCTGAACAATGTCTTGAACGACCCATTTTCCTCAGCTTTCAAATGCATGTTCAACAAGTGTTGGCTTCATCCTTAAATAGGGGCCACCTGATTCACACCTGTTTCTTCACAAAATTGATGACCTCAGTGATTGAATGCCACACTGCTATTTTTTTGAACACACCACTTTCAACTAATTCAACTAATTGCCCAATTGCACAGCCTTAAGAGCGTGCATATCATGAATGCTGGGTCTCATTTGTTTTCTGAGAATCTACTGAACCTACTGGTAACTTGTTTGCCACGCAGAAATAAAAAAATATACGAAAAACCTTGATTATTCTGGTTAGTCACATTGTACTGCTATTATTTTGAACAATACTGTATATATATATATATATATATATATATATATATATATATATATATATATATATATATTTTTTTTTTTTTTTTTTTTTATTTCTGGTCCATCAGTACATAAGTGTCCAAATCCTTCAATCAGAAACTGCATATTGGAGATCGGTTTCATCTCAATTAAATTAGTACTCTGAGATCCTTCCAGTAGAGGTGGGAAAATGAGGAGAGGAGAGATTCGAAAGGGCCCATGTGGTCTATAGCAGCAGTTTTGGCGATAAGATTTCACTTTTTAGTGCTGTAAGAAAAGCAATCAAATTCAAGGCAGTCGGTGGTACTCAATCAAATGCATTACAAGGCAGCACATTTAATGTTCACAATGAAAAAAGTGTCAAACTTTTCAGAAGTTGTTCAACCACTAAAACCGCATTTGAACTATCAACCAATTTTTTTCAACAAGTTCCAAAGATATCAGATATTTTTTTGCATGTGTCTAAACAGCAAAAACAAGATAGGACCTTTCACATCTGATTCAGCCTGTCATTCCAACAGGGATCCAATATGTAATCTAATATATCTCGCCATATGACATCTAAACACTTTTCCTCTTAATTTGGTCTTTGTGAGGCCTGTTATGAAATCATAAGGTTTATAAATGCGTTTAAAACATATAGATTCAATGAAAGAGATTACTAGTATACCTATGTTTATGATGTATATTTTCCACCACAAAATAATAAAAAAGGTAATTGCGACTTTTTCTCTCACAATTCTGACTTTTTTTCTTACTGTTCTGAATTGCAAGATATAAACTCCAAATTGCAAGATGTTAACTCACAAATCTCAGAAGAAAAGTCTGATTTGTGAAATACAAATTTGCCAGTCTGAGAAGAAAAGTCTGAATTGCAATATACAGACTCAGAATTGCGAGATGTTAACTCTAAGTTGCAAGACTGCAACTCGCAACTCTGAAAGATTCCTATTTGTGTGATATAAACCCATTATTTGGAGAATAAAAGTCCTATTTGTGAGACATAAATTATCAATTCTGAGAAGAAAGAAGTAAATGTTAACGTGGGGGAAAAAAAATTGATGCGTTTCAAAATATAGGATTTGTGTAAAGTCTTGCAGCGTAGATGCAGAAATATTAGTTCCCAATGCAAATTCCCACCACCCAGGGAATTTGGTAATGAATTGTGAGCATAAAGTACAAGAAACTAATGTGATTGTTTACCTAATAAGCTTTCAAATGAATCCAGCACGCAAGCTGATGCAACAGAAGGCAAACTCTGCAGCTCAAATAGTCTCCTCATACCCTGTAATTCCAGAGCTTTTCACAGAAACTTTTGCTCCCCCTACAGCCATGATTAGTTTTCTGGGCTAACCAGCATGATCATAGTCCAGTCAGTTCCTCTCAAACATAACTCGTGCTCAAACATCAGGCTGATGTAATCAAAAGCAACGTCTCAAGCAGAGAAAGCTCTATGAACACTTCGATCCATTGTAGCACATCAATTTTGAAATTCAAGTCCAGAAAAACAGAACACTGTTGAAATTTAATAAACGCTGAATGCTGTAATCCTGCAGCGGTGCAGTATAAAATGAATATACGTAACTGCCGGTAATACTTCCGGATATTCCCTTGACTCCTTCCTCGGTCCAGCACCATACAAAAAGATCTGGTTGAGTAAAAAAAAAAAGAAAATTAATAATAAATCATATGTACACATTGTGTCAACTGCTCTGTTCCTAAAACAGTTTTCATTTTTGGCTGATATTACTTTATTATGACTTCAATGAATCATTTCATATATATATATATATATATATATATATATATATATATATATATATATATATATATATATATATATATATATATATATATATACATATATATATATATATATATATATATATATATATATATATATATGACGGGCCACTGCTGCGTATCGTCACGAAAGCTTATCTTATTCATGTGTTTTTAAGCCTTACCGCTTGTCGATTTAAACATTAAAGCATCCAAACGCAAGACGCGGAGAAGCTGAACAGAGTAGCCGGTTATTCATGCGCTGTGTTCGGTGCGCACGAGAGAGAGAGTCGTGTATCATGGACAGCGACACTGAACCGAGCTCACTTCTGCGAAGTTCTCCTCGAAGTCCCTCCTGCACCTGAACGAACAAATACAAATCGCAGTTTGAACAAACGAAAAGATGTGAAAGAGCCCAATTCAGTATCGCGGTGTTCTGGTGTTCAGGCTCACGCAGAGAAAGGCATCTAAAAACACTTGAACATCGAACTTGCTTTTTTTTTGCTCTTGTGCCGACAAATACATACAAAATATGTAAAAATATCCACCTTGGAAATTATGCTCGAAAAAACTGTCAGTTATTTCTTAAGTGAAAGTAAACAGTTGAGGGAAAAAATGGGATGTTTATTATATTGGATGCGTTCATCGTCTCTTAAAGTGACCGCGCCTAATTTATCGACTGGCTGCTGTAATGTTAATCCAGTCTTGACTGAATTACTTTTTAGTTTTAAAAGTCAAACCAAAAATGATTCAGACACCACATATAATTTTTGATATCTATATATATATATATAGCAAAACTGTAATATTGAGAGAAATGTTGAAGGTGTCTGAATAAATGTTTGAATGTAAAAATGAAATATACAATCAAGACTATCCAGTGCTATTTTACATTTAATGATTTGGTTTCTGTACCTTGACACCTACAAACTTGAAAAAAAACTTAAACATTGTGTAAATAGCACAAATAAATCAAAATAAACGAACATACAAATTAAACAATTTCAAACAGGGCCCACTGGTACAACCTTCACCAAGCCCCGCTGACCCAAGCTACGGCCCTGCTCACGCCTGTTTCACACATACTCCATCTGCAGTGCGTATGCAGTCCGTGTGTATGTATGTGGTGCAGCACGGACTCGATGTGCTTTCACACAGGACGCGTTTGCAGTCCTCTACTCGGTACGTAAACGATCACTGCACTGCTGCAGACGCAATGCTCCTGGAACAACTGGAATCCATTAACATGGGTGCGTAAAGAAATATGCAACGCATACGCACTGCAGATGGAGTATGTGTGCAATGTGGAATTAGTTTACAGCTTTTTCAAGCACTTTGTGATGCATTTTGGAAACAGGAGATGAGCCCCTTTTTTAATGCACCACCTAGCTTGATAAACCCCTTCTCAAAGACTTACTCTTTGTCAGTTTTATTTGGGTAACACACATATTCTGAATGCCTTCGGGAGAATTTGAATGAGCCATTTTAATCTAGATTAATCTAGATTATTTTCGAGATCACAGTGAGATTAATCTAGATTAAAAAAAATAATCTATGCCCAACACTAATATATATATATATATATATATATATATATATATATATATATATATATATATATATATGTGTGTGTGTGTGTGTGTGTGTGTGTGTGTGTGTGTGTGTGTGTGTGTGTGTGTGTGTGTGTGTGTATGAGTGTGTATCCGTATATATATATATATATATATATATATATATATATATATATATATATATATATATATATATATATATATATATATATATATATATGTGTGTGTGTGTCAGTATATACATATATGTGTGTGTGTGTGTGGGTGTGTGTGTGTGTCTTGAATTGAAATCAGTATACTTTAAACAACAAGCTGTTAATGCGATTCATAGAATTAATGAATGCACACAATTTACTGTGTATTTACAGATGTATCCGGGCAGTGGCTTTAATTTGAGTCATGAATGGATGAGGGCAGAAAGAGAAGAGGTGAATATAGAGATCAATGTTCTGCTTGGTATTCATTGCCCTCAGGACCTCAGCTCTCTGTCCTCGTCTGTGAAACCCCTCTGATAGTTATCCACAAAGTGTCACAGAGGACAAAAAAGAAGACATTTAATGATTAACAAGAGTATACACGAACAGCAAAGAAAATAAATGATAGCGGTGAAAAGGAGGACAATGAGTCGACATTAACAATCAGGTCTGCGGGTGACTAACGAGCGAGCCCCACAACGTTTTAATTAGCAGCCTACTGGACGGCAGAGTGATTAATGAACACAATTTTATTTAAGCTTTGCTCTGAATTAATACCAAATTGACATTTAATGAAAATTACTTACCACCATCAGAATTAAACTTGTTTTCAGCCTGGAAAACAACACCCTGCAAGGCAAACCACCTCACCACCATTAAAACGGGTAAAGAAATATACTAATGCGTGTTAACCATGACAAACGTTTCTGGCTGGTTCTTATTCACGTTAACTAGCTTTTTGTTATTACACATATTTTTTTTCTCCCTGCTAATGCATATGCATGATTTTTTTTTTCTTTTTTTTTTTTTAAGTATGTAAATTCCTAGTAAATACCCTGAATGAGAAAAAATCTGCATAATTTTAATTGACATTGCACACACTCTGTTGCACGTGGTTCATAGAGTAATCAAACATTGCAATTTCAGGGAGATAGAACAGACTAGATATTCAGATGGTATTTAGATATTCATGTCCTGCTTTTCGGGTTCATCTTGTGCTTATTATTCATACTAGAGACCGTTTGAAGATAAAACACTTGATTTGTCTCGGTGGGGGTCGTTGGCATCCCGCAGAACATGTGGGGTCTAGATATACCTCAACACACCTGGGCCACCTGTTGCTTCTACTGCAGTCTCAGGCAATTTTCCCTGCTGTTCTGAGTGTCCATGTGAAGTGATGCCTTATGTCCCATGCTTATAATGAATCAGTCCTAGCATATCATGAGAGAAAAGGCAGGCTAAAGGGAGCCCATGCTCTAGGGTTTTCTTCTAATCGATAGCTTGATTACTCTTCCCAACTGTCCTTTATTATGATCATGTCAGTTTAAGCTGGTGTGTGCAATTTTTTGATGCTAAAATTTCTTCTATGCCACTATAATATATAGAGACAACTATAAGTAAGCCATCCGTAGGTTGATTTCCCTGAAGAATCTAACACTCTTGCACTGTAGCTCTTTGCAGTTTGGTTGAGTGTCAACAAATCCAGCAACACATTGACAAATGTCAACTTATGCACCAACCATAGTGCGAACTACGGGGGAGCTAGGGGGAGCTCGGCTCCCCTTAATAAGACATGGGCTCCCCTGAAAACGAGAAATCTGAAATTTTGGGGGGTCTCAAAAAATACTGACAATGTGAATATTTTTAAGTGCAATTTCAGTTTTGTAATGTGATTATGATGGCAAAAATATTATTCATTCATGCATGACGGCGATTAAAACCTAATTAACTTCAATAAAGATTAAAGACGTCACAGCATCAAGGTGTGGGGGTGCTGCGCTGCAAAACAAAACAAACAAGATTAAAACAAAATGATTTCCAAACAGAGATTACCCGCATACATGGGGGATTCGAGTCGCGCGTGTATACATTATCATACAGAGTGCATACCGTTTTACAGGGAGCGCGCAGCTCTTAAAGGGGCCACATTTTTTTCCACTCGTTACAACTTGTAAGGACGCAAAAAACCTTCTTCTGTCTGAAAAGGTACCTGGCACGCACTTGTCTGAGGAGTGGATTAATGATTAATGCTCAGAACCAGTCGCGAAAAAAATTATATATAAATACAGGGACAGCATTGCACACAAGATGGCCATTGAAGTGGCATTGACTAAGCAAAAGGCGATTCTGGCAAATAAAGTAATTGAGGTGAATTCTAAATTAACGGAGGAGAGCGCAACATCATTCAAGGCTGTCTTCCTGACCTATCAATTTGTGTCGATAAAGTATAATAGTGCATATTGTAGCTGTTATGTATCTTTGTAAGTCATTATATGTCCTTTTTTGAGGCACTCGTGTCGATAATGTATAAAAGTGCATACACTTGTAGCTGTTGTAAGTCCTTATTTGAGGCATGCGCATGTGCACAACCTCTACCCCCCCCCCCCACCCCCCAAAAAAAAGAAGTGGGCTCCCCCAAAGGACACGGTATAGTTCGAACACTGGCACCAACTGATGCCTTTTCTTTTATTCTCTGGTTCAACAACTGTCTAAAAAAATATATTGAAAATAAAATAAAACATAGTCCGGCTGATTTTAAATAAATATATATATATATATATATATATATATATATATATATATATATATATATATATATATATATATATATATATATATATATATATATCTTTATATTATACATATATTATAAAAATGTTTTTTTTTGTTAGAAAAATATAGTATAAAATATAGTATATGAAGCTTTTATGTCTAATATAAAAGTTTACATGCATAATAAATTAATATATATCATATATGATAGCGTAATAAAATAGTATAGTATAGGTTCATGTGTGTGTGTGTGTGTGTGTATATATAAATATATATATATATATATATATATGTGTGTGTGTGTGTGTGTGTGTGTGTGTGTGTGTGTGTGTGTAAACATAAAAGTTTTTTTTTTTTTTTTTTTATCTAACTTTTACCTGGAACATAGGAAATAAATATGCATGCACAATAAAATGCATGCACAGGATTGTGAGATATCATAGGTAGCAAATTATAAATCTATGCGGCCTTCAAACATCGCATTATGTAACTATTCAAATCTGACTTACATTGCTGTCTTCAAATCTCTCCGAACTGTCCTGTCAGTGGTGCATTCAAAAAGAGTGAATATTTTAGTGTGGATTTAACCAGCACTTAGCCCTCACCTGTGCTTATCACCCCTCTCTCTGTAATCAATAGTTATCTGTGGGGCAGAGTGGATGGAGGATGACGGCATCAGGATATGGAAGCAACAAATCACCAGTGTTTATTCAGCTGCTGTTGTGTATGTGTGAGTGTGTGCATGTGATAAAGCCTCTCGAGATGCCCGTTGATGACTGTGACCACAGGGTCATCCACGTGCTCAGCTAAAGGATTGAAGGATTGTAAATGCTTATCATATTTGCTCTGGCGAACTCTATTTGTGAGACCGACAAAAATTGTACATCAAGTACTTGCTAGCTCCTTATTTGGTCTCCATTTTAGACAAAATAAGCTTGAGGTTAGAAGCCAACATAAAGGGGGGAATATAGATGCACGGGGAATATACATTATATACAGTACAGACCAAAAGTTTGGACACACCTTCTTATTCAAAGAGTTTTCTTTTTTTTTCATGACTATGAAAATTGTAGATTCACACTGAAGGCATCAAAACTGTGAATTAACACGTAGAATTATATATGTAATTATATACATAACGAAAAAGTGTGAAACAACTGAAAATATGTCATATTGTAGGTTGTTCAAAGTAGCCTTTTGCTTTGATTACTGCTTTGCACACTCTTGGCATTCTCTTGATGAGCTCCAAGAGGTAGTCACCTGAAATGGTCTTCCAACAGTCTTGAAGGAGTTCCCTGAGAGATGCTTAGCACTTGTTGGCCCTTTTGCCTTCTGTCTGCGGTCCAGCTCACCCCTAAACCATCTCGATTGAGTTCAGGTCCGGTGACTGTGGAGGCCAGGTCATCTGGCGCAGCACCCCATCACTCTCCTTCTTGGTCAAATAGCCCTTGACGCCTTCAGTGTGACTCTACAATTTTCATAGTCATCAAAATAAAGAAAACTCTTTGAATGAGAAGGTGTGTCCAAACTTTTGGTCTGTACTGTATATATTACGGCTGTCAAATTATTAAATTTTTTTATCAAATTAATCAGATTTTCAGTGGATTAATCAGGATTAATCACTATTTGCAATTACACCTGAATCCTAACCATTTTTTTTCTGAAATGCAAACCAAAAGATAAATAACAGGACACAGATACATAATTTTCATGTATTGATTCATCAATATGTGGTTCTTTTTTTCTGGATTTCAAAAGTTTAACATTTACTTAGATCAAATTTACCTGAGCACTATATCAAACCATGCCATTTAACTACAGATAGTGTAAGAGTTTTAGGTGAACCAGTGGTTAAATATAGCCACATATCTATGAAATTATGCATAGAGAAACTCAAAAGAATGAACTCAGAAAAACAAACATGCGCCCTCTGCACTCTGGGCACTCTTGTTTTTGGGAGGTGTTCATTTGCTCTGCCACAATACTTTAGGATCGATATTTTCACGTTCTGAAGGCTTCAAGTGCCAGTAAAACCAAGTAAAAATGCATATGCTTTTCCAAACAGCTGTAATTTTCGCTGCATTGCATGTAGGCGTTCTGTGCATGCGCAGTGTGAAACACAGGATGCTATAACAGGAAGAAGCTCCAGCGTACCAAAGTCGTCTCTGTTTATCGAGCTTGGCATGAATGCATTTGAGAGTAACTGGGGTAAAACCTTAAGCTTCTTCGGTGTTTTCGTCGCAGCGCTCGCCGCTGTTTTTTACTATCTTGAGAATTCAGAGATCGACGAGACTTTCCTGACCTGAATAATTTGTCACACTGCGCATCCGTGAAATGCGTTAAACGTTGTTAACACGCTATTTTTGACAGCCCTAGTATATATATATATATATATATATATATATATATATATATATATATATATATATATATATATATATATACATACATAATGTATATATATATACATAATGTATATATATATACAGTGGAGGAGGTGGAGGGATATAAAAGAGGAGCGACGACAGTGACGGAACGAGAGAGGACCAGGCGTAGATTTTAGTTTGTGTTTTGATTTTGTTTGTACACACATATACATACACAATTTTATATTTATATATTCTCTTATATATTAGTTTCACATAAATATAGTGTATAATTTTTTATTATACTTTTGTTCGGTAAAGAAGCATTAAATCATAAGTGATAGTAAAGACATATAACATTACTAAAGATTTCTATTTATTATAAATGTTGTTTTGAAGTTTTTTTTTTTTTCATAATCTTGAAAAAAAAGTATCACTATTTCCACAAAAATATTAAACAGCACAACTGTGTTCAACATTAATAATATAAAATGTTTTTTGAGCACCAAATTGGAAAATCATGTGGCACAGTGTAAAGCTGAAAATTCAGCTTTTTTTTTTCTTTTTTTTCGCTATGGCACGTGATCACCTTGAAGCACGTCACCTGCTTGCTACCATTTATTTTTACTGGTTTTAATTCCAGTGTTTCCAAAAGTATGAATGAGCTCTACCATTAAAAAATGTTACAGTTGGGTAATTTCACCAACCCCATTTAGGCTCCAAATTATTCTTTTTATTCCTTAATAAAAACACAAACAAAGGCTTTAATTAATTCATAGTGAAGAGATTGAAAAAAGAGGCTAGCTGGGATGTTACCTACTCCCATAAAATATCAAGAGACCTGATGACTCAATGTTAGCATGTTGATTGTAGCTCTCTGCCTGCCTGTCAAACCGAACCGCCTTCTTTTGAACCACAATCTCTCTACTTTTATTAATCATGGGTGTCTTTTCTTCTTTTCACCGTTCATCATTGAAAGCATCAACCCTTTCACTGTTATTTGTGACAAAGCCATGATAAGTTTTTTGCAATATGCCATTTAACGGTGAATCAAGACACTATATGCAAAAATTCCCCCATCAGTAGTGGCCCTGGGGAGAGATGTTCAACGGAATAACAAATTAGCCATTGTAATAAGACAACTCAATAATACCACAGACTAATTGCATATGCCAGGCAATGCCCATTAATTTCCCTCACTGTAGAATCTTTAGCTTCATTGATCATGTCCTCCATCTGTTTAAATAAATGTGAATGGAAGCGGAGAAGCAATGGTGGCAAGGCATTAGCCTGTCCCTTGTCACTAACCTGAGGCTAGTCTGGCCGCATACAAATCAACAGAAATGAGATAAAATGCTGTGTAACTGCCTGTGTTGAATGTGTGCTTTTACAGAGAGTAACTGCTGAATTATGCAATCCATGTCTGATCAATATAGGCAGTGTTTAAATGTGTTTATCATGGCTTGCGTATATGTACATCCATAAAATCTGATCCTTAATTAGAATCTGTGCCACTAACACAAGAGGAGGAAAAAAAAAGTCAGAGTATACAAAGAAATGCGACACCCTCAGAGCAAATTAAGCTCTGTTGTGGTGTTATACTGCCTGCCTTCAGACAACACCCTAACCAGTGATGTACCAAAAATTCTAACCACTGAACATCATACAGGTACAGTAAGTGACTGATTTGGAACACTCTATATAGGAAGCAACACTTCGTGGCACATAAATAGGCTCAATGATACAGCATTGCGTTAGCAGCGCAAAAGGTCGTGGGTTCAATTCCCAGGGAACACACACACTGATAAAAATAAATATAGCCTGAATGCACTGTAAATCACTTTGGATAAAAGCATCTCCTAAATGCATAAATGTAAATATCAACAGAGTTTGACGATAGCATGTTGCTAATGCTAAAGGCATAGAAGTCACTGAAAAATGTATTATAGAATAATATCAGTATTGAAATGTAATTCATAAGTAAATGATATTGAGACATCTACATGCAGCAACTCTTAATGCCAGCCAAATAGAGACACACCTGGAAATTGATTTCACAAGACATTGATGACAGCATACTGCTATACGCTAATGCCACAGAACTCTAATAGGCAGCTTAGAGAAATACTGAGTAGAATAATCCAGATTTCATTGCACCAACTATTTTCCAATTGATACTTATTGGCAATAAAGGAAATATTATTATTAAATGAATGATTCTGAGTGTACTTCATAGTCAAAAGCTCTACACTAATCACTAAAGTAGCTCCACATTAGAGATGAGAACTAATTTCAGTATAGTTTTATTTTTCATAAGAAACAAATTTCAGCTTTCTACAGACAACGACTCTATGTACCACAAATAATGTGCCACAAGAAAGTTTACAATTCAACAAATTCTGATGATAGCATGTTGCTACGCTAATGCCACAATACACAAATAGGGATACAAATACACAACACACAGAAACATATATAAGTATAATGTCTAACTTAGTACTAACTAAAATATAAGTTAAAATATAAAAAAAAAAATTGTTTATTTATATAGTAGATATGTTTTTGGATATGTTGGAATTGTTTACATTGTTTGTTTATTGAGGCGTGTTTTGTATGTCACTTTAACATTAATACAAATATATATATATATATTTTTTTTATCAGATTAATGTCATTTAATTAAGAACATTTATATTCAGCATTTCTCTGCGCTGGATATCCCTGACCAAAATGAAATCTCAATGACCCAAAATCCTACTTAATACAGCTGTACATTAAACATCACATATCTTCTGACTGGCTGTGATTGTGTCACATCACATAACAGTTTCTCATTCAGTGTAAGAGACAAATTGCTTGTCACCTGAACAGTTGCATCATGCCTGGTTAGGACACGGTGCAAGTCTGCTGCATTTTGTTTACATAAGTGAGAAAGAGAGAGAGGGAGAGAAAGCAACACCTCTGACAGTAATTTATTTGGAGTGAGATCTGCCAGCGGCAGTAACGCCCCCCTCTGCATGCCTGGCATCTGTGCTGCCACCCAAAATGTCAGCACACAGAAGCGGCCACTCACGGGTCATTAGGGAAAGCTGTCACAGCCCACTGTCACCCTGTCTCTGCAGAGGCAAAGAGACAGAGAGAGCCACACTTGTTAGAGTGAGCGACGTCCAAACACAGCCTCCTTCACCTCAACTATTCGTAATGGAAACAAACTCAGGGGAACCTGCACCCACCAGACATACACCTGTCATAAAACATAAGGAGGTGAGCTCAAAGACAAACTATTGCAAGGTTTTTTTCTTCCCTACGGAGATCAGTGCAGATAATGTATACGTTTTATGATGATCTAGACAGGTAAGTGTAGTGAGGATGAAACTAGATGGTGTGTTTTGCCTTAACAGGCCTTTTTCCATGAATTTAAGTACATTTATAATTCATATTCTCTTGATTAGTTCCCCAAGAAAATGTATATATATTACTTTTATATTTATGAATGAATCACAATTAATTATTACCTTTGCAAACAAAATTCATTTTTCATTGTTCAACATCTTTAGTCATTGGCACTGTAAATGATGGGATTTTGGAAAAAATAGTTAAACTATTAAACTATTTTTAATCAATACTTTTCATTATTGTATTAATTAAAGATGTTGATAAATGTACATTTATTTTGCGTCGCCCGCTAGCTTGGTTTTATTTATTTAGTATCGCATTGCCTTTTGGAATTCTCTTCTTCAATTGGCCACATAACATTTTGGGTAAAATAATTTTCAGATCATTTTACTGACTCAGCCCTCGGAGTCACGTTCAGCAAAATGAACAAATCTTTTTTTCGAGTCATTTAGTTTAGTTTATTTTTGAACACACCACAAACAGCTCAAAACTATAACGCTTTAAGAAAAAGAAAAGATTAATTCATTATTTACCTGGGTCTTTAGCCTATGATTAGCTCACCTCACCTCTTATTATTAAGTCTCTTTCCAGCTCAAACTGCATTTGTTAAGCTATGGGGCAGTCACATGATGAAAGAACGACTCAAAAAAACCCAAAGACCCGAAAGAGTTGAGCTTATTTCAGTACAGAACCCACAGGATGTTGCGCATGCACGAATTAACTAATCACTCCCCAAGAGGACTCGTTCCGAGTCACATTAAAGATTCGTTCAAAATGAACGAATTGTTCAAGAACGACCCATCACTACTGTTACACACATTGTGAGTATGCTTGTGATACTTTAAAATGTTGCATAAAGAGACTCACTGGTTTTTGAACAGAGCTCATGTGTTTTTGCATGTGAAAGTGCAGATAAACATATACAGTACCTGCTGAATAGGTAAAAAGAACATCTGCAGAAAGCAAGCAAGAGAGGAAGACAGAACGCTATGGTGCCTGGTCTCCGACATGCGTGCTGACGGCCGATTTGTCGCTTCAAACGCAGAGGGCTGACCTGGGGGCGGAGACACACACAGCGCACAGTAAGACAGCAACTGAGTCTGAAAAGCTGTGACACTTCAAAGAGAAACTCACACACGCACGCACATACACCCACAAACAAGCTGTCATCTCCTGAGAAAAGATACACACCACGCAGACCTGTTTACTGTGTGTGAGAGAGGGAGGGGAGCAGCACATAGGTGCTATGCTTAGGGTGCAACGGAAATCAAACTCCATTAAATAACCCAGATGAAACAGGAATTTATCTGTGGCCTAAAAACACCATCTTAAAAATTGCACATTTACAATGACTGCAAACCTGTTCATGCTTCAGTTTCAATTTACACTTCACTAAGCTCCACCAACACACTTGGTAGAAATGCAAATGCAAAATCTAGTGTAGTTTTAACATGTTGGCTGCATCCGAAATCGCATACTTCCCTACTATATAGTGTACAACAAAACAGTTTGTGAGTAGTGTAATATGTCAGAATTCGTAGTCATTAAACAGAAAAATACACAGATGACCAACTATTCTGGTAACATTCTTTCCCATAAGGCCACTGGAGAGGTGTTTTTTTTATTTTATTTTTTTATTTTTATTTGTCCACAATGGGGCAATTCATTGTATAGAATTAAGATGCAGAATGGATGCAGGCACAAAAGAGTGTTTATATCTGTTTGTTCTGAATTTTGGGAGTTTAAAGCGTAATCCCGATGGCAACATCTGAAATTCAGCCTGTAAGGGATGGGAATTATCTAACAGGATAGATTCAACCCTTCTTAACATCTGCTTCTGATAAAGATGCTCCAGACCTTTCTGCATAGAACCTGTGATGCTGCTGCTCACCTTAACCATGTGGCAGGCCACATGACAGTGACAAAATGGTGACATATATTACATTCAGATTACATTCCTACACACCATTATACTATACAGAACATATTAAAAAAAAAAAAGAAAAAGAAAAGAAAGACTGCTTACTATTTGATTTTGGATGCAGCCGTGCATTATTTTTTTTTATTATTTGTTCAGTGCCAATCAGCGTGGTTTGATCAAACTAGAGATGTTTGAAAATTCTGTTATAATGGTACTCTGTATGGTCATCACCTGTCTAATAAAACGCACAACATATTAAAGCTTCTTTGGTGTTTCCATGTTTTCTACAAAACAAAACGGAAATCGAGGGGTTATGTATGGTGGCCGAGACAGCTCAACACACTGCAACTTAAGAAAACACATGCAAATTGAAAAAAACATCAGCAAATGAAGAAAACATCTTCAACAGTTTGACAACACAACTGTTGCAAATCATCACAACACATGCATAAATGAAACGCACTGCAAATCATCACAACACATGCATATAACGAAACGCGCTGCAAATCATCACAACACATACATAAACGAAACGCGCTGCAAATCATCACAACACATGCATATAACGAACATGCTGCAAATCATCACAACACATGCATACAACGAAACACGCTGCAAATCATCACAACACATGCATATAACAAAACGCGTTGCAAATAGCACTGACCACAATGGAAATGTTTCAAGGAGACCTCAAAAAGTGTCGGACCCGACTTGGATTTGTTTATCGTGCAGTGGCTACTGGTCAGTGGAGTTGTTGGTGAACTGAAAGGTGAGGGTTTTTTTTTTCATGGTCTTTTCATTCCTTTATTTTTTGGATATTATTAGCCAAAATAAGCTGAATAATTAAATGATTAAATATAAAACTTTACTTAAGTTGGCTAACTTTAATATTCTCAACTAAATATAATTTCAAGGTTAATGAAAATAAATATGCAATCCTTCATTAATTGTTTTTTAATGTGTATGTACTGTGAGGATTTGCAGTGTTTCTTAATTTATATGTGTTGAAGTATTTGCAGCGTGTTTCGTTGTATGCATGAGTTGTGATGATTTGCAGCGCGTTTCGCTATATGCATGTCGTCCCCTTGGAATTATAAGTTTCTATCTGTGTTCTGAGTAGTTTTGAGATATTGAGCTTTAAAGTTTTTGTGTTCCATAGACTTCTGTAGATAGAACCTTTTTGTTTTTTTCAATAAAAAATCACAAAATGTACACAACTTAATATATGTAATGTAAATAAATGTAAATAACGTAATGTAAATAAATTGTCACAGAATAAGAATATGTGAATAACTCAATTTTGACAAAAATGTCAGATAGAACCTTGTAATTCCAAGGGGTCGATGTGTTGTGATTGTGAAGTATTTGCAGTGTGTTTCGTTGTATGTCAAGTGTTGTGATGATTTGCAGCGCGTTTCGTTATATGCATGTGTTGTGATGATTTGCAACACTTGTGTTGTCAAACTGATGAAGATGTTTTCCTAACTTGATGTTTTTTTTCAATTTGCATGTGTTTTCTAAGTTGCAGCATGTTGAGCTGTCTCGGCCACCGTAGTTATGACGTCACTGGCAAGTCCTTACCATGTAACTAGTTAAAATTGCTTATTTCTCTAGATTTTAAACATTCTTCGAAACATTTGGGATAATGTAAGTACTGTACACAAGTCAGCAAAATATATAACACTGTTCTAGTGGTTTTTGGATATTCTAATTAAAAAAATTCTTACATATTGTGCCCTTAAGGACATTCATAATCAACATTTCTCTCGCTTTGTTCAAAACCTCAGATTGATTTGTTCACCACTGTATTGCATTTTTGGATTATCTTCTTCATATTAATTTTTGGGTAAAATTAAAAAATAATCTAAATAATTACAATAAATCACATATTTTGCTATTTGGAATTTATTTATTAACTGTCATAGTGCATTGTGAGACTAATTTGGAATAAATAAGTCAATAAAAGGGCAAAAGTTGAATTATATGAAACATTGTTGTACTATAGATCAGTAGTTTTAGTACATGTTAGTATGTTTGGCCTTTCAATGTTTTAATGTTATTTTTTTGTTATTTAATGTTATTTCTTGAGTCACCCACATGAGCGCCACAGCTAAACGTGTCATAAAATGTACAGTAAAGTAACTGCTAGGCCATAGCTCCTACAAGAAATCAGTAATAAATATTTTACAGCGTTATTGAGCATCACATGTAACATTTAGACATGCTTCTTTGCATTTGACCCTGCTCTGTGTGTGTGTATTCTGGTATATATGGTTTATGAGGACACAAATGTGTATACTACAACGTAAACATGGTTTCCTGTGTCCCCAACCAAAAGGCTTAAAAACATACTCAATGGTGTTTTATTAAAATAAAAAATTGTCAGTAGTTTTCTGTGAGAGTCAGGTTTAGGTGTAGGGTGATAGAATACAGTTTGTACAGTATAAAAACCATTAAACCAATGGGGAGTTCCTGTAAACCACATACATATGCAAGAATTTGTGTGTGTATGTGTGTATGTTCAGCGTTATGTTCCACTAGCACCTCCATTCCCTCGGAGCTTACCTGTGACTCACTCTACTGCTGTAATCACACTGTTCGCTGCCCGCTGTCCGCTTTCTAAACTTGATTTCCAGATTGTGTGTGTGTGTGTGTGTGTGTTTGTGTGCATCCTGGACTAATGTCAGCTGATTGATGGAGTTTGTTTGGGTTTAATTACACTGTAGGTAACTGACTATGCCTGTGCACTTCACTGAAGCAGAAAACTCAACTTGGTTAGTCCAGAAATTGGATTTCCGGAAGAAAAAAAAACAATAACATCAAATGGGAGGTTCTCTAGACAATATCAGTGTCTTTTCTCTCCCCATAGTTCCGCAATGAAAACAGACTTGTAACATAATTACTATGTTATAATGATCAATTCCCACCATAGAACAAAAGATGTGCTCAACTGAAAGGACAGAATCTATATTGTTGAGACAATAATTGTGATGTGTTCATCTTCCACATGATAAGAGAATGATGATAACAAGTCATCTACCCTTCCCCTATAGATTTAGATATCGATGACACCAAGACTCTATAAAACGACAAACAATGCATGTAAATGTATCGATTTACCAATACAGCCTCTAAGTAGGTGTCAGTCATTACTTTGAGCAAATTAACCAGAACTGGAATTTAAAAAAAGAAAGAAAAAAAAAAGAAAAATAAATTTTCATGAGCTTAACAACCGAGAAAGACATGGAGAGTAAGATATATGTGAAGGTCAGTTCTGTGGAGAGGTTTAATAATACAGGGCAAATTCTGCAGGGAATAAACGTTCAATTGAAGCACACAGCTGCTGGACTGCAGGAGTTCTCTCATCTGTCAGCTTTCCTAAATCAATTTAATTTTCTTTGCCTATTTCCTCAGGGGAAAATTGCAGTGCTTTACGTACACAGTGTCCACAACATAAAGAATTGTCAAAGATCGGCCTTTAACACAGCAGGTCTTTTTGCATATCTAACGCTGTAGAGGCTGGTGCTGGTTAAACTGGTATAAAATACTGCATGGTAGGGAAAGACAGTAACTAACTCTTAAACCCACCATCTTAGTGCAGTTGCTAATTCTCTCAAGCTTTGCTCCATTTTATTTTGTAACCAGTAAACCAGAGAGAAAATCTCCAGATTATCTCATAAGTTATTGAACCCTGTAACATGAAAGGCCCAATAAACGCTTCTTAACACTCTCAAATGATGAATTTATTAATTTTATTTATAGATAAATAAATGTAAAAAAATATATCGTTATGTATACACCATGGTTTAAAAGTGTGTGAACACACTGAAAATGTTTACATTTGGTATTCAAAATGCAAAATTTGAAGAAAAAAAAAGGAGAAAGAAAAACAAATGTGAAACAAAAGTTATAATGTAAACTGAATCAGGTTTGACACAAACATATGGAGTTCTTGCTGCTTGAGTTCGTGTACACCAATTTTCATGTTGACAATATAATTTCTACTGAAAGGAAACCTATTACATTGGAAAAGTGCAAAATAGAAACAGTTATGTAAGATTTTGGATCCCACCATATATTGATGCTTGCCAAAATCGAGAATACTGTTATTGAGAAAATATCTGCTTGTATCACCCATGTCTCTCATTAGCTGTAGACAGTAAGTGGTGTTCAGTTCTTGTTCTGGGTGGGGGTTTGTTGCAGATGTGTCTCTGTGGCAGAGCTGGACTTTCTGGAGTGCTGAGCCGTGCCAGTCTGCTGGCGTGCTGCGATGAGCTATGGTGTGGTGTGGTGTGGTACAGTCTGATGCGGGGGAGCTGATGAGCTCTGCAGAAAGGAAACAGGCTTTTCCAGACAGCAGTACTATGGTGATCAGCTCAACTCCCACAGACCTTGTCCAGCTACAGCATTAGTCCGACCCGCCACCCTGTCATTACCTTATCTCTGCCTCTCTGCCATGCCATCCCTGACCCACCCGCCGTCTCTGGATTCTCTCTCGCACTTTCTTTGCCTGCCGAATCCATCATTCTGTATTCAGTTCTTCCTTCTTTTCCACACTCCTCTGCTTATAAAAATACTATGGCAGTACCACGCTGCATTTGTTGCCATGAAAACATTATTACCATATTCATATCTCAGAATAGTTATATCTGAATTGTGCCTCATTCAGAACTGAATTAGGAATGCCTTTTAATTCCTGTTCAGTTCCTGAATTATTATGTAAAATGTTAACATCTTAAAAAACCTCCAACATATGATTGTTTCCTTCAAATATTTTCAATATAAATAATTAAGCCAGAATATAATAATCTAATTTAATCATCATGTATCAATATTGAACATATTTAAAACATATATTTATATAAAAAATACATAAATTTATTATTATTTAGGTAAAAAACAAATTTTTCTAAATAATCATATTTTCATGTATCGTCTATACACACAGATATATACACATATATAATTGATGATGCCTATTTATTTGTCAGAATAATCAAAATTATCAAATAGATTACAATTAAATTAAAATAAATATCTATTGTGTGATTTTCTTTGAATTACAAATCAGTGACGTCCAATTCAATCAGAACTGTCAATCTCAATCTTTTTTTCACTTATCTTTCTCACGTTCTCTTTCTTTCCGGATCTACATTTCCTTGGGTCAGCGATAGAGACTATAAATGAATTCTGAAGCCGTGTCCAGCTGACTGGCTTTGCTGTGCACTGAGAGGTGTTGGGAAGGGGGGAGCTGCCAATACAAGTGACAGCCCTTAATGCTCACCCTGCCTGGTGTGCTTCATTATGTCCTAGCCGCTGGATCCAGACTTTCCACAGCACTCCAGCACTTCTCTCGCTCTCTCTCTCTCTCGCTCTCTCTCGTCACCTCCGTCCTCCCCCTGCCACCCGTATCAAGACAGCCCCTGGCGCTGATGCATTTACCTCATTCGGTGGGCTTTACCATGAGCAAAGACAGTCAGGCCAGATTTCTCCATCTCCAATCAAACCCACGTTTCGTTGTCAGTTTTCCCCCCCTCAGCCTGTGGCATGTTTGGGGAGGTAAACTACTTGATGGAATTTAAAAGTATAAATGTGGATGTGAATTATCACACCCCTCCCTGGCTTGGGCTGCCACTTCAGCTGGCTTGTGATTTTCTGTGTCCCGGGGTGGGAGTGAGCAATGGGGCGTCCATTATTGATGACATCCATCAGGATGAAGGGGCATCTAGAGGGGGTTGGGGTGGGCAGGAGGGGCCTTCTGCCATGTGACCGTACTGCCTGTTGTAGAAGAGCAGATTCATATGGCTCGTTTAGCACCAAGTAAATGCCCTTTGCACCAATCATCGATGAAAAGTGAACTCAAGTTGCAATGGAGACACTTATTTCAAATATTATTTGAAAACAACTTCAAAGAAATGGCAGTTGTTCTACAATTCTAAATGTTTGAGCAGCATTAAACCACATGATTGCTGATCAAAGGTGGACTTTTTATTGTTGTGCTAGACGTAGTTCATTGTGAGAACGTTCATTTAGCCCACTGCTTAACCGGTTGGCAGAGTCATTAACAGTAGGCTGAAACTAGTGTGGCCTTAAAGTCTGTTTGAATGAGAGAATAGAATCCTTCTAGGAAACAAACACACACACACACACACACACACACACACACACACACACACACACATACATATTATATATATATATATATATATATATATATATATATATAAGGGAACAAATTATGGAATGATAGATAGAGTGATACATAGATAGATAGATAGATAGATAGATAGATAGATAGATAGATAGATAGATAGATAGATAGATAGATAGATAGATAGATAGATAGATAGATAGATAGATAGATAGATAGATAGATAGATAGATAGAACACTAGAATTACAGTGAATTACAATAGATAGATATAGGAAAACTAGTGATATACAGAATGACACACTAGACAAAATATAGATAGACAACGTAATGTCAATGACATCTTGTAAAATATGACTAGTAGTTTTAAATATTAAATTTATTTACTTTTATTTTCTATTATATTGTTGTCACTATTTTGAATAAATGTTTGAGCATCTTTTCAGTCTATTGTGCACTGATTAATCAATGTCTTTCAAATTGTGAATGATCAATGCTCGACATTTGTGATCACTTTCTCTCGGCCCCTCCCGCATCTTTTGGGAATCACGCTGAGTACACAGCACACACGCTCAATGATGTTTGATTTATCTTCATTTACACGACTGACAGCTGCTCATCCTTTTCAACTGTTACGCACACACAAGCCCGTCATGCGTGTCACAGCACGAGCAGAGACATAGCAGCATGGTGCAAGAACACACACAAACAAATACGCACGTGCGCACACACTGACAGCGCTGGAATGATCAGGTCTAATTTTTATAAGTGAGTTGATGATCAACCAAAGCATTGTTTTCACACTGAACGGCAGGAGTCGGGTGGCGAGGGATATATGTTCACTGTCTCCAGGGTGATGGAGTGAGAGGGAGAGAGAGGGAGAGAGAGAGTTAAAGAGAGAGAGAGAGAGAGAGAGAGAGATTAGGGTGGTGAGGGTGTCAAGAAATCAATGGCAACACACTGAAAGATGCGGGCTGGAGGGTAATTATTGGGCAGAAATTGTGACAGATAATTAGGAGGTGGTGACTTCAGAGTAAGAAAAGCACGTTCCCCACCGGCTACACGCTCAATGGACAGGATAAATAAATCAATGACATAAACAAAGCGTACATGCATGGAGTGCATATGCAGTGCTGAAATGTGGACCGCACAGAATTGCAGGTGTGCTGAAAGTAAGGTCTTCTCTAATTTACATAGGAATACATGAAAGAAAAAAAAAAAGAGTTGTAGAGAGGCATGTATCAAACTGATCTTCACAATACACTTAGTTGATCTTAGTTGATCTTAGGGAGATTTTATATATATTTTTTTTATGATGCTACATTTCCTACACCTTCTACCTTATTTATTCTCAGGTTAGGTAAAGCAAGTCAGATCTGTCCCATCTCGTAAGCTTTTGAATTTTCATACTCACAAAATAGATAATAGAAAATTGTTCTGCTCAAGTCTAGAATTTTATGGCAGGCGAGCTTCTTAGTTATAATTTGTATATTTTTATTTATATAGGGTAAACACTCTACAAACAATGCACTGATATAAAAATAGAAATAATAATTAAAGCATATAATTTGAAAGCTCAGAGGCATCAATGGCAAGGCCGGCGGCTCAACAGAACCAGCATCTGCATTCCTCTTTGCACTTCAGTATCTTATAGACAGCAGGTGGATTCCAAAGTCTCGTGATGTCATGAGGTCTGGGAATTCCCTAAGAAGCTTCTTATAAAAAGCCTTCCACTTTCGCATATTTCTCCTCTGGGACTTTCTTCTTTGATGCCTCCAGCGCTGGGTCTTCAACACAGCATTATACAGTAACGTCCTTTTTTAGCTCCTACTAATATAAGTTTCATCCCTAGCAATACTCTGATTAATATATGCTAGCATTTTCTTAATAAGTGCTTAAACAATAACCTGTGTGGTGTCTTTCTTAACTTAAAAAACCTTAAACGTTAAAGTTGTAGTGCAGGTTTTTACTGTGATTTGTGTTTTAATTGGTGTGAAGAAGCACAAAGAAGGTAATGCCAAGAAATAATTGTTATTTATTTGTTTGTCTGGGAAAATAGCTGATTTGTTCTCATGTTAGCTGGCTAATATTAGCATTGCACAGCAACATTGTTACTATAGCTAATGGATGCTAATCACAAAAGTTGGCATGAAATAAAAATTGACCCTGCCCATTTTATTTTATATATATACCTTTAATCAAAAGTCGAGAACTGTTATCTTGATCTTCCACTGAAATTACAGAATTTCCTCTTGTGGAGTGTGCCGTATTTCATTTATTTTCTTTTGTACGGCACAATACAAAATAAAAGGTCTGCCACTACCTCAGTTTCATTGTTACTAATCATAAGTACGCTTTTTACTTTTAGTAAAACAATTACACATCTTCAGTGTCCTTTTTCACAGTTAGGAAAAACAGTAAGGAGTTTTTTCATAGTGGATTTAAAGGAAAAGCACAGAATCATTTAACCGGATACTTTAAGATTAAACAGTTCAATCTAACTAGCACAGCTTGAGAGATACTGTGTTATTACTGTAGCCCTTCATCCTCTGTCTGTGTCTTTCTTTCTCGTCCGACCTCTGATTACGTCTCCCTTCTTCCCACCACCCTACCTTTAAATAATTTTGCTGTTGGCTTTTTCTATTTGCCTGGAATTATCAAGGAACAGTGCGGTTCTCTCCTGGGGGTCTGCCAGTGCAGCGCTAACACAAATCTTTATCTAAAGCCACTCAGGTACCTGTCTCGCGCCGGCTGCCCTGCTAGCTGCTAACCTCTCCTGCTCCATCATGCTAACGCTCCTCACTATGTCCAGTAATCTCTCTGCTTTTTATCTCTGAAAGGCGGTTAGCTCGGTGCCCAGCATCCATCTTTTATTGACTTGGAGGCCACTTCAAATCAATTTCTCTCTCTCAGACTGTCTCGCTTAATCACTTGAAAGAGAAGTGGCACGTGTAAATATGAGAGACAGAGCACTTAAGACATACCAAAGACCATTCAGCACTATTCCCAACACAATAGCCATGCAAACTACATTATTAATAGGAAAACGTGCCCCTGGTCAGATTCAGTTCTCTTGTGTAAAACTGTTGTGGACCAGCCTTTACGATAGTAGTTTCACCAGAATGGTCTTCCTGGTTGACCTTAGCAGCAAGCTGGTAATCTAGTCAACCGCCTAAACAAGTGTGATGGAAGATAATGACTAGGCTTTACCAGTTTGAAATGATGTAACCCACCTACTGTGCACACTTGAAGGGGTCATATGACATTGCTAAAAAGAACATTATTTTGTGTATTTGGTGTAATGCATTGTGTTTATGCGATTTAAGGTTAAAAAACATACACACACAACACACATACGCACACACACACACACACACACACATGCACACATACACACACACACACACACACATACATATATACATATATACATATATATATATATATATATATATATATATATATATATATATATATATATATAAATATAATTTGCATGTCAGTGCATGTTAATGTAATTGTTTTCACTAAGAAAGTGGTTTATTAAATCACAAAAATGGTGCTATGCAATGCTAATGATAGCAATCCTAAGAACTGCATAGAAACATTAGAAAAAACATTTTTGCTGGCCATGAAAAAGAATCTGTCATACTTTATTACTGAATTGTAAAACATTTCTTCATCGAGTGTTTTTTTTTTATTATTTGCAGACCTCATAACTTGAACTAACAATTTTGAATCTATCCTTAAATATCGATTGTAGGTCTGTCATGCACATGAAAACAAAAATAAGTTATAATACTCTGGCAATGCCATTTACTGACAAATAATATTTTAATGACAGTGCCATTTACTGCAGTTTCAAAAGGCATGTATATATATGCCTTTTGAAAACTGCAGCAAATGGCAATGAGTTATCTAAAATGAATAAAAAAATTGGTCATTAGAAAGAAGCTGAAATTATAAATAAATATATTAGACAAACTTCAGCTTAAAAAAAATGTGTATGAAATGCTAATGTTAACACCAAGTATGAAATAAAAACAAATGATACAGAAATGTTTACTATATTTAACTAATATTATTAAAATATTTAGGCACAATATTACTTAAGCTAAAACTAAAAAGCAAACTGAAAATAAAATAGTATATAAATAACCCTAAAATAAAACAACAGACAAATTTAATTTTACAAACAAGAAATCTTTTCGCGGGACAAAACGTAAAACATAAGGGGCACGGGACAGCCTGGTGTTGAAAATCTTAACCGAAAATTAATGGGTGATTATTCCCACCTGAAGATCACAGTAATACAATTGAGCACAATGCAATCAGCTTGTCTTTCTGATGACATTGGAGACAAGCCCAACCTTTTTCCTCAACGGTCTTTATCCTGAATGCGCAAATCATCTTGACTTGTTTGAACTGCTATTTCATAGAAGATATCAAATTAGCCCAGTGGAATTTGACTTGGAAATGAAAGGAAAAGGAATAAATAACAACAGGAGTGATATTTCTTACGAGGTTTTTCTGATTGCTCCAATTTGCATCAGGGAATGTGAAATGGGCGCTGGCTAACTCGTCAGCCTCCTATTCATGTTTGAAATGTGCTTTGCCTCATCTTCCCATTAGCAGGGGGTGTGGGCGGAGGAGAAGTCCTTCATTTTAACTTTGAAGATAATTAAACACATAATGGATATCACTGTCACCGAGAAACTCCATAGCTCGTTTATCGGAAGCAGTATTTTGTATGCTAGCCAAATTAAAAGGCTAGAAATGTGCTTGTTACTAATTCATCCGGCCATTTAAAGGATGGGGAGTGATGCGCTAGAGCGGGTGAGCCAATCTGTTAGGCAAAAAGTGCTGCATTTCTTCCCTGATTTATGAGCTCTTTTCTCTTTTTCTTTTCTGAATGGGAAAAGCAATTCCCTCTGTGCTTCGACTTGACGGAAAAAGTCAGAGTTGCGTGTCTTATTCACTCCTGCTGTCTCTTTTTTCTTATATTAATGTAGGAGAGCTTCAGCTTCATAAAAGTTATCACTTACCATCTTGGTGATGCGATAATGAAACAAAAAAAAAGTGGTGCTAATGCTAGTGATATTTACACATTCTTCATATTTAATTTAATTTGTACTATATAGAATTCAAAACATATGCGAAATCCTCCCTCTGACGATTCTCTGTACGGCTTTTATGCTTCAATAATAAATGATGGTGTCCATTTTATAGCTTTTATCAGAACAGCATTTAGCCTGCTTCAGGTTGCGCATTAGCATGCCCCGTTTTTATTTACATGTCAAATTTCTTTGCTGTTTTGTTTAATGTGCTTCTGAACTTGACAGGACGGGCCTCCGGCATGGTAATGATCTCCATCATGGACTAGTAAAACTTTACTATTCCCATAACATGCCTTTCATTGGGAGTAAGATAGTGCTAAGCGCAGTGGTCTTAATAGTGGAGGAAAAGCTTCACATTTGTCTGTTGATGTATGGCTTGCCTCCAACTTCTTTTTACTAGTACTCTAATTTAATGTGTGAAAACTTTTTTTTTTTTTCAAATACCTAATACATATGTACATATACAGAGGGAAAATAAATAAATGGACATTTAAGCCATTTTAAATGCATGACTCTTATCCATCTGAATAAATACTATATAACAAGCCACAGATACAGTATAATGTATAAAATAATTTTACAACAATACATAACCCTAACCCTAGATCTACTAAAAATTGCAAAATTACAAATAAAAAATGAAAAATTACAAAATGATAATGAAAATTAGACATATTTAAATGTCCAAAAGTGCCCAAATACCTAATAATAAAATAAAATAAAATAAAAATAGAGAATGCTCCTTCATTTAAGGAACTGTTAAATGAAGTCTCTGGATAGGTGGTCCCACACCATCAACTACGAAATGGCCATTACATTGTCAAATGCCAGTGCATTATGCATTTAGAGCAATGATGTTCTTATCATCACATATCAAAGAGAACAATATGTCGTACTGCTAATGCCAGTCGCTCCACTTGCCAATTACATGGGATGGTGGTTCACATGTGTGACTAATATAAATGCATAGTTCTTTGTAGAAGGATTGAAACACACCGATCACTCTCTTACACACAGAGCACAATTTTTGTGTGCAGGTGTATCAATAACTGCTATTATGATGCTGCCTGTAATTATTCATAATTATCGTGACAAATTGTTATGCAGGCATTTTTGCAGACTCCCTCTCCTTGTTGTCCTCTTAATTGCACATTGTCATTTGCCCTTGACTTCTTTCATAACGTCTGTGGTGGGGTGAAGATTGCCAGATGCCTTATTAGATCCATATGAAATCATCCACTCATACACACACACACACACACACACACATAACTTTTTTCACACTTTCAGTTATTTGGACTTGTACATTTTATTTATTCTGGTCATCAGAAAGCCTATCATATATATGCAGTACAGATGCTGAGTATTACCGGTTACATTCGTCCACACTTTTATGAGATTTTAATTTAACTGAGGATTTATTGAGACATTTAATAATGTTATCAGGAGATAACAAGCAATAACATGTATATGAAACCCCTTTAAATGGTTAAGAAACAGACGACTTCTATGTCCTATATATGGAAGGGGTTTAACATTTCTAATGGTGAGAAGCTTAGCATATCTAATTAATCAGTGTTTCAGCTCCTTGTCTCACAGAAACAGATCCTATATGGCCTTTTATGCAAAAGGAGCAACATAATGGAAATGTAATCACATCGATCAACTTATTTTCTCTTTTCATTTCGACCCGCGTTTTAAAAGGATTTAAACCTTTACATTTCTAAATTTCTTATCCCTGACGCCCTTTACTACATTTTAACTCTCCAGTCACTGTAAAAGTTGAAAAAAAGTGCAGGTGTTACCTTAAAGACTCAGTGAAGACATCTGATGAGCAAAGAAACAGAAAGACAGGGTGGGATGAAGGGCTCATCCCTTTAAAATTGAAGTCTAGTGAACTCTATTCATCTTTTATATCACTGCTGAGAACCATTATTTACTATTTGCTGTTGATGGTTAGAAACTGGTATTTAGAAATTGTAAACTTTACAGGAAGAAATTTTGATTTTTTTTTTAAATATAGTTCTTGGTTACTTGAAATAAAACACAAATAAATTATTACAAACCTGATTCCAAAAAATTTGAGACACTGTAAAATGTGTGAGGAAGAAAGGAATGGAATAATTTACAAATCTCATAAACTTATATTTTATTCACAATAGAATATAGATAACATATCAGATGTTGTAAAAAAAAAGAGACATTTTGAAATGTCATGCCAAATATTGGATCATTTTGGATTTCATTCTGCACATTCCAAAAAAGTTGGGAGAGGTAGCAATAAGAGCCCGGAAAAGTTAAATGTAAAATTAAGAAACAGCTAGAGGACCAATTTGCAACTTATTAGTTCAATTGGCAACATGATTGGGTATAAAAAGAGCCTCTCAGAGTGGCAGTGTCTCTCAGAAGTCAAGATGGGCAGAGGATCACCAATTCCCCCAATGCTGCAGCGAAAAATAGTGGAGCAATATCAGAAAGGAGTTTCTCAGAGAACAATTGCAAAGATTTTGAAGTTATCATCATCTACAGTGATAATATCATCCAAAGATTCAGAGAATCTGGAACAATCTCTGTGTGTAAGGGTCAAGGCCGGAAAACCATACTGGATGCCCATGATCTTTGGGCCCTTAGACAGCACTGCATAACATACAGGAATGCTATTGTTATGGAAATCACAATATAAGCTCAGGAATACTTCCAGAAAACATTGTCGGTGAACACAGGTCCAAAAAGAAGCTAAACATGATCCAAAAGCGCAAGCATTTTCTCTGGGTCAAGGCTCATTTAAAATGGACTGTGGCAAAGTGGAAAAGTGTTTTGTGGTCAGACGAATCAAAATTTTAATTTCTTTTTGGAAAACTGGGACACCATGTCATCCGGACTAAAGAGGACAAGGACAACCCAAGTTGTTATCAGCGCTCAGTTCAGAAGCCTGCATCTCTGATGGTATGGGGTTGCATGAGTGTATGTGGCATGGGCATCTTACACATATGGTAAGGCACAATCAATGCTGAAAGGTATATCCAAGTTCTAGAACAACATATGCTCCCATCCAGACGTCGTCTCTTTCAGGGAAGATTTTGCAGTTTCTAACATGACAATGTCAGACCACATACTGCATCAATGACAACATCATGGCTGCGTAGGGGGGGATTCGGGTACTGAAATAGCCAGCCTGCAGTCCAAATATTTTACCCATAGAAAACATTTGGCATGTCATAAAGAGGAAGATGCGACAAAAGATGACCTAAGACAGTTGAGCAACTAAAAGCCTGTATTAGACAAGAATGGTACAACATTCCTATTCCTAAACTTCAAAATTGTCCCAGTACTTTAGTACTGTACATTTAGTTCCGGAACTAAAGTGGTACTAATGGCCCTATTGGTGACCATAAGAAATGTTTCTTAAGCAGAAAATCAGCATATAAGTATGATTTCTGAAGGATCATGTGACACTACTGAAAATTCTGTATAAATCGCATTGTAAAAATGTAAATAGACAAGAGTAATTTCAGTTAATAATTAACGGTTTTCACTGCATTGATCAAATAAATAAGCATAAACTTATTTCAGAAACTTTTAATAGCCCAAATGTTTGAAGAATATATTTACACACACACACACACACACACACACACAATCCTGTTTCTTCCTATTATTGTACATTATACAAATCTTAGCCACCCGCTAGCTGTTGTTATATTTGTGACTGATTTGTTTCGCTTGCATTGATTCGGTTCGAATGCTGCAGGCGTAAGCGACACAAGCCTGCTGATCCATTCTTCGACATGGAACATCCGAAAGGTAAATATTGTTTCAGTGGCGTCATTTTTAATGTGGAAGAAAAGTTCTTAATTATGTTCTGCACGGATAAACCTATCAACTTCCCACAAAGCTTTCCTCCTCCTTTCGCTCCTGTCTGGTCATTTCTCTCTCCCTCTCTTTGCAGTCCCTCTCCTCTGCCCCTCCACGCCTGGAGGAGCAGGGAGATGCGAGCCTCAACGTGTCTGACTGATTACTGTAATTCATACACTTTAATTAGCTGCACAAACCATTAGCCACAATTAGACTATTACAGAATGCTTTGTGGCAGAAGCAAGCCTGAGGAGTACGTTTATCTGCTGGAGGGAGAAAATGAAGAGATATACAGGGGGAGAGAAAGGAAGAGAGGGGGAGGACAAGCTTCCAGTGGAAATCACACAAGCATGAAAATATTAGACCGAGCACTGATGCAGGTGTGCTAGTGAACTCAAAAGAGCTAATAATTTGAACGGCACCTTAAATGCAAACATTAAGGAGTTGGGAAAGCCAAACAATTTGTTTGTTGTCTGTAAAGTGAGCCTTATTCTTATAGACAGTGGCTGTGTTCCAAAAAACTAGCATGCTGCCTTGTTGTCTAGTTGAAAGACTATTGGTAAGGCAGCATTAGGCAACTCGGTGCAGCATAAACACAGAGGCCCTCACAGAGACTCAAATAAAAAATGCATTTCAATAGAGTGTGCTATTAGCATGCTGCTAAACTACTGCTGTTTAGATAACATTTAACATCAAAAAGTGGCGTCAAAAAAATTCAAAAAGCTAGTGTACATGCCCCGTATCTATATCTCAGTCTATCAGTTTATGTATTGTGAAATTAAAAGTGTGTAAGAAACAAATCCATCAAGGCGTTTTAACTTTAAACTGTCACTTGTGGCAAAATAAATCTCCATAATATTGCTTCTGCCATGAAAAAAAAAAAATCCTTCTTGTGTTGTCCTCTCATATCAAAAATCCACCCACATATTTGTTAGAACTGGTTTGGACCGTTTCGCTTGTAAATTGTGCTTGTATATTTCTCAGACAAGATTACTTTTTCACTGCAGAAAGCAACATTGTAGATAGAAGACTCAGATTTTAGCTCAAAGCAATGGTTTGACGATTAAATGCACCTTAATGATGGATTTGTTTCTTAAAAACACACAGCTTTTTCCTTCACAAACCATTGGTGAACTGGAATCATGTGGATCAATTGTGGATTATTGTTATGTTTTTATCAGCTGTTTGAACTCTCATTCTGACGGCCCCCATTCACTGTAGAGGATCCAATGGTGAGCAAGTGATGTAATGACAAATATCTGTTTTGATAAAGGAACTCAGCTTCTCCTTGAATGGCCTGAGGGTGAGTTCATTTTCATTTTAGGGTGAGCTGGGAATGTGAAACTGGGAATACTTCAGAAGAAACTAGATTTCACAATTGCTTGTTCAATTTATACTGCCTGTCCCTTAACTCTGGAAGAAAAAAAAACTGAATTAAATTTATGTGCAGTATTAAAAAAAAATCCTCCTTGGTTCGCTCAAGATCTATTCCTCTACCACTATCTCTGTGTCAGTGATGACGTTCTGTTATCCATCATGACCTATTTATGGCTCTGAGCTCATACATGAGAGGTTGTTTACAGTAGGGATAATGTTGGACCATGAAGGCTTTTATTCAGAAAGATATGAGGGGGAAGGGTTGAAGCGCTGGGCATTGCACCAGTGTCACTAATAAGCTTCGCCAAGCGGGAGAGAGGAAGATTGAACAGACACAGCACTGCATTCAGAAATCTGAACCTGAGGCACATGCACTAGTGCTCTTATAAATTTTAAAAACCGATCGAGACCTTTAAAGGGCAGGGCTTTGCCCGCTGTGGAGAGAAGCTTTTTCTCTGTTTCAGGCTTGTCAGAGCTAGTGAACTCAGTCATCAAAAGTACCACCATACGTCACCTCCCCATGAAACTGTGAGTTTTCCCATATCCCAGTGGTCTTGCAGGTAAAGGAGTTACAGTAAGTGACCTTACTTTGAGGAGAAAAGTCCAAGTAAGGTTATCCTTAACCACAGACTGTCAATTAAAGTCCATAACTGTTATTTTGCTAACAGTCAGGCCATTTTTTATATAAATTATCTTCTAGCAATACATTTTAACAGATGTTTTATCCCAAGTGAGTTACACTTTTGACAGAGACAATTATTGATGAGAAGTTTGACTCACTTTCGCCAATGTGCTCATCGAAAGTACCAGGATAAAACAAGTACCTTATACAATACTTTTTAAAAGGTCAGTATGATTTTTTCCCCTTTTTTTCAGCAAGAATGTATAAATTGAGCAAAAGTCACTGCAAATACATTTATAAAGTTATAAATTATTTGCATTTCAAATATGCTGTTGTTGTGAACGTTCTTTTCATCATTAAATCCTGATTTTTCACAGAAATATCAATTTTCAACATTGATAATAATAAGAAATGTTCAAGCCCCAAATCAGCATATTCAAATTATATTTGAAGGATCATGTGACACTGAAGACTGGAGTAATGAGTGCTGAAAATAATATTAGTAGTAGTAATATTTGAAAATATAAAAAAAATTATTATTATTATTTATTATTATATTCAAACAGAAGACAATTGTAATATTTCACAATATTTCTGTTTATTTCCTATGAACCTATATTGCTATTCCTATAGAAATATATTATATAGAAATAGATAGGTATTGTACAGATTGTTAGATCTTTCTAAAAACTTTGTGTTTGTCTTAGTAAATAAAATAATAAAATATTTGTGAATTTTAAATTTTAAATTCATTACACATTTTACTTCCTTACATTCAAACATGAACTGCAGTTTCACTTGTAGTAGCATTCATCTGTTTTCTAGTTCATTTCAAATTCAGAAATGAAAACATAAAATGATTTCTCCATTCAGTTCTGAATGCCATAACTTTAATACACCACATCTGCCTGGTGTTATTCACAAATAGCTCACCCATGTATTTTCTAGTAAAATAAAAAATATTTGAGATGGGAAACTGACAGAACTTGACAAATCATTGTATAAAACTCTGATCCAGCTCAAACTTACTATACTTAATCTTTCATAACACAATGTGTGTGTGATGCCTACATACAAAAAGAGTATGATCTGAAACAGAAGTCTCAAGGAGGGCAGATAAATATTTCAGCAAGACAGTTTTGGCCCTGGACTGAGTGATTTCGGTTTGTCATTACAGGCAGCACAATCTGTTGGATGATAGTGTCAGTTAGCATTAGCATCACAATGGGCTAGATGAGCTCCAGCCTGTTGTTCAGAGGAAACCTTTAGTGAAATCCCTGTCAGGCTGGACCACAGGCCTGCGTGTGCTTCCTGAGGACCGTGTGCAATGTTACCGCAAGTTTGCTTGGCGGTTTTAGCTAAATGCTGACCCAGCGAGAGCTCCGGGAGATGCATCACATGTCCGGGTCTTTGTCAGCCAACCTTTTACCCTCAATACATCTACAAGGATTGGAAGGAGGGGTCAGATTCTCCAATGCTCCATCAAACAAGCACTTCATTCCATCCACCCTGAAGGAAAGAGGGTTAATAACACAGCTAAAGGGGCTGAAGCCCGCTATACAACGCAGCAGATTACATGAACGTAAAGATGCTGACGGACCAAAGAGCTGACACAGAGCCTAAGAAGATAAGTAATGTTATCTGTAAGTAAAGATAAGTAAAGGATGCCAGGGAAAAGAAGAGAAGGGAATTACAAAAAAATGCTTCTTGAGTAGTTTTGTAATCTGGTAGAAAAGAGAAGAAAAACTTTGTATCACCGGTTCTGGTTGTAGTAAGTTAATATACACAGAAGTGCTCCTGAAAACGGCTCTAAGCTAATGATCATTTGCAGTCAGATGTGTACAGGTCTATCCACTATAAAGATGGTTATTTGCACCCTGACTACCTCCCCTTTTTTATCTTGAGTGATGCTAGGAGTCTCTGTATGTTGTAATGTGAAGTCGTTTCTTTCTGAATGGCTGGTTGTTAGAGATCTTCTACGTTCAAAGCAGAGGCATCTGCAGCAGTTCTTTCTGGAACAACTTCAGTTGCTGAACGTGACTCGATCTTGCCCTGTTCTCACTTGGCTACATTGCAATTGTCTGGTTCACTAGAGCCTGTCGCTGTGTGGGAAAGGTCTGTGTTTTGATGGACAGACAGTCTTGTGCATCTGGCTGATCTCCCCTACTGAAGCCGGCAGATCCAGCCCTCAGTTTATCTAAACTTATGAGACCATCCGCAGCTCCAGGGCTAAGCCTGGGCCTAGCACCCTAATCTGAGCCTTCTGGCTCGTTAATGCAGATGCCAAGGAAAGAAATGACCTACATTTGTCCAAATTAACTTAGATGCAGCACAAGGGTTTTTGTAGCTGGAAGACTGTAGAGGGAGGTTCTTGCACAGTGGTTGCAAGAACCAGGTGCATACAAAACACTTTTTAAAAGGGAAGTTAACCATGTACCCTGTCTATCCAACAGTGGGACATGTTTTTCTGTGTTTATATGTAGTTTATACATGTTTCAACTTTTATGCAAAGCTAATTTTCAGGGCTTTTAAAATAAAGACTATTTAAAATATAAATTAGTATTATTGATGATAACATTTTATCCTAGGCAATATTAATGATATTACTAATAAAAGAGGAATAATTTAAATTATTTAATTGACTGTTTACTACATTTGAAACTAACAAATGAAGATTAAATCATTATCATTATATTGTTCCTAAAAGCAAAATTATTATTCTTGCTAACTTGTTAATGGTTTCAACTGTGGTCTCTTGCACTTAATCTTACCTCTTAATCATACATATTAATTGTGTTATTTATACATAAAAAGGAATATTTATACATAAATGTACATTTACAATTAAATATTTGCTTATAAATAAACACATTATATATAGTATTAGACGTACTCTTCAAGGGAGTAAAATAATAATAAAAATAAATCACAAGGTAATGTGGCTCAAAACCATAATATTATTGGTTAATTTAAAGAATTTTTTTTTTTTTGAGGCATTTACTTTATTGTTTCCAATTATGGCTACATTGTATCATACAAGTTAAAAGGTGCATCCTAAATAGTGTACTTATGAACTATTCTATGATGCTGTGTAGTAAAAATTGTGTGAGTAGTCGTGTGTTCACACTGAAAATTCCAAAAAGAAAAAGCGCACTTTAAATAGCCGGATGATGCACTTACATAACAGAACAAATGAAGTGTGGTATTTTGGACCCTTCATGGACTCAACTGTCGCAGCTTTAATTATACAGTACATGGTGAAGGGGGATGGGCTGTCCTACTCCAATTTTTAATGACAAAATAATCTTATATATAATTCATACTCTACATGGTTGAGTACGTAGTGCATACGTGCATTGTCTACAAGTGCATAGTGTACAGTGTGTCATTTGGCATGCAGCTAATATTTGATAGCTGAAAGTTTTCTCCCACTGCTCACACAGTTTCACAAGTTTGTTATTCAAATTTGTACCAACTAACATTATTCTGCTTCAGAAACCTCTCTGAAATTAAGTTGTTCATACAGTATGTGCTCGTTGTGAAGCGCAACGTGGTCAGCTCAACATTTGTTTGAGAGTCATCATTTGCAATGTTTACACTCTTTATCCACCCACCTACTGTCCCAGGAGGGTTGAGAACAAAGTCAGGCATTTCATTAATTATATTTTAGCTCTGGGCACTGTCTCAAAATTCTATGAGCTTTAGTCTCAAAATTCTATGAGCAAATACCTTAATGGAACAACAGTGTGCCACCTGTGTAATTTGATATTCAGCTACAAACCCACAGCAAAGGCCCAGGAAGAACCGCGGTTTCCTACTTCCCGAGAGTGGCCCACAGGTGGCCTCAGGCAAGGACCGGCCACACATCCTCTCCGACCCTCTCTGGAGGTGACCTTGCAACATAACCTGCTGTGTAAAAAAAGCTTCATGGGACGCCAAGACAGTGTATATCAGGGCTTCAAAAAGCCGCCCCGGGGAATCATTTTTAAAAAGCTGAGGTTTAGAGGGCTCTTTGAAACACAGAGATGGTGGAAACGGTCTGCATTTTACCTCGCAGCTAACAATCCACCACAGATTTAACGCGGCTGTCACCTTAAAGAAAGTCAGCATTAAAAGAGGAACCACTCTGTGGGACTTCAGACTTAAGAGTGTGAAAAAAAGGGCAGAGAAACATGCTTTAGACCTGAAAACAAAACAAAAAAAACAATAACAAAACAAAAATATGACGTCTTCCCAGCATGGCTATCACTTCCTTTATGAGCACTGAAGAAAACATTAACTTAGGAGCATCTTTTCTTTTTATTCTTTTCTAGACTGCACTTCTGCGGTCTTTGAGAAGGGCAGATGCTACTAAGGGGAGGATAATTGGTCATGAGCTGTCTGAAATGTGTAATTAGACAAGATGAGATACTCCCAGTTTTTGCATCCCTCTCTCTTTTATCACCCCTCCATTTCCAGTTGGCAGTCTGAGCGCCTTAGTGTCAGCTTTGATCTCTGTTAAGGTTCTCTGAGCCCTTTCAGATAGGATCAATTTGCTGTTACACACATCACTCTTGGCTCTCTCCCTTGGCTACTCGCTTGTTTGTGACAGGCGTACGCGCATACAAATAATTGCGGATCTCAGCTTCGCTGGATAAAAATAAGATGCACAGATGTGAAGTGCATCCTCCCTTCAATAAGAATAGAGCGAACAGCTTACAAGAGAAAACTTTCACTGCACAAATCGGAGATTTAGTCACATGGATAGAATTCGGATTCCCAGTGCTTCACAACCTAGTCATGAAGTCAACATGTCAGCCAAGCACACATACCCTTGCTATAAAAGCGTATAGTATTAAATGTAATGAAAAGTGAAAACGAGAAAAATTGTCAAAATGTGACTTTGATACAGACTTCTTTCCAACACTTTAAAAATATTACCCCAAACATCACTGACATCACTATGTTGTAAGGCAGTTATTACTGTATTAACAGACACAGAACTAACATATGGTTTCCGAAGTCTTTAATTATAACGCCCAAACAGAATGGTGTTTTGTCATTTAGTTCATATATTAGCCATAGTTCAGATATTCAGAAAACTATTTTGTTTCCCATGATAATGAAAGTGCAATTTAAATAAATAAATAAAACTCACACCACATGACATTTACAGGACTATTTGGCTGTATATCTTAGCCTGTCAAACATACTTGGCCCCATGTTGATCAAAACATGTTTGACTTGATTTTTTCCTGAGGAATGCAAAAGAAGATATTTTGAAGAGCCTAAAGGGTTCTGAACAATAATGTAAAACACAGACATTTTCTTTAATGTATTCTCGTGTGTTTCACAGAAGAAGATTTGGTAAAACACGACAAAAAAAAAAAAAGTGTGACATGACATTCAGCCAAGTATGGTGACCCATACTCAGAATTTGTGCTCTGCATTTAACCCTTCCAAAGTGCACACACACAGAGCAGTGAACACCCACACACACACTGTGAACACACACCCGGAGCAGTGGGCAGACGTTTATGCTGCGGCGCCCGGGGAGCAGTTTTGGGTTCGATGCCTTGCTCAAGGGCACCTAAGTCATGATATTGCCAGCCCGAGATTCGAACCCACAACCCTAGGGTTAGGAGTCAAACTCTCTAACCACTAGGCCACAACTCCCTGTAAATGAGCAAATTAAGACCGAAATAACATTTTTGGGTGAACTTTTCTTTAAACTCAAAACATAACATATGCTGGCCTTTTCAGCAGGTTTGAAAAAAATAAATAAATCTATGTTAATTTACTTTTTTGGAAAAGATTCAGAGTAGGGCAGATCCACATGAACAAGTTGCCAGTCTCCATTAAAGGCTGGCCTGCAGCAAGTTAGGACTTCCCTCGGTATCAGAAGTCACTGAGAAAATGATCTAAAAGGTCTAGTCAGATTGTCATCAGTTATGTAAAAGCACTGAGATGCTTTCAGGAAGCCGTATATGGAGGACAGGACTAATGTCAAGGGTTTTCTGGAGGGATGATGCCGGACTCAGTGACAACTCTTTAAAACATGTCTTCTGTGTTTGTATACACTCTATGAGGCATTTGTTGCAAACATGTGGTTTACAAATGCTCTTTAAAGTCTAATGCTGATGGAATCCCAGCTTCTTCACTGTTTAACAAGCTTCTATTTACCTCATGAATGTCTGAGAGAGAATGGCACCCAATAATGCAGTATACGCATGATTGGTGCCAAACGATGTTAAATGTTAGCTTTGAAGAGTGTGGCCCTCCAGCATGGGTTCACATCAGCAAACACATTTTCCAACCGCGCAAAGTGGTCTGCTGTCTCTCCTTCATGGACACACCACTCCTGTCATTGCTCCCCTCTTTTGCTCTCTCTCTCCCTCTCTCTCCCTCTGCGGCCTGCATCTCTCTTCCCTTCCCCATTTGTTTTCCTGCTCAGCACAGTCAGGCCATGAGCTAGAACAAATCTATCTGCAAAACCAGACTATTAACTATTGAATAAATAGATTATAATCTATTGCTTGACAGGTTTGATGGCAATATTAAAATGCATTCTCATTACCAGAAACATCAGATGAAAGGAGAGGTGAGAGGTCGGATGATTACAAGTCTTTGTGGTGCCAAGCGGTGAACTCAAACAAGGAGCTAGCTGTCAATCAAGCTTGTTTGCCATGCATTCTGGTCAGTTCATCATCTGCAGCCTTGACCTTATGCAAACCTGGAAGATGAAATCTATACATGTTGATGTGGAACAACTTATTGAGATGCAGAGAGCAAATGCTGTCTACCTAAAGACTGGCATCATTCAGCCACATATACATATCCATGTATTAAGAATTTTTATTTTATTTATTGCAAGTAAATGTTATAAAGAAAATATCTCAATCTTTAATCAAAATGTTATCACCCTGATCTCAGAAACATTTTTTGCTGATGTATCCAATTATTAACCAAAAATAGTATAGCCATCCAATAGCAAACCAATACTGACCAACAGCCATCAGTAATTATTTTTTAATTATTCTGAATTATTTAGAACTTGTGCACTTGTTTTAAAGCTTCGGCTGAAAAATGTTGAGCCTTACAGTGAATCTCTCCACTATAAGAATGGGTTATGTGTTGATGCAAGGGTATTACTACTACATTTTGGCCACATGCTGACAGTGCAGACCTGTAAAGATGTGTACAGGGTTTATAGTGTATGAACTACAGACCAGTTCAATCAAAGCATTTCACAATAAAATCCTCAGACCAAGTTATTTGGTCAACGGAGAGCTAGAAAAATGAAAGAAGTGTTACAGCAACAGTGTCCTCATGACATGGTATTACAAAAGACTACAGCAGAATGTTTCGCTGTTTACGTAAAACCAAAGGTCCTATATTCTGAAATGTTTAACAACGGGTCTAAAATAATATTTGGAATCAAATATATGGAGAGAATCCATGGCATGCTTTCAGTTTTCAGAGAAAATAATTGTAATATGTTCTTGTCTATTCATAAAAAAGTTGGACAGTGTTTACAACAATACACTGAGAATGGAAGCTCAGAAGACAATTAAAGAGTGTAAACAAAACCATGAAGAGCCAAAACTATCTTCGAAGCACTGTTTACATGACCTGACTTCTTCAAACCTCATCCAGTGCCTCTTCCCAAGGGCAAGCCTTCAAGGGTATAGCTCGAGAAGGTTTTATGCTCAACACGATGACTAGGGGCTGTTCTGTTTGAATGGAAGTCAATGGACTAGAGGAGATGCCTCAATGCACAGAATAAACTGTTTGTGCATGAAAACAGCTTATCGCTTAATACACTGAATGCTTGGCTGCTAATCTTGAAAATGGCAGGCATTACATATTTTCTTTGGAATGAGCTATATATAGAGCTTGTATAAAAATAAATAAATTAATTAAAAACATGATTTACTAAAGTACTACCCACTTATCTCCTGATGCAAAACTCTGACGGCTAATGTTAAGGTCGCTATTTGATTAGCTTAGAAGGTACACATTACTAATGGTTAACTAAAGGTTTACATCTCTTCCATCGATTAGAATATCTATGTGTCATTTACAGAAATTATGCCAAAAATGATTAACCACAGTTTTCTGTACCTCAAAAAGTGATTCTCAACGGGCTTTGCTGGCTTAGGATACTGTATATATTTTAACTGGACATTAAGCACTACAATTGTTCTTAATGATAATAATGATAATATTACAAATAATTTCAAAATAGAATAACTTCTACTGTGATAACCAAACCAGCCTCTAAATGTGTGATTGTGATCAGTCTTTGATGTCATCAACAAAATATGGGAAGAGTTTTCTCTATGCATGATTATTAGTAAATAATAAAGGCAGCTAACCATATATGTTGTTTGGGTTGCCAGATGAGAACCACTGATTTAGTAAACTTCACATCACAAATAAATATTATTTACTAAATAATTCATGTATATAAAAAAAAAACACTTCATTTTCCAGTACTCATAATCCTTTCAGTTAAGGAACACTACTGCAATGAAATCTAAATGAAGTTGAGCTACTCAACTCTACGTAAAACACTTTTGATGTTCTCAATTGATTATTCAGACTAACTGAATGACTGTTTATTTTAGCAATTCCTAGCAAGGTGAAGGATGGCTGAAACTCTACTTTGGCCAGCAGTCCGTAAAGCTATTGCGTCTGTTCTACTTGACCTGCCATCCGTGACGTACAAAGAGACTGATTGCCCCCTGATGCTGTGCCAACAGAGTCAGACATTTCAGATTTTCTCTTTTACTGTTAAGTCAGTAGGGGAAAGTGAGGCTCAGAGGAGAGACAAAGCCACTGATGAACTGATTGACATTTCCTAATGTGATATTTGAGTCCAACCACACATACACGGACTTCCAAAGGGATATACAGCAGTCACCACACTGACCGTCCATCTCGACTGCTGCAGGTTAAGAGAGATAGATTCACCTTGGGGTCAGATGGGAATGCATGTGCATCATGAACAACAGGCTCGCGGACTGGAAAGGAAGAAAATGACTTTTCAACAGCAGTACCTCATTCATCTACTCTTGAATCTTTTCCATTCCGCGTTCCACCCCATCTTTCCACTCACAGCATCATGAATGGGCACCCTTCACCTCCTCCGTCTGATTCGCCTGAAAACACAAGATGCAAACAAGCTGTGAAAACCAGCCCATATTCTGTATGCCTTTTCCCTTACACATGGTAAACACTTCTGTGTGTCCACGGAAATTAGAATAGCTTCCAAAGGGCACAGTGATCTATTCTTTAAGCCCGGGACTACCTTTTGACATCGGACATACCAAGCATGCATACAAAATCATTGAAACTGCCGCAATGAGCAGGAAACAAGGAGTATCGGCCAAACAAGGTTTCACTTCCAATCATGCTTTGGCCTTTTAAAGCACCCTGTGGATCAATTCTTGCTTTCAACCCAAAGAGCCTATATTAAATGATTCATGTAAGATCAAATAGACATTTCAGGGAAAAAAATAGTCAATCCCTTCACTCAAACAGAGTTGTGTCAGGATTTGATAGAATCTGTGTATAGTTAGCAAGTTAGCTTTAGCAGTTGCTGGTTTTATAACTTTTGTGACCTGAATTACATACTACACTACAAACTTAAACTACGTATGGATTATGTACTCTTTACGTATACTTCTTATTGTTGAAATCTTCAGTGTGAACACTCTACTCATACTTTTCATACTACAAAATGGCATAGAATAAATGTTGCGAAGCAAATCAATATACAGCGAGTGTCTAACAGCCATGCTTATAGATAGCATCACGATGCTAACATAACTTTCTCTAATTAAATTAACTTTTAACATAACATTTAATTACATACAACATTCTACAACATGATGGTACTACCCAGTCACAGTGGTTTCTTAATAAAAAATGTTGCAGATCTATATATTGTGGAAACATGCTTGAGGGCAAATTCTCTCTAAATTGCTCACCCATCAAAACCGTTTGATCACCAAGATCAGGCTGAAATCTTTACCTAAAATGTGTCCGATTAATCAGTCGACAGGAGAATTGGAAAAACAACAAGAAAAAACAGCACCAGATTGGAAATTTGAGAAGACAAATAGCGTCTGAACGATGCCATGCATTATTGTGTCATCTACATAGTCATCTAATGGCTGTATCACATTAATAAAGCGGAGAACGTTATACTGTAACAGATGGTGAGACTACATCAGCGTCTCAGGAGCTATTTATTAAATGTGTTATTAATTATTTTCAACATGATGAGCTTTGTGGCTCCTTCTGGCCTGGGTGAAAGCAGGAGTGTGCTATTTGCTTTTATTCCAGTTAGATGGCTGCCCACCTTTGCTAGAATAGGAACCGCTCTGGTTGCTAAAACTGCATGGAATAAAGCCATCATCTAACTACATCCTATTTTTTTAAATAACTAACAATTAAACTCACCTTATTTAATAAACCCAAGCAGGCTATGAATATGTCTGTGATTAATGGCTATGCTTGACAAACCCGACACCTCACTTCGCAGTAAAGCTAACAATCTGTGATAGAACTCTTGTTTCCAGCTGAGCCTTTTGCTGTGGTCTCAAGGCTATCACCCTTCATCCCATCCCAGTGGGACGCAGGTGCGAGCTGATAGAGGAGGACACGGCACGCACACCCACCTTTCCCCCAAGCCTCCTCTTCACTCCCTGCAGGCACTCTGTAGGCCTGGGATGCCAGCTGGAGGTGACAGTTTCCTCACCTGACACAGGCAGCCCGCCACCTGCCAACACTCACCCCGTTACCCTACACAGGTGGCGGAGGACAGCAGAGTCATGACTCCATGCTGCCCAGCCTGTCTCTGCTCCTCCTGCCCTCCTCCCATAACCCCCACCCCTTTAGGTTCATGCTCCAGCACCCTCACTGCAAAACTATATCTCCTGCTAACACCTTGCACACTATCTCAGTCTCATTTGGTGATTTATAGAGGCCAGGCCTTTTTGCCTTTCAGCCTAGGCGTGGCACGTGTTGCCCCTGGGACAAATGAACACAGTATTCATTTTTTTATTCCGTCAAAATGAGAGAAAAATGCGCTTCTTGATTTAAAATGCCAGGGGAACGTCCATTATCTGCAGCGCTTGTAAAGGTACAGCCGTGTCCCAAAAACAAATGAAGAGGAAATGGTTCCACCGCCTATGTGTAGATCTATTAGCATGGTGGTAAAATGCAAAATGGTACTGTAATGGTCTTATTCATGTGAAAAAAAAGAAGGTTCTCCTGTCCGTTACTACTGTAAAATAGTTGTGTGCCTAAATCTGAATGTTTTACAATACAATGTTAATAATAAATCAGGTAAAAGTTGTGCTGCCAAGCCACTTTGAAGTGATTATCTCCCCCTATGAAGACATAAATAAAAAATAAAATAAAATAAAAAGGTATACTAGGATGAATGAACAAATGAATAAATATATAGCTGCACAATGGCCTTATAAATGGTGTGCTGGCATCATCCTATCACCCACGCTGGGATTTATTAATAGATTTATTGAGGAGGTAATGCCAGCTTTTCATACATTTATTGTGTTTGATGGAAACATCCGAAACGAGGTGACAACAAAAAGCAGTAAGCAGAGCTGGATGGCTAAGTGTGTGTCAGGGAAGATGTCACAATTTCCAGAACTCTTCTTTACAGTTGCAACCTAAATGCCTTTCATCACAGAGCTTTGAAATGGAGATTCAATAATCCACACTGATGGAATACAGTAGGCTACTTAAAGTGAATGCTTTGATTTCCTGTTAATCCAATGATACTATGACTACTGTACTATTTGAATTCAGTTCCAATATGCCATCTGTGTACAGTAGACCCTGCTATCAGTTTGTTTTTAACAAAGCTACAGACAACTAGAATCTTTCACAGTGCAACGTGAAGCTGTAATATTTCTAAGCAGGATTCTTGTTTTGTGTCCCCCCTCAATTCCCTATTTGTGAGTACGTTCTGACGTGACATTGAATGTGACCCACTGAAAGGGAATGAACTTACTAGCCTAAGATGGTTCTACCAGTCGACAATAACCACTTTAGGGCTTGTTTTATCAATTTTAAATTCAGAAGCATTATCAGATGTTATGTATATGGCACTTTTATAGAATGTGATGCTTTCATCCACAGATATTACAGCAATGAATGTGTCCCAGGCTGTGACCTTAATAGATACAGATTTAGCATTTGCATCTCTATCCCTCCCATAAATACAACACAATTTCTTGTGTTCATTTCCTTACTCCATACAGTAGCTCTTTCAAGTAAACACTGGTTTGGAAATATTCATGAATTACTAACAGATGTCTCTTGGCCTGGTTTACTGAGCATACTTTGCTAAATAAGTAAATACAATATAAGCTGTTTTACTCTGAGAGTTTCAACTCAAAGCAGTAGATCTCATTTGGTCGGCTAGTTCTGCTTCAAGCAGACCTCTTAGGGCTATCAGAAAACTTTTCCCTGTTTCTTTTTCCTCCATACAGGACTAATGTTAGCCTCCAGCCTGCTAATGTGCTGCTAGGGAGCAGTGAAGCACTTCCAAGCTCTCGACTATCCATGCCGTGCAACCATGCTTATCAAAATCTGGCCTCCCAAATCAGCCAAGATTTCTGTTATTCCGAATGCCTCAGGGCCTCCAGTAATGTGCTTTGTGCATAAAATAATCTGCATCTGTTTATGGATTCATCACATGCCTCTTGAATAATACTCATGGATTCTGTTTGTTTTTTATAATTATTTTGCTCTTATAGGCAGATTTGCAATATTACACAATCACTTCCCAACCTAAAACCCTGCCGTTCTGGTCATTACTATTTCTACTGATGGAAGTTTAGTCAATTTAGTACCTGGCATATCTAGCAGCATGGCGGCTGTTGTGATGCAGCTCAAACGCCGGGCTCCAAGCCAAACTTTCCTCAAACATGACAGCTAATCCCCCAATGAGGACAGACTTGCTGCTGCCATTCCACTTCTATTACCAGGAGAGTCACACTGCAGACATGGATGAAGATATGAAAACCATTTTACGGCAGACCGGGGCCAAACATGTGTGCCGTGGCCCACTGGCTGCCATGTTGCTCTTAAACCCGCAAGTGAGCAAAGCAAGCATGCATGTCCAGTCAGGAGTAATAGATGCTTGCAGTTTCAAACGAACATGTCCTCATAGCTAAAAATAAATAAATAAATAAAAACAATCTGTGTGCACTGACTGGCAGATGCACCCAACCAACTTAATTCTCAGACTACCAATGAAATGCTTTTATTTTGTTCTCTTTTTTAACTAATAAAAAATGTATCAATACCAAACATATTATTAGCAAATTATTTAAATGATACCACACACACCCACACAATTTTAAACAGGGCTGTGAATCAAATAAAATTTTAAAACAATTCATCGCAATGATTGACTATGATTAAAGATGTTAAATGTGAAACGGAAGATGAAGCATACATTATTAGAATGAACATAGAGGTGCTAACCACAGGAAGTGGAAAAAAGAATGCTGCAATAATTATGCTATTTTCAACTTTTACAACATGTAAAACTCTCAAATAGGTCGTAAAAGGTCTCAAATAGATCAAATAAATGCATAATTTTTCCAAGCCCTAATTCTATTATCATAGTATTATTATTTCATAGTTTGTTTGGGGGTTTTTTTACTTAAAAAATGATTTGACACCTGAAATTATAAAATAAATACCTAAATAAATCTATAAATACATTAACACCATTTATTTCCAGTGTCTATACTGAACAGCAAAAATATGAAGCTGGCTGCCATCTTGATGTGGAACCTTCTAGTGACCTCTGTGCTCCAAGCAAAAAGAAAAAGGACAGATGAAAAAAAAAAAAAATGGTAAGGTACTGAGAGAAGACTGTGAGAAAAAAAAGTGAGAGACGAGGTCTGACTGAAAATGAAGCTTCGCATAAGAGAGGAAGTATGACAAATGGTGGAGGGCGAGAGAGAGAGAGAGAGATAGACAGGAGGACAAAGAGAGGAGGTCAGGAAAGAAGCAGCAGTAAGCAAAGAAACAAAGAAAATGAAAAGGAGATGGGCTAAGAAGACTGAGAGAAGGATAGTTAGTGCTAACGGCAAAAGGAAAAGTCAGAAGAAGAGTCTGAGAGGGGTTTTGAGAAAACAGCGTGTGGCAAAGCAAGTAGAACTGGAGGGTCTTGTTGGGTAGTTCTCCCTCCGTGAAACACAGTCCTTCCCTGTCAACCCCCCACACTCAGTCTTCTGCTTCACAGGTAATTAAATGGATTTCCTGTCTTGTACTCAGTGAGAGAACATGACCCAGCACTCTGCGAGAGCGTGTCGAAAGTCACTCCAGGGCTGCTTTTTGTGCCATCTGCATCCTTGTGTTCGAGCAAGGCCCTAAGCAAACAAGAGCTGTGCTGGGACTCGGAGGGCAGGGACGCATGCCTCAACACACTGGAGCCAAACAGGGAAGGAGCCACTGAGCTCAGGCCTTTATGGACACTACCTGCCCTACTTCTGAGGAAGGACAGGAAGGAGGACTGGACACAGGGTATGCTTGTGAGACAGGGTTCTTTTGGGGTAGTTCTTGAGCAGACAAGCGATCATCTGTGCCAAGTCCTAGACCAGTGCAATCCCATTTTTAAACAAATGACTCTTATGAACTGATTATTTACATGAATCATTAAAAAGACTCATGAATTCAGGAGTTGAGACCTGTTCACACTAAGGATGTTAACTATAATGATAAAGATTAGGGTTTAAAAATGATTGTATTTTTGAAAAAACTGGGCAGTCCTTACCAAAGGAACAACAAACAACACAGAGGAACGATTTCATTAGAATCACTTTCAGAAATACTTTTTCCAGATGATGAATGATACCACCTGACTTTAAAAGCCTTGAGCATTTAAAGTTGCAGACAAAATACCTGCAGCATGGGTTTATATTGAACAGAATGTTATTGTCCATTGGTGTGGATGTTAATATAGCTTTTGAGATGAATGAGAAAATTTCTTTCATATGTAAACAACATTGACACTATAACTAATATACGCACAAATGAAATGTATTTTTTTGCATTGGAATCATCTAGGAATGTGTATTTAGAAAGTAAATAAGATTTTGATTTCATGTTGACTTTAAATGACCATGCCGCCTTGGCATCCTTACGGTTTCTGCTAAAATATTTATTAACAAACTTCAAGTAATACTCCTCTTGTCCCCCACTTTGTATTCTGAACATTTGCCCAGGACATAACAGACCCGTCAAGCGACTGTGAGAAACAACCACAATTACAATGCCAGAGGTGGTGCTTGCAATTTCACAGTCCTAACAAGCTCACCATCAAGTAGCAATCTCAATCACTGCTCAGGTTCCTGTATTTATTAAGGGCAGGTTCCAAATGAGAGCCACTATATTGAAGAAAATGCAGATCAGTGGCTGATTGGCCCATGCTGAGAGAGGGGATGTGTTGCCAGATTGTGGGTAAATAGACTTTGGAGGCTGCTGCAACACACACTTGGAATTTCTATGGGGGAACAAAATGTATGCAAATGAGGACCTTGACCCGAATCAAATCCCCGACCTGTTCGTTAATTGCAAATTACAGACTGTGGCACCCCAATCAGTGGCCTTTTATCGTAAGATTCTTGACTCATTCTTCGCATACATTGGAAAATAAAAGAGAGGAACGTTCTACCATCAAGCATGGAATTTGTTATTCACGATGGTGGTGATTAGAAAGGGTTTGGCCCTGGCTGGTGGTGTGAAATGTTGAAGCAGGGGTGGCAGAGACTTATGATACTGGCACCAACTGCAAAATAAAGCTTTATGCAAAAAATTGAGAATTACAAAAGCATGAAGCTTCTAGTTAGGGATTACAGCAAGTGTATGAAGTGGGATTTGCTATCATCATCAGTCCAATAGGGGTCAAGGTTTGGCTGATTGGCATGGCCCCATTGGCATGGCCACAATCTGGACCAAAAAGCATCTTTCCCCATTGGCAGTCAATCAAAGCTAGCTATGAAGCAATTTTGGAAGCAACATACAATTTATATTTAATTTACTATAGAAGATGTTTTTCAGTGCCTTGGAGAGTTTTTAAAATAATTAAAATGGACTCATGCCGCAGTTCAAAGGGATACAAAAATATAAAAATTCTAGCTGAATGAACTGGAATTAAATCAGAATCAAAATCAGAGCCAGTGAATTGTAATCAATAAGGAAAGCGTATTTAACACATAGTTCCTCAAATAGTTTTTACATTTATTCATGCTCATGTCATTTCAAACCTTTTTCCAAATTTTGTTAGTTTTCAAAACACAAATTACAATATTACAATATAGGTTTAGGTCTTGACAACCAATACTTAGATCCAAAAATGTGTCAGGTGTCATAAAATAAATCCATATACTGTATTTGGTTAAACTCAAGTCTTGTTGAAGATACAATCATTTTATAATAATCTTTTTTTTATTTTTTTTACTCTCTTACAAACACAAATGCATAAAGTGCACTGCATATGGTAAACGAGGAGGTTTCATGAAAATAATATTAATTCGTTTTTCAAAGATTATCCAAAGATGAGCATGAGTAAATCATTCATTTTTGGTTGATATATCCCCTTAATTAATTAATAAAGAAAGAAAGAAACAAACAAACAAACAATACTGACATATACGGATAAAAAAAAAAAAAAAAAACCTCTTACCTTTGCCAATAACCAATATGGTACTGATATTTGTACACCCCTAACAGCTCAGCAAAGTCAACAGTGACATGTTTGTGTGTGTTCTTGTGGTGCCATCAGCACTGGCATGACATTATTTTCCCGTGTTTAGAATGATTAGTCACATTTACATGAACAAAAATGGCATACTTCAAATCCCATACTTCCAGGGCGTCCTTCTCCATATGAAAGGGAACATTAACAGATAGCTTTCTCCAGATACAACAGACCTCCTTGATCCATCCCTGTCTCTCCTCCACCAGCAACCTGATGTCACATTAAAGCATTAAAATCAGGAGAACAACACAATCTAATCGGTCATAAATATTACATGACAGGCTGGGAAGAGTCAGTTTGTTAAAATGCAAAATGACTTGACACTGCTTATATATCCATCACTGCTTTATCAAGTGCCTGTAGGCCTTAACGAGGCACATTTTGATATTTGTGCCTTTGATACCACAGCTGTTTCTTCTTTTATGCATGTTCTAAACATTGTCTTTGTCACACCTCCCCCTTTCCCGCTTTCTCACTGCCTCTTTCAAATCTAACAGGATGTTTCTTAAACGATTTTCTTTTGAGGTTTCACATTAGAGAATGTTCCCTGTGGCACTGTTTTCCACAGACACTAAGAGAGCTTTCTTAAAATGGTGCACGAGTACAAGTTGTGCACCCAGCCAGGACCCAAGCACAATTCCCAGTTGCACACACCTACACCCACCAACTCGTACACAAACACACTATTGAGACGACAGAGCTGTGAATGAAGCGATATTGTAACCTTAACCTATAGAGCACTTCCCCTCTGTGAGTTCAGCCAATGAATTATCCTCTCAAGTAAATCCTGTTTAGAGGATAATCCTTTTCCCATCATCTGGACAGACACTTTCAGTAATGAAATGCCCTGAGGGTGTCCCTGTCACTCGCCTCTTTGCCCCACTCTGTCACATCTCCCATCAGAAGAAGGTGGAGAGCTCCACACACTTTCAGACACACTTCTATTTCCAATACACATCCATCGTTACCGCAGTCATATTACAGACACAGTGGCCCCACAGTCTTTTCTTATTGTATGCTTTCGCCATCCACTAACCCTACATCCTCCTTACTCATGAAGAAGAACAGGCCTTTAGATTTAAAGGGCAAGTACAACCCCCAAAATAAAATAAAAAAATCTGCTGAAATGTCATCAATTATTAAACCTTGTGGCCCTAAAGCTTAAAAAAAAGCACTTATAAAAAATAAAAAGGTGAACAGTGTCATACACACACTAAAATAATAAAACAAACTTTAATACTTAACTTTTGTGTTACCAAAATTTAAGGTATAGCATAAAACCATAATTTGCATAAATAATAAGAAAAACACTAAGATAAAACCGGAATTCTATCAATGTCAGTTTACGCTGTAAATTATAAGATGCCTTATATGACTTAAGATGACTTGTCACTATGAACCAGTGTTGAGTACTCGAGACTCGGACTCGGTCTTGGACTCGGTCTCGAGACCGTATTTTAATGGTCTCGGTCTTGTCATGGACTCGTGTGCATTTTGACTCGGTGTTGACTCGGACTCGAACATATTAGGAATCGGACTTATGCCCGAGTCCGCTCGAGTCCCAATCAAAATATTTCATGATTATTACTGTATGTTAATGTTTATTTAAATTGATGGATGCGTGGCGCAAGCACCTCAGCTGCGTGGCGTGTCTGTTTTTAATTCGGCTCCCATGTTAACAGGTTAGATCTTGCAGACTGCCTGCGTGAGACGCGCGGAAAACCTGTGCATGCCAGAAATAGAACCGATGCCTATTTTTCACGCGACACGCGTGCATGTTGGAAGTGTTTCCAGGCAAAATATACTAGGAAAATATGTTTATATGTCATTTTGTACACAAATACATATTAATTCATGACATTTTGATATTTGAAAGTCTATAGGTTGACATAAATTCAGATATAAATGTAATTTTAAAAATAAATTAATAATGATCGATTTTCAAATAATGCACCTGTCAAACATACTCTATTTTGCCGTCAATACTGTTGATGGTGTCTTATCAGTAGGTGTGTAAAAAAATAAAAAAATAAATTTGATATTGTTGTCATGAAGACAAGAGCCTGGTTTTTCGGCGGCCTCCCTCTATGTCACCTACAGCCGCAGCAACGCGCCAAGCGCCGCGTGCAGGCACGCTTCTGGTGTGTAAAGACACAGAAAACGCGAAGCAGCCATCACGTTTCTGGCACGCAGTGTGTCACCGGCCTTAAGTTACCCTCCTGCCATCCGCCTGTAGTAATCCCGCTTTCCAGAAAGCCACATTGCTACATTAGGACAAAATGGTCACAGAAAAAAAACAAATATTGTTTAGTTAAATTATATAATGAATACAGACACAGACTGACTGTCTCAACACTAAACATCTCCCCCTCAAAAACAATGTCTGACAGAATGCATTGAACTTATATGGCATTTGATCCAGCTTTCTTCCCCTGGCACATACACACTTTTGGATGAAATTTTCCTGGACAGTCACTCGGCTCTTGTGTGTATGCCCTCCGTAACAAAAAAAAATAGTGTGTATTTTACCCTGCATTAAAACGCACCATCCAGGGAAATTAGCATTAGATTATCCGTTGCTGTTACAGAAAGTGATAAAATGGTAACTGTTGTCAGTCCCCGCTTCCTCTGCACCAGTAAAGAGAGTTTTTAGTTGGGGTGGATTGATCATGAGACCACATCGTGCTCGGTTGGGTAGCAGGATGGTCTCCTCACTTATTTTTTTGAAAAGTAATTATGCCCATCTTTAATCTTCACAACATCTAAAGTGCACATAATCCAATACATTGTAAGGATATTAGCAGTTATTAGCTAAGCTTCAAGGTTAAAAGTTATGTAAAAGCTGTTACAGTTGAACATTTACAGGTATAGTGGTACAGTACTGTTACTTGTACTAGAAGTGTTATGTAGAATTACAATATAGAGTTGTACAGTAATATTATGTGTACTAGAAAGATTATATGGATGTGTATAGTGGTACAACGATGTTATGTGAAAATGAGCACTTAATATTGACAAGTAACACTTCATAATACTAATAAAATTACCTTTACACCACATACTATGTGGCCCTTTTAACCTTTATTGTTTCCACCAAACATTTGACATACTCTTGAAGATTTCTTTAGGTCTTGTCTCAGACCCAATCTCTCTGGTCTCGGTCTTGACTCGGACGCGACCCTTTCTGAACTCGGTCTTGACTCGGACTCGACCCTTTCTGAACTCGGTCTTGACTCGGACTCGACCCTTTCTGAACTCGGTCTTGACTCGGACTCGACCCTTTTTGAACTCGGTCTTGACTCGGACTCGACCCTTTCTGAACTCGGTCTTGACTCGGACTCGACCCTCTCTGGACTCGATCTGGACTCGGACTCGAATGAGCTGGTCTCGACTACAACACTGCTATGAACCAGTTAACAAGTTTTTCTTTTAACATTAAAATTAATTACATTTAGATTTTAAGTAATGCAAATGACTTTTATATTATATTCCAAATATTATGAAGCGATTCAACAGCTTTGTGTGCTCAAAACCCCACCTGATGTTTTTTTGTTTTTTTTTGCTAAATATAATGTTTTACGCTTATACAGTCTATGGTTTCACTCTAAAAATGTGACAATCTGAAAGTAATATTGGCTGTGAATGCTATACATATATATTTTTTAACTAAAGGTTATTTTAAGAACAAATCACTGAAAGGTTCCTTTTGGAACCCAAAATGGTTCTTTACTGGCATCGCTGTGAAAACCCACTTTTGGAACCATTTTTAAAGTATAGATGCCCAACTGAATGCTTAGTTTGCGCAATCTGCTCTAGTGCCCAGTGTGACAGACTCAAATATATCATTGTGACAGTGTACTCAGGAAATGTGATCTGGAGAAGAGAGAGTAAATATTTCTTCAAATGTCTCGCCACAATGAAACAAGCTGTACTCTGACAATGGCAGAGTGACATTATGAGGCTTGCTGCAGGCAAAAGTGCCAAGTGGAGGCCTCTCTGTGTCTGTTTGTGGACTAGGGTGGCCACAGGGTGTCGGATCTGAGATTTGATGGCGTGATAAAAAGCCCAGGGTGAAGGCTGCTGCCACTTCAATCTTCCATAACATCATCTGGCCAATCGCTTTCCCACTGCACTGAAAGCCTTTAAAGGCTTTACACGGCCTCAGATTTTCACTCCCACTGAGAGATTCACTACATGCTCTTTTGTTCTAACATTATGTGTCTATATAACAATGTGCATATCTAGATCTACCTCTGTAGATCTATCTCTATAGACAAATCTAAAATTGTACTTACTGTATATCTCTATATCTATTGTATTAAACCATGCATCATATTTAAGAAATATTTTTCTTTGGTATAGTTCATGTTAGCATAAGTAATCAACTAACATTAACAAATGAAACCGCATTGTAAATCGTCATCTATATTTGAGGAGGTCCCAGAAATATTTAGCCACATTAAAAAATTAATAAAAAAAGTTATATTTTTTTATATATAATAAATACTACTTTTATGAATGTCTTGAATGTATAAAAATATTTATTATTATTCTTTAAATATTTTCTTATATAATGCAAAGATATGCATTCGATTATATATGTGTGGCTTAAGTAAACTTTTTGGGACCACACGGTGTATATTTATTACATATAGATAAATACACAGACATGCGTGTAAATAGTTAAGAAAAATATGAAGAAACATATCAAAATATGTTTCTTCAACGGTACAATCAGGATTTAGGGCCAAGCATAGCACTATTACTGCAGCTGTCAAGGTGCTTGATGACATCATCTGCGACCTTGACAATAAGATAAGCTTTGCTGCCCTGTTTATCGACTTGTCAAAGGCCTTTGACACAGTCGATCACTGTATCGTGTTTAAGAGGCTCCGGGACATTGGCTTGGGCACTAAGGCAGTTGATTGGTTCAGAAACTATCTTGCCAACAGAACTCAAACTGTAGTTGTTGACGGGCATAGTTCTGCCCCACAGGGGGTCCGGCAAGGTGTCCCTCAAGGGTCTATCCTTGGTCCTGTCCTATTTACCATCTACATAAACACCATTGCTTCTGTAGCAGACAATGGCAAAATACACTTAAATGCAGACGACACAGTAATATATGGTTCTGCCCCCACCCTAGCTCAAGCTTATCAATCATTACAGCAGTCTTTTAATTACAGGCCACCTTCATTGAACTTAGACTGGTATTAAATGCTGGTAAAACGAAGGTGATGCAGTTCACAAATTCTCGCACAGTACTCTAATAAACCACCTTAGCCATTTCCACACTGGATGGGAAGTGTTTTGAAAATGTTTCATCTTATAAATATCTTGGTCTGTGGATTGATGAAAAGCTAACCTTCAAAGTTCATATTGATAAATTAGTGACAAAGCTGAGAGTAAAGCTTGGCTTTTATTTTAGGAATAAATCTTTCAGAATCTTTCAAATCAAATCAAATCTTTCAAATCAGTACAACTTTCTTACCAGTCTCGAGACTATGGTGATGTTATTTACAGTATACGCATGCTGCCTCTACAATGCTGCACACACTTGACACAATTTACCATGGTGCATTACGGTTCATTATTAATGCCAAGTCACGCATGCATCACTGTCGTCTTTATGAGGTGACTGGTTTTAGATGGCGTAGATGGCTCCACTGGCATAGTTTTATTTACAAAGCTATTAGCGGTGATTTACCCAGCTATCTTAATTTGTTGACCTGGAATCATTCCATTTACAATCTCCGCTCCGTTAACATTCTGGCTCTAAATACCCCACGTATAACAACTGAATTTGGTAAGACTGCTTTTAGTTATGCTGCTCCTTGGTGTTGGAATTTGTTCCAAAAAGTTTTGAAGCTTTCGGTTTTTATTCCACTTGAACAATTTAAACAATTACTTAAACGTTCCAAATTTGAACAATGCACATGTTTTTAATAACCCTATTATGTCATTTAAAATTATGTAACATGTATTGTAAATCGGAGTCTATTTTTGTGATTCTGTGTAACTTGTGTAATTGTTGCCCCAGGCCTCCCTTGTAAAAGAGATTTGAATATCTCAGTGGGACACCACCTGGTAAAATAAAGGGTAAATAAATAAAAGAAAATACACAATACACACACAGAAACTGTGTAAAACACAAACTTTTATTTTGTTTGCGATTAGTCACAATTAATCATTTGACAGTCATAATATAGATATACAGTAGATATGTTTGGACACTGTTGTACACTGAAGTCATACTTATATAAAATATAATTAAATGTTAAAATATTATATACAATAAAAAAACACTATAAATACTACTTCATAATATGTCATTATATAAATGCAAATACATTCATATTCACAGATTTGTGGCAAATTTTGTGGTTTAGAAAGCACTGACTTTTGGCTATATTAATCATATTAAATTATATTAATTTCTTATAAATATTCTTTAGAAATGTACTATATTTTAAAAATAAATGCCACTTTTTCAATGCACACACATAACCAAAGAAATGCACTAGGCATACACATTGCTCTTTTTTTTTTTGCTATTTGGCCTTTGATACTCCTGTCTGCTAGCTTGGCATAACACAATTCAGCTAAGGCATCATAAGATAGTATCCACAATTTTAATCTGCTTCACAAAGTCAAGATAAATATCATGGCAGAGGATTTGCCTCCATGAGACAGTAACCTGTCAGGTAGCTTTGGTGTCCCCTAACCCTGGTCTACTGCTCAAACCAAACTCATCTCCCTCAGTGCCCCTAATTTCACTGGGTCAGGAGGGTCGATAGTGATGGGTGCCATCAGATCGAGAGCTGAGACTATGGTGACGTACAGGATGTAAGGAAGAAGTGAAGCCAGAAGTCAGACACCGAGTTAGACTCCTTAAAAGAAAGCCAGCAAATATGAGAGCGAACAAGAACCAGTTTGAGAAACAGAAACCTTGAGAAAGGAAGGAAATTAGAGAATAGGATAGAAACAGACAGATAGAGTGGCTGTCAGGCCCTCGGGCTGCTTCCTGCTTTCCTATATTCTTCTCCTGGATTAGATGACTTTCATTCGTTGTGGTCCCTGGTGTCCTGAGCTTGGCAGCCGGCACGGTCTCACCTGTCATCTCTGCTAGTCACTGCTCAGATCTCTCCTGATCAGCTAATGTCAGTCCAATAACCACCTAAAGCTCGCGCTCACCGTATGCTAATATCATAGGCTAAAATGAGTTCTACAGAATCAGCCCATGATTCACGTTTCATCAGAGACAGTATGAGGAGGAGACGGACCACTTGTAGAAAAACTAATGCAATGCTCAATATGGCAGCTGTAGGAATGGAAGTCCCACCTTTTAGTTAAAAGAATCAGTTTATTGATAGCATTTTCCTCCTAGAACTGCACTAGATTGGGGGGGGGGGAGGGTAGTCATATACAAATAATAATATTAATACTTAATAATCGTCATGCATATAGTTAGTATAAAGTATTATTCTGGAAACCAAGATACATATTTTTTAGGATTCTTTGATAAATATAAATGTATCGTTTATATAAAAAAAAAAAAAACTTGTAACATTATAAATGTCTTTACTGTCACATTTAATCAATGTAATAAGTCCTTGATTAATTATTTTCTTTTCATAATAAAAAAAGTATGCAACGCATACGCACTGCAGACGGAGTATGTGTGAAACAGGCGTAATGTTGTTTGCACCTTGTGCAATGTGGAATAAGTTTACAGCTTTTTCAAGCAGTTTGTGATGCATTTTGGAAACAGGAGATGTACATTTCTAATGCACCATCTAACTTGATAAACCCCTTCTCAAAGACTTACTGTTTGTCAATTTTATTTGGGTAACACACATATTCTGAATGCCTTCGGCAGAATTCGAATGAGCCATTTTAATCTAAATTAATTTCAAGATCACAGTGAGATTAATCTAGATTAAATAAAAATTATCTATGTCCACCTCTAATATAAATTTTACATAGCAATTGCAATTATTCCAAACTTTTGAATAGTAGTGTGTATGTTTATTTAGTCCTCTTTTTTTCAAGATAGTCACCATGAATCAATTAATAAGTTTAGTTACCAAGTTTTTCTTTTTGGTGTATACAATTTCACTCTTGATTCAGTCACTATTGTGGTTTGTGATTATTATTTAAGCTAGAAGACAAGCTAAGATTTTAGTTTTGGATATAAGGTTAGAATTAATGGTGTTTTAAAGTGTTATGCTGATTGAAGGCAAGCAAAACCCCAAATTAACGAGTTGCTTGGAGCAGTAATGCATGATAAAATAAATATCTTCGCCTTGCCTTTGGTATGCACCCCCGAAAAAAAAAAAAGAAGGATAGTTTGCTCCATTAGTGCAAATTTTTTTAAGGTCCATCAAGTATGTTTTTCCTCACTGTACAAAGTAATCAGATGGGACTGTTGGAGGAATTTCCCCAGAGTGAGACTGTGCCCCCTAGTGGAAGAACACCTGCCCCATTAATACAGTATGGAGTATTTCTAAAAATAGATAACCATGTCTTCTGCCCTGTATACAGCTCACACACAGAGCAGCCCCTAAAACCTTCACTGAATCATTACGCCGGGTTTTATTTTTCTCAAAGCGTGATGAGCTCAAAGTGTGCTGCAGTGCTGATGGCCGTTAAATGCGTGCCATTGAACTTGGGTTGTCCTCGGGCCAAGCCCTGGGCTGCGTTGATGACATTCTGCTGGGTAATTGCGAACGCGACCATCACAAGGATATGTCTGCAGCGGTGATGATTACAGCAGCCACGTTGATGATGTCCTGAGTACTATCCTCAACCAGTGGGAAGTAGGTCGCTATGGCAATCTCGGAACATTTGGTCTCTATGGCAATGTTTGAACTCCAGGGAGTCGGGCTGGAGTCTGGAAAGGCTCCTTTGTTAGACACGTTTGCTTGGGGAACATATTAGAGGTGTTTGATCACTCCGAGTTTATAATGTATTCCAGCTGATTATGTTTCCAAGTCCCCTCAGTACTTAACCTGGGAATGTATCTGCTCTTAATTAGCATGTGGCATTCCTGACGACAGCGGGCCTCTGTTTTGTGCTTTGATACTACAGACAGAATGACACCAAAGTCAAGGCCCCCTTTCCCTCCCAGCAGAACGCTAATCCTTGAGATTTGCTATATTTTCTTTTAATTGGCATCATTAGTGAAATAGTCGACCTGACATCCAGAAGGAAACAGTAATGCCAAAAATCATGGGGAAAGAAGAACACCCAGACCTTTAATTAGCCAAACAGCCATTTAAGACGAAAGAAAATCAAAGCTGGTCAGCTTCCATCCTGATCCCCAGCCTCACATCACACCATGGTTATTAACCCTTACGGCCGCTTGCAGACAGACAATATCAGCTGGTTAAAAGGTCTAATGGCTTTGTTTAATAATACAGCACAGTGTGGAATGAAAATTAAAGAACCTAAAATTTGCCTTTAGAGGATGCTATGGTGATATTAGAGTTAGATTTGGACCAAATTTCACTCCGTTGGATTTTATGTTTCAATTTGTTCTCTTAAATAAAAAAACTGAGAATGTAAGCAACACTGTTACTATTGGTCCTACTTGCTGGATTATTAAAAAATATATTTTGCCTTATTTTACAGTAAAAATATCTTGAGAATGTAATTGAAAAGCAAAATCTTTAAAGGTTTAGAGAATATACATTATTAATTTAAGTTTCTTATCCCATTGGCAAACTGGTTTGCTCAACACAATCTCATATAAATTCATAACTATTTTATGTTTAGGTGATCTAGTAATCCGTATGCTTTCAGTTGTATGTTTTATAAAATCTGCTTGCGATCTGACAGTTATATTTAGCTGCTGACCTTCATTTTTTGTATGATTAACATTGTATGTATTCACACAAAATAACCACCTAAACTAGTAACATTTTCCTGTGAGATCAGGTTAGATGTAGGTAGGCTATAACAAATATAAAACAAAACTTAAAATAACTAAAAAAAATAAAATAAAAACTTATCTTATGCAAGTTCATTTCTGAGGTAAATGTTCTCTTCAGGATATTTTTACTCGTAAACAAGACTTTTGCATGTAAATGATACTTTAAATAGTGCAAATTATTAAGGATATCAATAATATTTTCCAAAGCATTAGACAGACAGATTTTACTCAACAGATGCTAAGACAGGTTTTAAAAAATATCCAGGGATGATACCATCCCATCTAGAGCTCATTACAGAGACCTGATGTTCTAGCAACAGCCTAACAACCATTCACAAAACCTAATCAACTGCATCAAAATACTGTAGTGATCACCCAGAATACACTAGCAATGCCACTGAGTTTTAAGGCAAACTCCAACCTCACTGCAAGCATACTAATATTTTCCAATGCAACAATCTACTTTTCATCTACATTTATCTCAGTTAGATCTCACAGTCCTTAAAATCTAAATATTAACAATATTAGGCCACGGCAAAACCTGACAAACATTTACCCACAGCACTATTCCAGCGGTTACCCACAGAGTTGGATGTTCTAGGGATCAGCTAATGTTTTCATCTGCAGCACAATAATACAGCAATGATGGCTGTAGTGATTTATACTGGCCAAATAGCCTACTTCTCAGGAGTATACGCTGAGATCTCTCTGATATATGGGACTCTGGTGCCGGGGAGACAGGTAAGAAGGTGGCATAAGCCGATGCATGCAATTAGGGTCAACTGCCACTTCCTATTTCAAAATCAAACCCATTTAACCCCTTAAATAACAGCGTCTATCAACTGTGATAGTTACATACGATGACTCAACAATCTGCACTGTGCTCTTTCCTATACTTTATTATCTTAGAGAGGTTAGTTACTGATTGACTATGACATGTGGGTCATATGCTGTCATGGTCTATGCATATTGATGTTGTGGACTGTTACGGTTACGGTTACAGAGGACGGAAGTCGAAAGAAGAAAGAAGTAGAGAGAGCAATATTTGGGCAAGACAAGCCCAGGGCGGAATGAGTGGCCCACAAGCTGGGTGACAAGAAGCACAATGTCTCTGGATCCCTTTCTGAAGATCGTTAATGCTAAGCGTCTGTCAGACCCTCCTGGCTAGGTTAGGAAAAGGCGGGTGCTATAAAATCTATCCCGCCGCACTTTTACAAGTAACGTTTAGGAAGCGGCCCGAGTCAATAATCTGGGGATTTAGGAAAAGAAGTTGAGAAGCCAGCATTTTAAAAGGTCAACGGAGTAGTATTTAATGATTTCTTATTAGTGTTATTTTTGCAGGCTTCTCATTTGGTATGCTGGTTATGTTATGTACAATATAACATATGACTCTGACAGGCAATGTCAAGCATGATGATTAGCTACACTAGCTGCTCTGTATAAGCTGAGGTACTGCAGACTGTCAGAGATCAAAAGGCAGTTGAAGATTTTAATAGTAGAGAATTTAAAATAACAGCTTTTTAATGTTTTGTGTATTTATTAGAAGATTTCTGTGCTAAAAACATCTTGCTTGTTTACTCTAAAGGTTCTATGAAAATTGAAAAAAAAAATAAAAAATAAAAAAGGATACACACTAAATGGAATTAATACATTTAAGTTCAAATACTAAAATAACTCAAACTACAAATGAAAGAAAAATAATTGCAATCTAAATAAACAGATTTTTAATATAAATAAATAAAATACACAATCAATAAATAAAGCTTATTCACAAAATTAATAAATATGTACATTACCTTGTAGCTTATGTTACGAAATAAGAATCACAATTAATGTCTCTTGAATATATTAATTCTTTCTACAATGAGATGAATTCTTCAACCAAAAAAATAAATAAAAAAAACTGACATATTTCTCCTTTAAGGTCTCAAAAGAGACCTTAAAGGGGGGGTGAAATGCTCTTTTCACTCAATATCGTGTTAATCTTGAGTACCTATAGAGTAGTACTGCATCCTTCATAACTCCAAAAAGTCTTTAGTTTTATTATATTCCTAAGAGAAAGATAGTCTGTACCGATTTTTCCCAGAAAAATACGACCGGCTGGAGGCGTGACGTGTGGGCGGAGCTAAAGAATCACGAGCGCGAGTGGGCTTTTGCGATGAGAGCGTTTGGAAGTTGTGACATTACCGTGAGGAAAAAAACCATCATTCAAAACAAACCACGGCTAACAGTCAGATTCAGCCGTTTATTTATGATCCAGAATCAGATCCCGAGGCTGAAACTGAACGAAAGCAGCAGTAGCAACAACTTGCTCAGAGCGGGGCTCGAACCCGGGTCTCCAGCATGGGAGGCGGACGCACTAACAAGGAGGCAGAGATATTTTAAGCAGTTTTACTCACACTCCAACACACGATTGTGACCCTTTTTCGGTGGGATTGCATCATCCTTAAGAAATAAACGATACGCAAATCCGTCGTCAAACTGGGCCTTGGGGACCTCTTCGAAATGCAGGGAACAAACAAAAACACTTGCACAACTCCGTTGATGCTCTGTAAAAATAAACTCCATCCACTGGTCCCTTAGTGCTGGTTTTTTTTTTTTGGTAATCTGTGCAGGGTTGTCTTGCCCTGGCAACCAAAAACACACTTCTTTTGTGACTTTTCGCGACGCTCTCGCTCTGATCAGTGAATGTCTGTGCTCAGCCTCTCAGTGCTCTGCTATACGGGAGCGCGCGCTCTTCCGGCAGACGTGCCCTTAGGACCCATATAAGGAAATTCCGCTCCATCTAACGTCACACAGAGCCATACTCGAAAAAAACTTTCCGAAACTTGTGACAAACCGGAAGGAGTATTTTGGGAACAAAAATACTCCTTCAAACGTACAACTTAATTTTTGAAACTTTGTCCATGTTTAGCATGGCAATCCAACTCTTTAACAGTGTAAAAAACTCAGTATGCATGAAATAGCATTTCACCCCCCCCCCCCCCTTTAAAACGGTCTAATATTCTCAGATTTTGCCAATACTCAAGTCTGCATTTTATATTAACTATGTTGCATGAACATTACAGCTCTGTGCTTAACTGTCTCATCTGTGGCTGTTTTTATAGAGCAGAAACATTGGCAACACGTAAATGATACCTAATTGAGAACTTCAATATTACTAGCAATGTAGAAGAAAAATAAATAAATAAATAAATACAAATTCCTCAGCTTGAAACGAAACAAAACAGACACATACATAGAGAGCCAATAACTCAAGTTTGTCCTGAAAGCTCATGCTGTTCATAATCATGTAACCTCCCAGTTGATTCTGATCCACATCAATGATTTAACTAATTCATTTTCTCTGTTAATATTTATGCATTAATAGATAATGATTCATTACTGAAATGTCGGAACTGAATGCATGAACATTTCGACAGCTACTCTTTGAAAATTCAGACAGTATGAGGAGAGGTTTCAGAGGAACACACTGCATAAGAATATTGTAATTAACATGCTTTTCAAAGAACCTTCTAGCCTTCACCACCGCCTTGGTGCCCTGATGAATTTCTGTCTTTTCTTTCACCATTATTGCATCTAATAAAGCATTTATCTTCATGATTTCTGTGATGTATGGACACTCAGATGGCTCATACTGTCATGTGGGATCTGCATCTTGGGCTGTTTGGATTGTCATTCTGTTGATGCAGACCATATATGCTGGATAATATATGCTCTCTGTCTTTTGAAGAAAGATGGCTTTTGCTCAAAAAGTTCAGCATTCAAGATGTACACCAGAGGTGTTCATATTTCTTAGTTTGACCCTTGATCCACATTCAGTACCGTCTGCCAAAAACATTTCTTTTCTTCTGACAGCGAGGACGGGTATAACAAATCTGCACCATTTTGAGAAAAGAGAAGCTTGGAGAACTAATGGGATCTTTTGAATTCTTTTTAAATACTTTGGGGTTGCACAAATATAGCAATGCTCTAAAAGAAATAATTGGGTTGCTTTAGAGCACAGGTCTATAGAAATTAAGCGTTTGTGTAGGCCCCTTCCTTCCACACTCATTAACGAGCTGACCTGACCCTCCAAAGTCACGGGGGTGAAAAAAAAACATATTTATTTTTTTTATTTTTCAGCTGAGTTTGCAGATATAAAGTCCTTCAGGCTACCTCAGGATCCTGCGAATGTGGATGTTTCAGCCACACTTAAAAATTAATGAATGTCATATAGCATTTAAGTACATATCATACAAAGTGGCATTTAAAGAAACACCGCACAAGCACATTTGCACAGGTTAAGGTTTTATGAGAAAATACAGTATAAAAGATACAAGTTATATTTTTTATAAATATATATTTACAAAAATATACAAATAATCATGGTTTATGACTTTAAATTAAATTATGATTAAAAAAGGTTTAAAATATACGAACATAAAATAAATGTGTTTGTGTGTTTGTGTGTGCAAGAGAGAGTTGAAATTTTGAAAAAAAAAAAAAAATTAAAGCTGCATTTCAGCTAGTTGCCAAATCAAAGTTTCTTAATTTAGCTTAACTTGATATGCTAAAATAACTGCAATAAAATGACTGAAATAAAATTAAAAGCTATACACAAAATATATAAAAACTACTTAAAAGGATAAGAACACAAAACAAAATTATTTAAAAAATTTATACAATTAAAATGAAAACAGACCACAAAAACATATCCTATAACATTATAGTATCTCGATGAAACTAAAAACAACACTCTAACAAGACATACATATATAATTATTTATGTAGTATTTAAATTATTTAGTATGATGTCCATGCATGATAAATAACTAAAATCACATTATTTGATCAAATAGGGCACACTTTTTTTTTTTTAAGTTAAATATTAATTAATTAATATTTTACTTTCTAATGCAACAAAAATGTTTTGTTTTTTTAAGTGTTGAACAAGGGTTACAATAATTTTGTGCAAATAGATAAAATTAAGATAAAAGAACCATTGAAGTCGAGATCGTTTGGTGACAGGCAACTGCAGCAACGTCTGAATTGTTTTTTAATCACTGCTTGGTTTGATTGATTATGCCTGATTAAATGTGTCATATACATTACAGTATTTCCTTCACTCCTTCATACGAACGTTCACGCTCGAGTCTAGATGGGTGAGAGTTCCAGGCAGCGGTGAGATGCAGTAGAGAGAGTGTGGCAGCACGTGCACAAACTTGTATGTAGGGGGGGTCTGACAGTGAGGAAGGGTGTAGTCATTTATAGTGTAGCGACGGCATTCGCCTTCTCCGCTGCAGAGCACAGACATACAGCACGGAGCCTGCTGTAGCCTTGAGGGAGAGCACAGACAAGGACAGAACTGCTGCTGTCGCTGATGCATTAGTGAGGGAGATACATCTTGTTGCGCAGCATGGTAAATGACAAAATGATATCTCGTCAGAGAGACAACCCGTGTGTGACTGTGCGTGTGTGTGAGAAAGAGAAGAACCGAAAGTCAGTTGGTTGATGAGAAGGCAGTCTCATTATACTTTCGTCATGTTTTACAGAATCACAGCTGGATGTTTTGTCAGACTGAAAGATGTGTTAATTTTACTATATGTTAGGGTCATAGGCAAATGCTTGATTCACAGAATCGTAAATTGTAACCTATTAAATGTGAAATTGTAAAATTTGTGATGTCATGCACATGCATTGTGCAGTATATTACATATACTGTCTATGTGTGCAGGTGCATATAGTGTTTCGCTTTGAAATACATCACAGAAAATGTAGAATTCATAGCCCTGTAACTTCTAAAAACTTACATTTTACAGGGTTGCAAACACAATTTCATGTTAACTTTAAAGGCCCATATAGACTCAAAGGAACAGTACAGAACTCAGCTTGAAAGAATGGCATTAGAGTTTTTGACAGCATGGGCTTATGATGGCCATCAACCAAACACTCAAGAGCAGGGAGAAACTTTAGAGAATGTTGATTTGAAAAGTGTGAAAAGGGCCTGAGAAGTGAATGTCATTTTCCAACTACTTAGCTTGGCAGACAAGAACCTACTTCAGCTGTGTATACCTGATAGAAGTATCTCATTCAAAAGCCTTGATTCAGTTTCAAGAGGTTTGCAGGTCAAAGGTTTAAATTCTTTGTTTTTTTCCAACTTGCCAAGAGACTGGCTTATTCCAAATGCTGATCCAAATATAAGCCCAAACTTGTGGTTATGTTTCGATATTTGGTCAAATTTGTAAACATGGGTGCAAATTGATGTATTGAATGCAATGATTTAAGAAAGAATGGTTTTAGTAATGATTTTTGGTTTCTGCTTAGTCCAAACCCGAATTTCATTCACTCATGCCTCTCTGGTTTCTTTTCTTTCTTTCTGGAGCAGTTCGACTTCAAACCACAGTATATTTGCACCTTCACCGTGAGCAACCGTCTGTATCACAAAAATAACAAATGGGACACTCTTTGTGGTTTTGCAGACCTCATAGATAAAGGAACAAAGGCCACAAGCCCAAACATTCACAGTGCACAAGTTTGTACAGAAGTGCTTTTGTCCCAGAGACATTTTGAAGATGCAGTTTCCAGCTCAGAAAACAGATTTCCCACCTGCCAATGAACCAAACTCTGACATCAAAACCACTATGGTGAAACACACCTAGACTTAATAATGACTTCATAATGAACCATTTAAACTTGAAACTAAACTCTGATTTGAATTTGGTTTATATGTAATGCATAAAACTGCAGGTTATCTGAATGAACATAAATGCATGTGAAATTCAGGCCATAGAATCGCCTCTGCAAAAGGTGAAGCCAGGGCACAGGCAGAGACCCAGCCACCGGCGTTGAGGAACAGCGGCAGTCTGCTGCCAACAAAATCCAAATAAAGCTTTTAATACATTCACTATTGATTCCGTGCTGAAATAAACTCATTGTATTGGCAGGGCCAGAATCCTACTTTGAAGGGACTCCATAATGCAGCTAGTCAATAAGCTGTCTGCAATCAATCCCAAATAACAGTTAATTACAGCTCACATCCATTTTTGAGGAGAGACTGGTGGAATTAAGAGAGAAAAGGACTCAAGGCAAACATAAAGCTGAAAAGAGGCTGAACAGGGAAAAAAGATGGAGAAAAACAGTTTGAAAAGTTGATGAAAACTGCCTTACAATGCTATCCCTCCATTCACCCCGGAATACTAAACATATTAAGTGCTTTATGAAGGCAAATGTATCAAGCAACCAAATGGTCTGAGTTTAGCTAGTTAGCTTTATCAGTTAGACCCTGCTAGTAAATAATATAACCACTCTATTCTGTGGGTGTAACAAGTTTCTCACTTGACAAGACATTTGAAAGTGGCCATCAGGGACTAAAACCATAAAGTAGTTTAAATACACATATATGTCAGTGCTGAGTATTACCTTTAAAACATGAAATCATATGGTCCAAATCCTATATATTAAATATATATGCTTCGTTATCAATATGTGGTTATTTAGAGCGTTCTCTTAAAAGAGTTCAAAACAAAGACAACATTTCTGTAATCTACTACATTTCTGTTCATTTTAAATAGGGACTTGCTATACTCAACAAATCAAGAAAAAACTGAACAAAAAAACGGCAAATAATGAACATTAAATGAGAGTACAACTTACCACCTGTTCAAAATGGCTACTCTGAAGACTCAGTGATTTCACTTCCTCTTCATCATGTCATTTAAAGGGGCAGATCACTCTTATGGATTGATGAGGTTGTACAATTACTTCTTGAATTCATATAATTAAGCCAGTACACTTTCAAATATACTATATACATCCTGACTAGCAACTCTACATGCTAAAAAAAAATAAAAATAAGACATCCAAACTTTGGGGCACTTTACATGTGTGAGAAAACTGCAGCCAATTGGGCTCAAGGAAATGTCCAGAGAAAAAATATTCATGAAGTCTTTAGGTAACAAAAGAGGTATTACTTTGAAATGGCTGAGCATCAGCTTAATAGTGTGTCAGATGTTTGAATGTTATCATCTGCCCATGATATATACACTTTTGGCTCGAGGGCACAGAGCAAACTGCCCGTTTCATAGCACAAGCATTTCAGACTCCTCCGCTGATGGCAGCCTAATAGCGTTTATGCTACCAGAAAGTGCAAAGCTCTTCTTTTTCCAGATACATATCATTAATTTAAACAGTTTATACAGCTGCATATTTACTGAGGCAAGTGGGGTAAGTGCCCCACTTAAGGTTCTGCCATATCCTGCTGTGTGGATGTTGAGTGAGGGTGAATATGACCTGAACTGCTCTCGTACGACTTTCCACCTGCAACAACAGCCAAACCTTAGACAAGCAGGACACAGATGTGGTGTCATTTGTACAGTTTTTTTTTATTTACAGTGCCAGTACAGTGTTATGTCACATTCACACATTTTAGTCTATTTTAGACATTTCTGTCAACAAAAATGTTCTTTCAAAGTTCTGTTAATCTGTAATGGATTTGAAAATATCAAACATTATTATTAATTCCATTCACAATGCTACACATTCTGACCAGCATATACTGTAACTTACTTCTTGATTACCAGTAAATTAATTTCAGTGTCTTTGCAAATGTAAGTGGCAATATCACTAAGATTACCCAACATGCCCTGTGACTGGGATCAAATCAGAGTTAGTCTGATCTGAAAACTCTATTAAGACTATACAAGTTTGTGAAATGGGTTTTGGGGTTTATTAATGGTTACAGGTGTATATTTCACTTCACAAAGTCTCAAAAGTGTATTAATTATGAATATACTATTATAGAATATACTACTGTAGAATATATATATATATTGTGTTTAAGAAGAACATAAATGCAGCCTTCTTTAAAAAAATTTCTGGATATCATGTACTGTTATACTGTAAATATGGATGTAGCTAGTTAAATGTAAAATCTTGATCTGATGGAGCTAATTAACATGCTGAATGAATTAATTATTTCTTTGTTTAATTAAGGCAAGCTGAAAAAGCTGCAAAATTGTAAAAAAAGAAAAATAAAAAAAAAATTTTTAAACATGCACAGGCAACAGAACACCCTGAAATTTTCAGTACTTTAGTTGAAAAAATGAACACTTGAAACTGTCTGTCTCCGATGTGCTTCAGGTGGCCTCGCTTCCAGCTAACGAATGAAATAAGACTAACGTATCGAACCCGTTTTCCCTTCTTTCTTTATTTGCACATCTCTTTTTCTCTCTCCTGCGATGGCACACTAATAGATTTAGCAAAGATTGCACGGGCATTTATTACCACATGTAATTGAACGTGATGATTATCGTTGTTGTGTAATGTGATTTTAATGTGGCGTGATGGTTATGTATAAGCCCTAATGACTTGCCTCCGAGGGTTACATCTCACATGAAAAAAGAGCGAAAAAAGAAAAAGAATTTGATTTAGATTTCCCCCCATTTTCACTTGACATATAAATAAAGGGGTTTAATTAAAGCTTTCCTTCGGCAGCTTGCTTTCGCAAATAATCGTCCGTTTTATGAGTTTCCTTTTGGAGATGAGGGAAGTGATTGATAGAAGTGTCGTCTTTTCATATGCATGCGTGTTTGTGACTGTTTCCTGGTACAGCACACAGAGAGCGCCTTGGTTATTTGTAAAATATGAGTTATAGCCGAGCAGGTCTGCGCTGTGCCTCTGGTTCAGGTGTTTGAATTGCTGTATTTAAATCAGAATGAAGCTTTATCTTCTGATGCTCAGAGAGGCCGTGCAGTACAAGGTCAGAATACTAGTTTTCTCCTCATCACCTTTTGAAAGTGCACACTGCTGCATCTATTGCTCAACAAATGCCTGACTTAACATAAACTTGTCCATTAAGGCCACATTCATGAGCAAAAACTCCTTCAAAATGGAGCCAAATTGGCTTCGGTGGGACTATAACCTGTTATTATTGTTCAGTGTTATTGACCTTTTTATTTTAGTATGCAGCAGGCCACAAAGAAAGAGGCCAGTTTTTCTAAATGGCCCTGTGAATGGCAGTCGGCTGTAGAAGCCCATTATATGGCGGTTGAAGACGGCTATGTACACACAACTCGCTATAGCAGAGAGACTAGACAAACAAGCACTCTGAACATCAAAAATGCATGCAAACTTTGCCAGGAAGGCATGCTTAGATATTGATGCATATATATTTTCTTTGTCTTTTCTTCATCTCTCTTTTCCTCTCTCTCTCTCTCACGCCTACAGCGTAAGTAAAGAGATAGCCAGAGCTTTGCTTGACATTATTAGTTTTGCATATGGGACCAGTGCCCAGAGTAACACTATGGATTTTCGTCTTACTTTCCTATAATTGGATGAGTTAAATTTCTCCATTCATTACACAAGCAGATGACCTTGTGACCTCTGCTGCTCTCGCGTTTTATTAGCACTCTCATCCCCTGTTAATATGGAACCCTGTCCCCAAAGACCCTGCTATACAAAACTCATTCACATTTCTCTCATGAGAAATGTTTTTTTTTCCCCTTTTGTAACTGTGATGAAAATTACAATAAAACATATATATTATGTTGTTATATTATAAAAACTAAAAAATATATAATATGATTACAATTATTTGTTGTTGTCAGGATTGGATTGTCTATGTTGCGTTTCTCCCTAATGTGCCCTTATTTGGTTGTTCCTGTCCTCGTTAGCTCTTAATTAGTCATTCTGTTCACCTGTGTTCCTCCCAATTGACTAGTTAAGTCATGTATTTAGTTCCAGTCTATGCGTTCCTCCTTTGTTGGGTCTACCAGTTGTGTACGTGTGTCTTCCTTCTCTTCCAAGTGCGGATTTACCGTGTGTGTTGGATTTAATAAATTGACAATTTCATTTATCCACAGCTACTTCGTTCCCTCCAGCAGCATATCGTGACAGTTGCACACTTATTAAATTAAATTAATTCCTTATTATTTGCTTTCTATACTAATTAAATAAGTCCATATGTAATACCATGACTCAAAAAATGATTTACCTGCCACACACACAAACAACCCAAATCAAGTATGCACACACAGACATATTGTACAAAGACTTCTCCACACAAGGAGTGCATGCATATTTTATGAAAAGTCAACAGATTGCCGTGTTCCGAGCCTGATGTCTCTTATTGCTTCTCCGTCCCCCAGCTGTGTCCCAGCAGCCCGTGTTAGATCACTGTCTTCACGGACGAGTCCGACACAAAGCCGCACAGAGGGAGTCATCCAGATTGCAGCATTAGAGCACCTGCAGAGATGAATGAATCGAGCCTGCTTATTCTAACGCCGGCCACAATGGGCAGATCCCATAGAGGATTCACTGTAATCCTGGAGAGGGTCACGGGATCAGCATAGAATATCCATTTCTGTCATGTAAAATATAAAATCAGGAAGTACTGTATAGTACACATCTGTAAAACTTGCTGCTGCAATGCAGGGGGTTATGAGTGTTTTTCAGCAAGTTGCTAGGTGGTTACTTACTAAGTCTCCATAATGTTCTGGTCTTCAGATATGACTCGGCTCCCTCCTTTTATGTAAGTAAATGGAATTATTTTGCCCATTTTATTGTACACAGAGCAATAAAACATTATAAAAATAATAGCAGCACCTTCTCAACACTATCTGTTGCACAAGTGGGCATGCTATTTGCTGAAGTTTGGTACGATTTCTCATGTTTTTGAGTTACATCTCATGCTAACCTAGGCTGCATTTATTTGATAAATACAAAAATAACAGTAATATTGTGAAATATTATTAGAGTTATTTATATATCTATTTATTTAATTTTTTAATGACAGTTTCACATACAGTGATACTTCAGAAATCTGATTAAAAACAATTACAAATAATTCAGCCAAAATTAAATTTCTTATTATTGTCAGTGTTGAAAACATTTGCTTAATATTTTTTGTGGGAAACATGACATTTTGTTTTCAGGATTCTTCGTATAAAATTCAAAAGAACAGCATTTATTAGAAATTGTAACAATGTGAGTGTCTCTGCTTTCACTTTTGATCAATTTAATGCGAAGTTTCTGAATTATTGCTAATTTTTTGTATAAAGCTCAACAGATTAATAAACAATAAGCTAATATTGAGCAACTTACCTTTTAAACAACATTGTTAAGTTAGTTTTTTAATTTAGTTGTTTAGTTTAGCATGTTAATTAGCTGTCTGAATTAATGTTTTTTGAATAAATCAGTTGAATGAATGAATCAATGATTTAATCATAAAGACAGCCACTTATCGCCGTAACGATGTAACCTACCAAAAGAGTCCCTATCACTAATGCAAAGACTGATGGTCTACAACAGTATACCAAGTTATTAAACTACCGGACGCATCTGTTAAGATTTGCTTTATGATGTGATAAAACCTTTATTGAGGCTTAAGAACTAAATAACAGGTACATTATTGAGGCTGCAGAACACATTTACAGATTACATCTGTCTATAGTCTCAAACAAACAATGCAAATATTGAAGTAGGTTGTTTAGAATTAGAACCAAGTCACAGACTGCAGGATTAGCATACAATTCTGGCAAAATGATCTTTAAAAAAGCATAACACATCTTATTTTGCCAATGACTGGTTACTATTTTGCAACAGTGGTATTTTAAAACAGCCAAACGCAACAGACGGTCTAATGGCATTCATTTAAAAAGACTGATGAATACCAGCAAGGATGGAGATTTTGAGACTCTTGTTCTAAATTAACCATGAACAATTTTGAAATGAGGATAAATAGAGGAAATAAGCATCCCAAAAATAACATCAAAGCATATTTCACAACCAGTCATCTCAAGCTAATTCCTCTATAATTATACATTAAACAATGCATTGCTGTCATGTTACCGTCATCAACATGATATTTGTGCTGAAATGACCTTAATGATGATCTGAATACCCTTCTAAAATGCCATTTTGCAGCAAAAAGGTATTGAACTTGTTGAAGAACCGTCATGTTTTGAACAATATCTGAAATGCTTCATTATGGGAGCCCGTTTCTGTCATGGAATAAAAAGAGTTAACACCAACTTTTTTCTCTCACAATTCTGACTTTCTTAATACCAATTCTGAGTATAAATGTAAGTGTGTCGAGTGGGACAGGGCTGAGATCCGGGGAAACGGTGCGAGTGATAATTCGTGGCTCACTGGTCTCGAGTCCCATGGAGGAGCTCTGGAAGGATAAAAGTAGGAGTGACGACAGTGCAAGACAAGAGAGGAACAGAGGATCTAGAACTGCAAGAAAAAAGTTGCAGTTTATTATTTTGTATTCCACTGGGTAAACAGGCTCCCGTACCCCAATGCCCTAACATGTAAAAAAACTTACCAAGTATTGATGACCATAGGAAAACCTATCATTTGAATATTTTCAATTTTAAAATGTCTAATATTATTTTTACACATAGATCAAACATTTAGACAAGTAAATGGCGGATAAAAACACAAATATCCGCTTGTGTGATTTAAATTTAGCGCAAAATTAATCTTTCCAGCCAATGTGTAATCAACCAGAACCAAGCTCTTTGCCAGTTATTACTCATTCCTTCTGTCAGTGAATGACAAAAAACAACAACCACCAGAAGCACTGAATATCTCTGCAGATCTAATGATCCCCATCTAAATTTCAGTCAAAAACAGCCATCCTATACTTTGCCATCCAGCCACAAACAAAGCCACTTCTGTCATGATGATATCAGCAGAGTGGGCTTGGAGTAAATTGATCATTATCTTGGCACACCCAAAGAGCCTGTCTTTTGCTCAAGTGTACCGTTTTACCCATGTCTAGTGCTATTTCCCACTCCCTCTCCGATGGAATCTTCCTTTCAGTCGCCATATTTACATACGGGTTCCAAAAAGGCTACTTGACAGGATAATTCTACCTCTAGAGTTGCGTCAGCTTCTGTCAGGATGTGGGGAGCGGATTACTGTGATTTCCTGAAGAAGGATGCACTTTGCTTTACTGCAGACGGCACAGCTGGTTTTTGGCATGCTGATGGAAAACAGAAGCTCGAAGCTGTGAGGAGTGGTCCTGTGCGCTTCCCAAAATAGGAGGGCTGAATCTCCTTCGACTCTGCCCGTTCATCTTGTATTGGCAACTTGCACCCCTTTTCTCAAATCCACCCCCACACCCACGGCTCATGATGTGATCCAAAATGCATCATTACAGTCAATAAATCAAGATGCCTCCACTACACAAACTACATGATGCCATGTGATTAAGAAGCGCTAGCTGTTTCTCTGCCCTTTGTTGTCGTATATTCAGCCGGAAGAGGCAGGCTATACTCGTTACAGCACTGCTTTTCTTTGAATTTCTCATTCTTTGCTTTCTCATCATCTGGACTGGGTACAGGGTGCATTCTACAAAGTAGCAGTGAAGTTACAAATCCCGTAAGGAGTTAGTGGCATACAACAACTCCATACTTCTACACTGTAAAAAAAATTAAGGGTAACAATTTGATAGTGGCTATTTATTCAAGGAATTTAAAGTATCAATATCTAGCCTCGATTTGAAGTGTACAGTTGAAATGATTTCATCTGCCACTGTTGTAACAATTAACCATTTAAATTAAGTCAATCTTCAACAAGAGAATATGCAAAGTGTTCCCCTTATTAAACAACTGCATTGCATCATGAACAGTATAAAAATGTATAAGTATGAGATTTGTTACAGTTAACAGTGTTTTTTATTATTAATGTTTTAAAGATTAACTTTAAATTTGAATTATATGATGGCAAAGTATAAACACTTTTACTGTATAATATTCAATATTCCATAAAAATGTTATAGCCTATTCATGATATTGGCTAATACCAATAAATAAATAAATAAATAAAAACATAATATTATGACATGATATGATATAAGTAACTAAATGTGGAAAAAAAAAATGTCAGTAAAATTAAGAAACAACTGACACATATTAATTATTCATGTCCAAGTGCATGCTGGGAAGAGGGTGATTGGTAATGAACTACAAAACCATTTTTCAGTGCAGGCATATTTTACCTAAAAAAATGCTTGTTAGTTTGACTTAAGTTTATTTTCAAATAAAACATGCTCTTGGAAGTTGTTAGAACTTCAGAGTATTAAGTAATGCAGACAAATTAATTTCCCAGCATGATTTACTTTAAGTATGTAAGTACTGTATTGTTTTCTACACAGTACGTGCATGAGAAAATTGCTTTCATTGTTGATGCTTACAGATGCACACAAACCCTCAGCGCTGAATTGCATGCCCTTGATGAAAACTATCGTTTGGTGAATTGCACACGCATTTAAAATCCATGCACCAAAAGTCAAAACATTTGAGCATCTCAAGGTCATCTCCATCTCAGGCTTCATTTTTTTTTTTTTTTTTTTTTTTTTTGTCAAGCAATCTGTGTGGCAATGACAGGCTGTCGATCTATCCATATCTAAATATATATTTCTGAAGGGAGGACAGGAGCTGAATTACCAGGCCTGTCACTTGCCGACTGACAGCAGGGGGCTTTCCATTTGGCCTTGGATCACACTCTCTCTCATGCACTTAGCAACTTAGCAATGCACCAGTTTCCTATAAAGGCCAAGTGACAATATATTGATCTCCTCAGGCCAGCAACTTAAAGCTAGGCTCGCAGGTTCATTCAATTACCTGTTTGTTGATGCCGCTTCTGGAGCCCGGCATGCTCTCCTTCTCTCTCACTTTCTGTCTGCCCTTGGCGTGAAATAGCAGTGGGCGGAACGCTGTCTTGGCACAGGGTGAAAGAAGGTTTCTGACAGCTGTGAGAAAAACTTGCTAATGACTGCTTTCTGTTGCACCAGCCTGTGTTTTAATGCTAATCATCATTTGCAATGGACGTGGCCCCTGAATAAAACAATAATTTATGGAAACATGAATTTCATTTATTTAAAATTGTATCCCACAAGGGCCGTCCTAAAGTTGCACAGCAAATTCTCTCACATCAGAAATTATGCCATGGCTCTTAATGCATTTGTACAAGTCATAATCCTCGCGTTCAACATTAATTAGCTAAACCTGCCAGGCTGCATATTTTTCTTCATTATTTGTTTTTCATGATATTTTTCATCTCAGCACTATGGGGTAACATGTACTTTGCATTACTTTTTTCCTCCTCCTACCAGCAAATCTTTACCTCATATAGTGGACAAGAAAAAAAAAGTAAACTTAGCACGGTGGAATTTCCCAGAAAGAAAAAAAATGTTTTATATCTAAAGTCCAGTACATAAAGTCCTAGTTAATACACCAGAAAGATGTATTAAATCAATTAATGTTCATGCATGTAATTAATTTTAATACTGTACATGTTTACAGTTCACCTTTGAGGACAAAAAAGTAAATGTGCTGTTGATTTATCACCAACAAATGAAAATTATGTCACCATTTATTTACCTTTCATGTAATTAAACTGAATGGGGATCAAGCTTGTTGAGTTCCAAAATTGGACATAAGATGTGAGGAAAAAAATAAAAAATTAAGGTCATTATTCAAATCATAATGATTTCAGCTTTAATTAACTTTAAATTAATAGTTTTATATTTAACCATCATTTTAGTTCAGCTGTGTCACTCACAATGCATACTTCATGGGATTGTAGTTCTTTCCCTCATTAAAGGGACAATAAGTCACTTTTTAGGTATTTTATTATCTAAAATCAATATTTTTATTCATAAATATGCCCTCAATGGTGTACAAATACCTATGCCAATGTTTAAACTAATCCTTGTAAATGAAGAATTTATTATCTTTATATACATGGGACGGGTAGGTCGACGGAGGCTTCCATGTAGTTCCGCCATCTTGCAAAACTATAATAGCAGAGAGGGACAAAAAGTACTAAGCCAACGCGTTTCCACAGCGCGTTTTCGGTCAGAGCCAGAAACGCAGGTGCAGAGCAGTGAGAGGCGCTTGAAACTGCACCGGCAAGTTTAAAAGTCTGGATTGCATTCTTATTATGGACCATACATATGCCGCGCCACAGGAGAAGAAAACATCGTCGCCAAAACAGTAAAAAATAGAACGTAAAAGGAAACGTGACCGTAGATTACAGAAAACAAGAGTTAATGTCGGGGAAGCTTTTTCTAGGTGGAAAGAGCTAATGCTTGATAAAGATTTCAAAAGAGACGCTGAAGTGGCCAGTTTTCTTCTCGACAGGTAAGTCAGTGTTACAATCTATATTATTATATTTTTTTCATATCTAACAATGCATATAATTCAGAAAATATAACGAATAAATTAGACATAACTACTAATTACAATATTTCATGTTTTCCACAGTCAGTAATTCATACTGTAACATTCGTTTGTTAGTTGTCATGTTGCAGTTTGTTTGAAATAACACACCTGTTCACCTGAAGGAAAACTCGACGAAGTGCTATTAGAAGACATCCTGTCAAAGCTTTTTGGTACATATCGCATACCATAGATGCCACGCACATTTGAAAAAGCGAGGCGCTGGAGAGCAAAATTAGTTTGAATGCAAAATACAATTTCACCACTAGATGGGAGTAATTCCTACTTAGTGTCCCTTTAAAGCTTCTACCTTTATCTTTTTTTCTTTTTTTTTTTTTTTTGCTTCAAATCAAAGTTTGTTATCTAAAACAACCCATTTGGGAAAAACATTAATGGAAAAAAATATTTCCAGAAACAATTCAGTTAATTGTAAGTTCATTGCTAAAACCTAAAACGTATTCTTTTCAACTCTAAATCAGTGTTCAATTAAAGAATGTGTGGGTTGAAATTATCATATTTACATAATTCTCCCTCCCAGACCAGTTATAATGTCTTTGTGGGAGCCTGGTACGAACCAAGTCCTTGAAACACCCATGGCTGCAAAAATAAGTCCCAGCTGGGTCCAATTATGGGACAACCAGGAGCACTGTTTGTGTTGGCTGTCTCTCACCAGGCCATAGGGACTCATCAGGTTTTCATTGGTCTCATTTGTGAAGGCACACAATAGTACAGTTCTAGCCACAGCGGTCTAATTTGAGCATTCAGCACCACACGCTCTCTTACAACTGACTTCATCAACACAGCCTCACCTAATGCGATGCGGCCCCACTTTCCACAACAATGCTTCTACGCTACTCTGCAGATGCTAACTTACTGTAGGATTATGTCGACACTTGTTAGCATTCTCTGCTAGTCCGTATTGAGGGGTATTTTCTGTTTAGCATCCTAAGTAGCTGCAAATTGTTTTGCACTTCTAAGTCATAGCTGCAAAGTTCAACCCTTACATTCTAACATGATGCTAACACGCACATTTGCCGTGCAAAACGTCTGTGCCTGCAAAACGCATCTAGATTTACAAACGGAATCCTGTGGATGGTGCATTTTTGTGTGGATCTGGGAACAGTAGGGGACATCAGTAGGGAGTCTAGAGAAGCTCTGGCACTAAAATTGAATTCCAACCCCAGCTGTTTCCGGAGTTTCTCTTTTTTGAAAGGCCTTAACCAACAAGAACTGTAAATCTACACAATTAATTTGACAGGTTTTTTTTTACTGTAATGGCGGTTGCTGCATGTTTAGTGCATGAATGCTAAAAGTAAACACACTAGAATGTATAAATGCTTCTCTTGATCTAAAAAACATTCTGATCTTACAAGGTATACTGTATTTCACACTAAAAATAATGATTAAAGGCATAGTTCACCTAAAAATGAAAATTCTATCATTAATTACCCTCATGTTGTTTCAATCCCAAAAGACCTTTGTTCATCAATTTAATACTTGATAAAGACACATGCTGCTCAGCCTCATGTGATCATCTGTACGACACACATTACAATATCATTTTACTACACAGCAGAATCAATACATGCCACTTTTATAGCTTATATCAAACTAGTATTAAGCACACATATAAATAACTGCATATGTTTGCCCACAGGGCTTATTTGTCACAACTACAGTATAATTGAATGCAAGCACATGCACCATGTTTCTTGAATAATGCATGGTCTTTCTGAGACATTTTCCAAATGCTGAAATATTCATGAAATTTCTATGAATTAGAAAGCACCTGTCCTCCATGTTTCAAACATATATGCAGAGAACAATGTGCTTCATGGAAATTCAGTGCCACAATAAAAATAGCCAAATTGCATCAATTTGAGGTGCATACTGGTAATAAACCGGTTATTATTAAGATCAATGTCCTGCTCTACTAGAATTGCAGTTGTAAAGGCCAAGGATGGACGATAAAAGTTCATCTCCTCCCAGCAATAGAAAACAAAAACATCTATCGTCTCGAAATATCATTATTCATTTTTGAATTAAGGCTGTCGTGATATGCAGATTAATGAATCACAATTATTAGCATATAACACTATTTGCTGACAATAGCAAAGTAAAGACAATTTAAAGCATGCATATAATGCCATACAAGTAAGTCGTTTATAGGAAACTGCAAAAAGTAGCTTAAGAAGTCAATATATTGTTTGTTTTATTGCTACTTTTTTTTTAATAAGAAGATGCCACTTAAAGGGATAGTTCACCTTCAGTTTCTGGTCCCCACTGACTTCCTTAGTATGGGGGAAAAAACACTATTCAAGTCAATAGAGATCAGCAACTGAGGGTGAACTATCCCTTTAAAAAAATATTTTATTATTATTATTATTATAGAATTTACATAAAAATAATAAACCCCTTAAAAAATTAACACTTTAAAATGACAGCCATATATGTATATGTATGTGTTTCATTTATTTATTTATTCATTCATTCATTCAATTATTTATTTATTTATATATATATATATATATATATATATATATATATATATATATATATATATATATATATATATATATATATATATATATCTTAAGCATGTGAAGCTTTCATTCAGTCCAAACAAATGCACATCCTCTTCAAGGCTTTCAAATTGCAATATACTGACACAGCAGGGATCCATCCATCTCCTCAGCTGAATAAGGTCAAACACTACCTCACATACATGAAGGCAAACAACACTAAGGTCTATGATTTAAAGTGGCTACATACAAACACCCTTCACTTAGAATAGACATTGGGCAGTAATATATATGTAGCCAAATGTCTATTGGTCGATATGGAATTTTAAGGGTCCCTTTGAAGCTTGGGTCATTTACATTTGCATTTCAAAATACAACTGCCTTATAAAAAAGGACGAATGGAGAGAGAGAGAAAGGAAAGAGAAAAGAAAATTTATGTGGCAGGACCTTTTCATCTCTTTCCAAATCTCTCCCTCTCTCATATCATCCACCATCGGCTCTTTACACTCTGTCTCTCTCCTTCTATATTCCTCTCCTTCTTTGCTACTTGCAGAAAGCTCACTTGTTGTATTTGATTAGTTTTTATTCCGGCAGTCGTCTACCTATATGTCTGCAGTCCAAGAAGAGGGTATTGGTTCTAGATCACTTCCTTATTCAAACACAGCCGAAGGGGTCAGAAAGGCAGACCTGTCATCTCCAATGTATTAAACTGCAAAAGAGAGGAACATCTACAATATATGAACTGCAGATAAAAGGAAATGAAAAACGCTGGGTGGGAACTTAACCCTTTGTCTTCTGGCGCCTCACACAGCTCCTATAAATTAGTTGGATATTTATCTCAAGTGGAAGGGATGCTCATTGTGTCTCTTTCTCGCCATTTAGTGCTAGGACAGGGCAAACATGACATTAATTGGTCATTTTCAGTGACCATAAATAGGTAGACGTGGTCCCATCTGGTATTAGGAGAGGTCAATCATTGTGAATGGTGCAGGAGATGTCGGTGACCTGTCGTGGCAGTGTTAAATAACCTATTGTCTCCCTGATCGATCAGAACACAATGCATGACAATGTCACAACAATAATTTGTGAATTATGTTGAAGGTCAGCCCTCCATCCAAACCAAAAGCGCTCTTCCCAACTCACACACACCTCTAGAAACTCTCCATCTACTCCTGTCCAACCAGTACCACTACAGATTAGTCAAGGATCATGCATTGCATGCAAAGTCAAGCTTTTCTCTGCTTTTAATCATAGGTTCTTTTGCTTCTATAATGTATTTTTTTTTTTTATTGCTTGCAAACATGAGAAAAAGTTATATGTCTTAAATCTGAAAAGTGTGCATAAATGGAAAAAACAAACAACCAAACATCAATTTAAAAAGTGTGCGTGTGGCTACAATGATCAATTACAAGCAAAGACATAAAAACCAAGCAGGGAAAACTGACAAATTAAAGTTAAAATTATAGTTTCAATCATCATGGTCTGAATAACTTATATACCTTTCAACCCACTTTACCTTGTAGCATCTGATGGGGTTTATGGTCTAAGGGTAAAACTATTTACAAAAAAAAAAAATTAATGTACAAATATAAGCATTTTTGGCTAAATTAATTAGTGTCATTTCAGAATTACTGTATGAAAATTTTGAAAATGCAATGTAAATATCCATAAGGGAAATTGTGGATCCATCTGCACCTTTATTGTTGATGACAGGAAATTATTTTAATAATTACATTAATATACCTATAGTGCAGCAAGTAACATTAAATATAATACAATAAAATCAAACAAAAAAATTGTGTAAATTCACCTATTTTTTCCTTTTGATATTAATTTGCACCAGTGAAAGAACATGAAGCTTTCATAAAATTGATTAAAATTGATATTAATAATATTTGCTAACCAACGGCTATACAGTAAAGGCAGTAACACTGTATTTTTTGGGGGGCTAAACAGAATATTTTAGTCCTATGTGGAGCGTGGGTGAATAAATACCGTCCTACAGGGTAGGGAGCCCCACACACTGACACATGGGAGCGCATACATAAATAAAAAGCTCCAGAGGGAGATTAATAACCTGTAGATCCGGAGACAGATACTCCAGACAGCCCAATGTGACTTTAAAACCCAAATGAATAGTGGATGGGTTGGGTCAAGGGCACAGAGGCACAGGTTAAAGAGTCTTTTATCAATCAGCTGACGTGGGGAATCTGTTTGGACAAGCCGTCAACTCCCAACGGGACGAAGGGTCCATGCATAAGACGGAGGCTTCACGTGAAGAATCGAGAACAGATGGTGGCCTGAGAGAAAGAGGAATGGAGGGCGGAAAAAGGAAATGGAAAATAAATGCGCTTGGGCATTCAATCCCATTTCCCTCCGTTCTTTCGTTCTAATTTTAGAGGGTTCTTTTCACTTTCAGACGCCATTCACCACAGGATTTTGTTCAGCGTATAAAGCAAAATCGATGTGCTTTGCCACAAATGGCCCCTGCTTCCTGCACGCTCTTATCCGACATCCCAATCGCACGCTATCGAGAGTGTTTTAAATCCCTGATTGCGTTTAACCCTGATGAGCCTCAAGCTGGATCAATGGCCAGCCCGCTGCAAACACACACAGACACACGTCCACACAAAAGCAAGCCGCTTGAGCCCACACGCTCCCTGGCAATATTGGTGTGGAGATTAAAGCCATATAAAAGAGGGGAGACAAAGGTGACGCCACCTTCTTTCAAATGGCAAGAGCATGGCTTGACAAAATGAGAGGGTGAGCTTTGAGAGAACAAAAGGAAAGGGCACGGGAGCATGTGGCGGAAGGAAAGCTCAGGACAAGCACGGGTGAGGAGCAGGACCTTTAATTAAAAGGATTATATGAAGGCGCATGGCGCAAGGGAGAGTCTGTCCGTGTCCTGAGATGGAGTACAGTAATGAAACCCATCACTTGCAGCTGAGGGAAAGCGGGAGAGAGAGATAAAACCAGAACTAAAGACCAGAGACGAAAAGAAGGGATGGGTTTAGATTGAAGACAAGGGAAAGAAAGCAAGTTGGAATTAATGACACAGTGAAACAATGGATTGATATGCAGGGTTGGATTTGGGCTTGCTGTCAACCTTCCCATCAACCTTCCTTTAATGTTGTTTCTGGAATAGTAGAACAAATTTTGAACAGCAGGTGCATAACATTTTATTATAAAAAGATTAGTTTTGACTCCAATTTGAGCTGTGACTATGTGACTAAACAGTGTCATCCCAAAATACTTAAAAGAATCAATTAATCAATGATTCTTTATTATTCAAAAGTGTTCACAAAACTCATGGCCAAATTTTGGAGTAGAAAGACGCTGGGCCAAACTCTTTGTCGATGAACCACATGCTAGATGGTTGTTTAAATGGATTAATATTTTAGCAATACAGTTTTCATTACATTTCCAACTTTAATGTTTACCTCCGAGCAACACGGACCAATTTGGCATTTAATATAAAAATGAGTAGCAGTCATCTGTGCCTTGAGATTTCATTTATGGTGGTAAATGACAAAAATGATGCCTACAATAAAGAGGCCTGTATGCCACTGGTCATTTTCTTCCTTTGCCTTTTTTATTATATCATTATGAAGAATAAACGGTTTTCCGCTATACCTAGGGGGGAAATACAGGATTGTGGGAAATGTGCAGGAGAGAAATGCATCAAACTTTCAGATGTTCTCCATAAAGACAGTTCAGTGTAGTAGTACCAATTTGATCTAATGAGAAAACATAAGTATTTTATGAGGTTTATTTTATGAGGTTCTTTTAATTTATACAATGCAAAATGTATGATTAGTAGAAAAAAAGCATGAAGGCCTACCCCTAACCTCAAGTGTTAGTAGAGCGAAAGCAGAATTCATAATGTCCAAAAGTCCAAAAATGACAAGAAGCACCATTAATGCACCATAAAAGTATTCCATCTGTCATTTTAGTAGTCATTTAAGTGTTTTATGTGAGGACCAGAAGAAATTTGATGACAAACCTGTCAGAATGTTTTGATGTGCCATATTTGAAAAGCTTCAATAATGTCTCCTGGGTTGCCTTCTTGAAATCAATGACATCTTGATGGCCTGGTTGTCTCAGAAAGTTCCCCCAGGCTTTGCAGTTCTGTAATGGATGAATGGCTTCTTTGTATACACCTAGGGCATATGCACCTCAATGCCTGTGTCTCACATAATCAATGAACTAGCATACATCTCATTGCATTGGTATATTCTGCACAAACTGACATGGAGAGATCATACACATGCACACACAATCCACAATCCCACCTGCATACAGCAATGGCTTGCAAGCGATAAAGTCTCTCCATTTCCTAGCCTGTCCAAGCTAGTCCCCTGTTATCACACAAGTTGGAAGATTCAGCTCCGCTGCAGGCCCATGCTGCACAATTTGCTTGTCCTAGATTAACACTTATCTCCCAGTGCCACCAGAGTGCCAGACCCACTAAATGAATTAGATGGGAAGGAAGCCATCCAGACACAGACCTGTGGCTCACGTCAAACTAAATGTATCCATACCAGTTTCCATGGCAGTTTGTCTTCTCCGAGCACAGCCAAGCTGGAAGTCACAGTTCATACTTCTACCCTGCGCAATTAAAGAGACCGAAAAAGTTTTAAAATATGAGAGAGACAAAGGTGACACTTCAAGTTCAAATGACTTCTGAGACATTGTGACATGCGCACACAGGGTGAAAGCATTACATCTAATAATACCATAGATCAATGATTGATTAGGAGTATAGGGATGAAATTTTAATGATCCAGGACCTTTGGGCACTTCAAGTAGCCAGTCCACAAAAAGCTGACATATGCTGTATAATTCATCTGAAGGAGTTTGTCCCTCTCTCTCTCTCTCTCTCTGTGTGTGTGTGTGTGTGTGTGTGTCTCCAAGTGAGGGTTTGACACTTTAAAGCACTGGATAGGTGCTGGTTGTATCTGTTGGTAATGTAGAGTTCATGGCTCCTTTTCAACATACAGTATGCAATCATTATTCTTGAGAATCTTGGAATCGAATACTCATGTTTAACCGAAAAGAAGCCTAGAGAGTTCATAAAGAAAGGTAAAATGCAAGCACGTTGCTGCCTCACAACACAAAATAAAAAAAGATTTAAAAAAGAAATGGAATATAATTAAAGTTGGATATAATAAAGTCACAATTAGCTTTTTGTTCATTGTTGTTACTCAAAAGTGGATATGGGAGTGAATTAACAGGTTTCATTATATCTGCACCAGTAATTTGGCTTAGAAAGATACGATTTATTTCTTATACATAAAGTAACGTCAGCACTGGTGAATGTGCTTGGGTAAAAGATAATAATAATAAAAATACAGTGATGCTGTGGCCTAGTGGTTAGCAGTTATGCTCTTACACACCTAGCCCAACCATACATTTTTCATTTTAGCTAAATGTGTTTCTCAGACAGGCTCAGCCTCCACATTAGAAAAAAAAAAAAAAAGCATGGTGAATGGTTGACCAGAAACGTCTTTTGATGTTGGAACACCATCCACCAAACCACAACACATTCTGGTGATGAACGACTGTACTTTATTATTATTATTTTGTTTATTTATTTGTATCAGTTTCAAAAGAATTATTTTTTGTCTGTAGCCTGTTAAAGATATTTCCAAAATCTGGGTAATTTTCAGGACATTTCATGGTTCAGCAAAAATCTAAATCCCTGAGCAATTGCAAAAACAGCCATGATTCCAGAAAATTGCTTGAAACTCATGAATTTCATAATTGAGCATACTGCTCTCAGCGCCGCATACAGAGAGCTCTTCAAGTTGCTCAGTCTCCCTCTGGAAGGGAAAGCTTTTGGGTGTTGAAACCCAGTGAGGGAAGCACTATAAAATGTTCTAGTTAGTCATTTGGTGGAGAGTCTGCGCAGAGGCTTTAGCGAGGGTTTCTCCAGGTAAGGGCAAGTGTGCTTGAGGAGCTATGAAATGAATTTAATTTCCTTTTTCTATCCCTTTCCCTCATTTGCCCACAGTCTCTGAGTGAAGCTCACAGGCTCAAAATCTGTGTCCCACTGTTACAGGTCTAATCCATCCATGACAGCTTGGAATTTCTTTTGGCAAATTTAGCACCTCTTCAAACGAAGGTGCAGTCCTGTCTGGATTAGAAATCTCTTTGAGTTCTTATACAGTTCCACGTGGTAGAGGCCGCCCACTATAACGTCAGGGTTTTTACCCTTAGGCGTGGGCCTTGGAGTAGGGGGTTCTTTCACAGTCACACCAGGCTCTTCCACTACTCAAGTGTGCACTAAAACTCAAGAATACTGATCACTCACACCTGTTCCTCAATATCCCATCACCCGAATTAGCACCATAAGAGTGCACACTCCTCTCTGCCACTTTGTCTTTTCTCCCTTGTGGATTAAGACTCAATCTAGGCCTGCACAATTAATCGAAATTAAATCACAAAGGCAATAAATCACGATTAGGCAGAAGCTGCGATTGTCATGCGTATCTTCCAGTGAAGCATAATTTTGTGATCAGCTGTAAATCTCCGTCCAAAGGCCAGAGGGGGCTCTCAAGCTGAAAATCCAAATAAGCCCGAAGAAGAAATCCTGGAAGATTTAACTGCTTTAACTGATTCAACGTGACTAATAAACACACAACTATGGCAGTATACGGTATGGTTTTGAGTTCTTATTATTATAATTTTCAGCATTATAAAGTATATCAATAACGAGATGCTAATCGTCATAGCCAGTATCACTGCTTAGAATACAATGGAATTTGGGTGCCTTAATTATTCTAAGAAGCCACATCATCTGACAGAAGGATTTATTTCAGACACGCAACTGATGTTATGAAGTGTGTTCGTAAACAGTTTGTATTAAATGTGGTATTTTCACTGCTCCCGGATGGAGCAGCATTTACTACACAGAGCCGTACTTCACTGAGAAGATACACAAACAGCAGTCATTATCGCAGACTATTTCGTCGAGTTCATAATTCTACGATTTTATCGTCTGCGATTATGAATGCAACTTTGCATAGCTTGTCAGAGAACTATGGATCTGTGTTGTAAGTGCAGCTCCACCTGAAAACAGGTGATGGAGATTTACTACTAATCGCAGAACTGGCTTAACTGACAAAATGTACATGACAATCTGGATTTGCATTTGATTTATTGTGCAGCCCCTAACTCAAATGCAATTTCTCCATACAGTACCTGCTATCCTCTGAAATTCCCTACAAGATATTCTTCATCTCCCTCGTGTTCTCCTGTGTCTGCTAGTATTCCCCAAACACCTTACCAGCACCACTCGTCCCTAACTCCTGGAATCTCCTCATCTGCTTCATCACTCATTGTGTGCGCTCCATCAGCCTGGTAATACAAGAACATTCTTCAATACTACTATCATCAAGAAAGACTCTCTTTTGCATTTATTCATCCGCCATTCTTCATTTCTCAAAATGTCAATAAACTCACCTGTTTGGTCTCTAAATCTGGTATCTCATAACAACTACTGAATAGATGTTAGCTATTACACAATTAAATTAAAATAAAAAAATTAAGTGATACAGTTTGATTAATAATAGCTTATAAATAACATATATTTAGTTTAATAGCATTTGAAATATAGAAATCAGCTATATTACATAAATATGATTCTAAAAAGATATTATCTAAATGTGTGTGTGTGTGTGTGTGTGCACATATTTAAAAAGATATATCTAATAAAAGAAATGAATACTATTGAAAAGCAATTAGAAACTTTTAATGCTCATTTAAAATTGAAGTGATATATTAAACAATTAATAACACCTATATAAATTATTTATAAAAAATATATATAATTTTTATAATGTATAAAATATTTATATATTAAATACATTTATCATTATATATATAATTGTTAAATATAAACACAGAATTTATCACAATGCTAAACTGTACTTTTGCATTACTAAACGTTTTTTTAATTATAATGTTTTATTTATATTTTGCTGTAAGACTCTGGGTATCCCACTATATTTTCAAAAATCGAACCCCTATCCTATTTCATCTGTAATTAAAAACACACTATCCATTTAATCTGAATTGAAGTAGATGTTAATTAACCATCTGGACATGATCATACATGTTGGTTTTCATTTCTAACAAGGGGAATAATTACATCTAATTTATTTTTAGAACTCATTAATTGTTTCATTCACGCTGTAATATCACCACTGTGGACTGTGAAAAATATGTTTTAAGAACAATTCCTCTTGGTTATGCGAATGTTAGAGGAAGAAAACCTTTGGACCTTATCTTTACACATAAATTACTTGTGAATTTATATTAATACCATGTGTAAACACTGTACTAGAGGGTGGAATCAGGTTCTTACAACACGAGATCACCATACGTTACGCATAAAAACTTCCCTGCTACGTGATTCAACACGGTATTGGCATTGTGATCATTTAGCAATCACATACAACAGGCTTCATTTATTAGCCGTCATTGATTTTGTCATTGTTATTGAGATGAAATGGCCCAGAACACGCTGGTCTCAATGACAAGGAGAATTCAGGCAGGTGCCACAGGGACAGTGAGACGCAGAATTCAAATGCAACATCACAGCACAAACTTTCTCCAACCGATAGATCCTATGGTACAGTTTTAAACCAATGGAAGTGGATCAGAGACCTATAAATCAGAAGTGTCTTTACAAAACAATATAAAAGCATCTGCTAGGAAAAATCCACAGTCTAAGTTTGAATGCATCGCACCTTGCCGTACTCAAATGTTCATATATTTATAGAAACGCACACAGATAAAAAGTTATAAGTCATATATATTCTGTGTGTAGAAGAGTAGATCTATAAATGATAATAGATGAGGCAGGGGTTCTCCAGCTGTGCAAGAGAGTGTTCAAATACCTTCTAGTGCATCTGCCATCAGCTCAAGGTTGGCCCAAATCAGCCGTAGATTGCTTCCTATCACTGCTGTTGAATCTTCAAGCACTGGCCGCTTCCATCTTATCAAAAAGGTCGGAAGATTTATTATTTTACCCTTCCAAATGGTGATTTTTTTTTTTCCTTAAAGGTAAGAGAAAGGTCTTTGTGTTTGGTTTAAAAGGCTTTTAATATTCAGAATTTTGTCCAATGTATAATTCAGACTGGAATGGGATGTGCAAAACTGGAGAGATGAAAGCTGTGAAGTCTTACTTAAAGGCTTATATTCATGACAAAATGTTAAAAGATCAGCGGTTTCCAGAAGCCTAAGAATGGGTGAACAAGAAATGAAACAAACAAAACAAATCAAATTTAAAATGGTGGATTTAACACCAACGAGAAACTAATTAGTCAGAACTAATAGACAACTGTGTACATCACCAAATTAATCTACTTGTAGATGTCACACAAACTTTGGGTTTACGGGTATAAGGAAGGATTTGGGGTAAAAAGAAGTGTTGCAATAGTTAGCATTTAGCTTTAGCAAGCATGATATATATAACAAGAGTGTTGTGCCAGAGTAAGCTATAAAGCTAATTTGCATCTGCAGTCCCCTGGGTAGGATGTCTTTACCAAATTACAATATTGAGTGACAAACAATACAATACAATACATATTACACATACAATATAACATCATAACACATTAAATTACACTACAGATCCTACTCAGTGATACGTATTTGATCACATATATTATATATACTAAACTGAAATGTATTTTGCATTCAATGAATGAATGAATGCATGTTTAAAGTCTTATTTAGGTTAAACTAATCCTTGTTTAAAAATATTTTAAAAATAAGTACAAATAAAAACAAACAAATAAATAAAAAGGCAAATTTTGAAGGCCATACTGAAAAGAGAAGAATGGTAACTAAATTGGCATACTTGCATAATTTCTTTAGTGAATCACTAAAGAAATCAGAGTGTGTGCAAATCAACATGTGGCATTCATTCTTTGCAAAACTCCATGCGTCATAATTAAAATAAAATTGATAAACTGAATTAAACTGAATTCATTTAGCACACAGAAATGACCAGATGCATTTGTTTGAAGCTGCAGGAGTGTTTGATTACAGTCACTCTTCCAGGAGTTCTTTGCATCACCCAGAGGAACAGAGGCTAGGCAGGAGTGTTTGGCTCGCTGTAAACTGTGCCATATCTACTCTTGTGTCTTCTTGAGAAAAGTCAATGCAGCAGTGCCTCGGGAAGACTGACTGGCTCATTACTCCATTGATATTCTCTGACCATGGTCTCATGCTGAATGCTTCACTCAGACAGGAACAACATTAAATGGCCTCAAAATTTCTCTCAGATGCCCAGGCAGAAGATGCCTGGTATGGTAAGACTGACTCACTCTTAGATGGTGGTCTGAAAGTCTGTGTGCCATCCCATTAAAGGCTTGGTAATCAGACATAGCTCATAGATAGAATGGATACAGAATGTAAGTGCAATATTGCAGAAAGAGAAATACTTTTTAAGATCAAATGTGAATGTGTGTATATATATATATACATATATATATATATATATATATATATATACATATATATATATATATATATATATATATATGTATATATATATATATATATATATATATATATATATGTATATATATATATGAAGTGTTCAGATGCAAAAGCCTCTAAATGCCATCTGAAATTTTCATCTAAAAATAGGATTTTCATCAAGCTCCTATGCTTATGTTGAGTCATTTTACTTTAATGGCAATGTGCAGGTCCTTTTCCAGGCTATTAAAGTGAAATAACTGAACATAAATCTTCTCTGTATATTTACAATACAACAAAATAGGATATCAAATACCACTGCCTCCTTTCGTTTTCATTTAAACAGCTGCAGAAATGTACTTAGTTCAGGGATATGTGTATATATATAGCCATTACAATTAAACAAAATATTATATAAATTTGCCTTTTATTTTTATTTTAATATATAGATAAATTGAATACAGACCAAAGATAACCTGTTAGATTTATCCAAAACAAATTACATTTTATGTTTAACCATTAAAGAGACATCCGAGCCAGTGGCACATATCAGAAGGTCTAGCCTAGGTGAGGCTGCTTGATCACATGGAGCTCACCGTCTCCGAGATCGGCGAAACACATTTTTAAATAGGCGCTCTTTTTATAAATAAACCACAGATTTGAGTTTTAAACCACTACATTCTCTCTTGAATTACTTTTAAAATTACATTTCATGACACAATAACAATAATATTTTGAAAATGATCCGACTAAATGGTGGTTGAACTCAACCAATGCTGTGTGAACTCAACCAATCAGGATGTTTAGCGCCCAAGTCCCGCCCCCGAAAGTTCCGGAACTTTGAAAAAGTACCACCTCCTCAGCAGGGGCTTTCTCAGGGGCATTTTCTTTACCCAGAACTTTATTTAGTTCCTGGTGCCTGCGGTGGAAACACACCAAGTACCAGGCCAAAGTCCCTAGTTCCTGGGTAAAGTTCCTGCGGTGGAAACGCGGCAGTAGATGCTAATCTGAAGATGCTTTGAAGAACCTTTATTTTTAAGAGTGTAAGGAGGCGGTTTGGTTTTCTGTAATGCTCTGCTGCACAGCAAGATCCAACTGACTGTTATAAATACAGCATTCTAATGGTAACTTTATGATGTTGCCTGTGTGAGTACACAACCCTCCAGGGGCCACTTGCCTCCAGGCCTTCTCCTACTTACCCTTCTTACACCCCCCCCCCCCTCCAACGACCACCACCCTCGTCTATGGATTTACAGCCAGACTGTAGAAAGATGGGAGCAGTAAATTTTCCTCTTGCGTTGAATAATTCATGGCGAGGCCTATAACACATAAATAACAAATGAGAACTCTGGTTTAGGAGATAAAAGCTGGAAGGGTGTCAGGCTAATTGTCCATGATAGCCATGTAATAGTGAAATATTTGATTGTAAGTTTTATGGGTGAATGGGACACATAAAAGTGTACGTATGTCCACATATGCAAGTCTGACAGACATGCTTGTGAATACATATGAGCGTGTCTACACACACAAAGCTTCATTTTGATTCTAGCCCAGGGCCAGAGAGCGAGAGAATGTGTTTTGTGGTTTATAAAAAAAAAAAAAATACATTTAATTGTCTCACACGACTCTTGAAATGTCCTGTTGTGGCGTAAACAGATCTGTAAAAGCTTGCCCTGGACCTCATGGACGTTTCTGTCTTGTAATCGTTTTGTCCCGTGGTCTGTACAGCAGTTCAAATGATAAATGAAGATAAAACAAGGCCATTAGCACAGTAAAAAAAGAACCTTAAAAGGCCACAAAAAGAATGTGATTTACCTTGATTGTCTATTTTCATTAGCTCATTGTGAATTCTATATGTATCAGAGCTTGACCTTTGAACTTAGTCTCTCCTAATGTGGTTTAAATGCAGTTGTCACTAGAAAAACTTTAAAGTGTGGATGTATAGATTGTCTTCCATTTCACCTCCAGCATCCCTTGAGGAAAAGAACAACAGAGAGAAAGACTGAGAGCGTCTGGCCCGAAGCCAGGCTCCCCTGTGAGGGCAAGGAGGGCAGGACGTAAGGAGGGAAAGATCTCCAACAACAATAGATTCTTATCTGACTCTCACCATTGCCCTGAAAAACACCATGAGTAACATGTCCACCAAGATAAATAAAGGAGAAAAAGCTGTGCGCCAGGCCAATGGAATCGATCTCAGATTCTGGAACCTTGCTCTAACCTTTCTCACTGATAAGGCGACCATGAAGGTCAGGAGCAGCCACGCTGAGGAATGGGCCTCCCAGCCCGCTCGCACCCGCTCTGGGGACCGTCCTGCAGATGGGCAGAAACGGAGCCGCCCACTTAACGAAACAATGTCTGTCAGCTTGACCTTTTTTGTAATCCGCCGTGGGTCAAAAGTCAGAATAAATTCTCTGTCCTCAACTGAGTATCACTGTCTTGTTTCCACTCAGGCACTCAGGGGGAGCGTCAAAAGAGCAAAACTGAAATTGTGTTTACTTTTAGTGGTAGCTCTTGCAAAGGTTTCATATAATGTACTTATAGATTTCCATCTCTCTTAAGCATCCTCATGCATATACAGTTATGCTCTTAGGTATACATGCCGTCTTTTCGCATCAAACGCAGGAAATAAAAACAAAACCAAACAAAATATTTGTTTTATATTTAAACTACACCACATGTAGAATCCAAAAGATGTTTGTTATTTAAAAATATGGATTATACATCTGAAAGAATAAGATGTTTACATAATTAAGTAAAAATATGTAATATTATAAGAGTATCTTATGCTCAATAAGGCTGCGTTTATTTAAACTTAAAATAGTATATATATATATATATATATATATATATATATATATACATTATTGTTTCTTGTAGACAATATGCAGATAGTTGCCATGCAACTATTTCAGGGCAATACTTATAAGTATAAAAGTGAGAACTTCGGCATTAGAATAAAGAAAAATGAAAGACTAAATGAAACAAGCAAGTAAAGGACTGAAAAACAGAGATGGAAGAGAAACTCCCTGTCTCCCTGACCCACCTCAGCAGCGTAACCTTGAAGGAGCAGATAACTAAATATAAAAAAAAATAAATAAACAAGTGCATTTTTCAGTAAACCAGATTAGACCTTATCTTGAGTAAAGTGTTCCTATGTGTCAGCTAAGAAGTAGCTGATCCAGATAATAAGATTTTTCTCTCCCTCTTTTCTTTTTCTCCTTGCCTTCTCTTTTGAGGACTGGGAAGGATCTGCTTTCTCCTCTCCAGTTCTGCTCTAGGCCTCTCTGTACAATCAGTATCTTTATTTAGTATAGAAGGCCACATCTCATGGTTTGCACAAGCAAAAGCACTGTGGTTTGGTGCCAGGACATTGCTATGCAGGTGCTAAGGTGTTCTAGTGTTGCTGTGTGGTTGCTAGGGGATTGTGTGTGGTACCCATGTAGTTGGTTGCTGGAAGCCCATCCTGAAGTCTTGATGTTCCAGTCTCTGCATATGGCATGGATTCTTCAGTCAGTAATATAAAAGATTTGAAGTCTCTTTCAAATGAGAAGTCTGGGATTGGATTCACAAACATACATTCTTCTTTACTGTTACACTTGTGGGGAAAAAATTGGTGTGGAAACTATTTTTACTCAAAACTAGTAAATTCCACAATTAATTACAAAGAAACACATCGTAAATATATATATATATATATATATATATATATATATATATATATATATATATATATATATATATATATATATATATATATATATATATATATATTCTTATAAAATCTACTCCAATAATAATGTATTTTTTTCATTCTTTTCTTTCTTTAATTATTATTATTATTATTACTATTATTATTATTATTATTATTATTATTCATACAATGTAAAAAATGTATTCACAAAAATACTTTCTTGTTTCTTACGGTTGTTGTAGAGACAAATCTTTCTTTCTTTCTTTTTTTTTTGAGAATTCAAATTCTAGTAAATAATCTTTAAAAAAAAAATAACATTGTAAATACAGTAACTTCTTAAAGATAGGTCCATCTTAGGTGTTAAAGTTAAGGTATTCTTAAGAAAATATTTGATTACTTAAGATTTATTTCAATTATTATTATTTTTATTTTTTTGTTACTTAGGAACATTCTTAAGAACTTCTTGGATTTTATATATGATAATAATTTATGAGAACTTTATTAACTTATTTCTTAAAATGCTTTTTGTAAATCCAACCCCTCATCATTAAGGAAAAAAAGCATATATTGACAGACAATAACATATTTAAGAATCATTCTTGTCCGTTTAGCGTGGAAACAGTGCCTGAAAAAGAAAAAAAATAAGAGATGTGAGTTTTGTAATGATGCTGGAATAAGAAGCATTTTGTTGAGTTTTCTCATGTTTAATGTGGGAAAAGAAAATGTTTGTTTGTACAAGAGTATCCATGCCTGGGATTTTATTTAGTATGTGAAAGTCGTGGCATTCTGTGCGAATGAATGTGAGGACACAAGCAAACAGAAGTTGGAGAGTAATTGGAAAAGACATCGAGTGGATATAAAGACGGATCGGGCCGATATCTGGGCCTCCTCCCCCGAGCTTTAGTTTATTAACACTGCCACTCTTATCATCTGTGCTGCACCTGACAGGCCTTAATCAAACTCTAATGGATTTAATTACCTTACACAGGTATCTTGCATACAAGCAAGCCTGCTGTCTACATGGCTAAAGAGACATGGTGCTTTGGTGATAGGCTTGTATTGTGCTAAAAGGTCACATCCCGAGGTCATGGGGTCATAAACACTGACCTGGGCAGCATCTGTGGTCATACACACATCATAAACACACTCACACAAACACACACACACAATGTGGGGTAAATGGCAGTGTAGATGCTTAAGATATATAGTCTACATGGTGTGCAGATGCATTCATTTGTTTTTTCCTCTAGGATTCAAAGACGGGAAAAACATCAGCGTGCTATTCAGGCAAACATAACTTATATTTTAATGTGTTTATGATATTCAGGCTGTTGGCTGCATAGTCTTTTATCTGCCACTTTAGACATTTGACACATATTGTACAATTTCAGTAACGCTTCAGGCAGAAGAACCATAAAGCCTCTGTAAATATTTATATTAAAATGTCTGGATTTAATGCTTTTTATATTCAGACAAATCAGACAGTGTGTTTTGTTATATATCATAGGCTGTCACTTTTCTTGAAACCTTTAAATGTATTTGTTTTTCTTTTTTTGAGAAAGGCTACATTGTGCAGACCAAATGCTTCCAATCCCTATAGAAGCCCATTTCCACCTCAGAGTGCAAAATAAAATAATAATAATAATAATTAATTACAATTAAATTAAATGTTGAAAATAAAACAATCACACTGTGAAATATCCCAAAATAAAGTCACGTTTGTAAAATATAAGGTAACTATTAACTTTAACTTTATAAAATATTATCTTTAACTATAAACATGTAATTATGAGAGAAAAACAAAACAGTGAGAAGGAAGTTTTTAATCGTATGTAGAAATTACAAGAAATAAAGTCACAATTAGAAGAAATTATGGTATTTTACATCCCTGAGATGGAAACAGACTTGTACACAAAGATTAAAAAAAAAAAAAGAGTGCTTGTGGTTTAGGGTACATTACAATTACAAGAAACAAAAAACACAATTACAAGAAACCAATTTTCAATCGTGAGAAATAAAGTCACATTTGTAAGATTACAATTTTAAGATATAAAGTTGCAATTATGATTTTAAAAAAAAATATGCAATAGAAAAAACACTTCATATCTTAAGTTAACTACAAGAAATAAAGTCACTATTTAAATATATAAGTATAAAGTCGCAATTATAAATAAAATAAAGCTGTAATAAGAAAAAATAACTGCATTTTATTTACCCATAGACGGAAAAAGGGTTTGATAGAAAAAACATTTGTAAACAGAGAACGTAAAGTAAAAATGCAAAAAAAAAAAAAAAGAGTTTAGGATAAGAGATACACTGTAATTACAAGAAATAAAAGTTCTGATAATAAGAAATAAAGTTACATTTGTAAGATAAAAGGTAATCATTTTAAGATTGTGAGAAAAACTGCAAATTAGAAACTAACTTTTTAGATCTGAAGTTGCAATTACAAGAAATAAAGTCGCAATTGTAAAAATATAAAGTCACAATTAGAAGATGTAGTCGCCATTGCAGATGGAAGAAATAACTATGTGGTTTATTCACAGATGAAAACAGACTTTAATAGAAAACAACTGTAAACAGAATATAAAGTAAACACACACACACAAAATGTGGTTAAGAAACATAGTTTAGGTTAAGAAATATAATTAGCTGTAATATAATAAGTCAATAAAAAAGTCCTTACAGTTTTGGGTGGATTTAGAAGGAGGGGGCTGTTGTAAAGATGCCAGACAGAAAAGAGAATTCAATATTTCAACAACATGACCACTCAGGCTAGTGCCAGTGACAGAAAACATCATGAAAAGATATGGAGAAAGGGGAAAGTAAGAAAGGAGACAGATGAAAATGGGAACTGCAAAATAAATTAAATCTGAAGCCATTTCCTGCAGGTCTTGCCATGCTGTGCAGATTTGAAACTTTATGGTGTCATGTGGGGACTTAAATTTCCATTAGCTGAGGGTGAAATTTAAGTTTTCTGTGATGAGGGTTTGGCATACAGTGTCTACTAAGATCATGATGGATGGAATATGTGCAAACCCGCATATAGTTCCAAAGAAGGAACTGTAATGGTGAAAAATATTGCCATTGTAAACCTTTCCTAAAATGATAAGCACCATTCTGTATTACTGAATATGCCCATGGCCAGAACAAAACAACCCTGGATACAGAGACCTGCTATCATGGTTATGTTTCAGCTGTAAAATGGCAGTATGCAGGTCTGTGGGCAGCTATTGAAGGAGCAGTTTTCATCAGATTCAGTGACTGACATGGCTTTCATCACTCTGAGCTCCTCTAGGTTTGAGCTACTGCTGTTATTCCCTTGGACATCAGAACGCATGCAATAGCGCAGCCTCCAGAACACCCTACGGCTTTCACCGAGGTAATAAAATGCCTTTGCGAATCCCTCACACACTGCGAGAAAGGATGCTTACATCAGAGAACTCAAGCTACAGCTACCAGGGCATTTAAGACGCTAGCTTAGCATGGGGCTCACCAAGCGTTGGCTACTCTCCTTTGAAGCTGGGGGTGATTGAGAGGATTTTGGATCACATTTTCCTTGCTGTAAAGTCTCAGGTGATCCAAAAAAAAAAAACATTTTAGCAATGCAGCAAATGATTTAATACTGCAGTTATTATCATTAACTTAAACTAAAATTGTTAAAATAAAAGTGCATAAATATTAAATTAAAACAAACTTAAAAAGCATAAACAAAGTAGTATTAAAAACAAATGAGTAACGAATTAAAATTAAGTTAAAGCTGAACCGTTAAAAAAATATTTAACTGAAATAAAAAAGCTAAATAGAAATAAAAAACAAATAAACATGACAAAAGCACCAAATAATAAAGAAGTAAAAATAAAAATTAAAGCAAATGTAAAATAAATAAAAATGTTTTTTTTAGATAACATCATATTTTGTGACAGTAAAAATCAGTTCAGAAGACAAAACTAAGCAAATCTTTAAAGAAAATTATTTATATTAAATTATTTATAATTAATAAAACAACAACATGAATCTGTGTTATCAGCCCTTTTTTCCCGTAATGTGACATATTTCTGTTTGAAACAGGATATCCAAAAGTATTGCATAAAGGAATTAGATTTTATCCATTGGAAATTGATCAGATAATGAAAAGCAGAAATTGTGTATAGTAGAACTGAGTTAAGTGTTGCTTATTCTCAAAAAGTATGGCTTAGTTGGTGTTAGCGAAAAAGGAAAGTAGTCAATATTGGAAGACTGAGTAATCAAATTTGGCTGAAGATTCCTCGCTGAAGTCAAAATTTCTTGGACCAATGAATCGCTCACTATAAAATCAAGAATTAAGTTCATTTTAATTTCATGTTGACTTTACACCAACTTTTCTGTGTTGAGAGCCACAATGAGATATTTTCTTTTGTTTGGGCGCAGTACTGGTGTATGTACCAAGAAGGGCCTGACGTTGATGGAGAGGGTGATTTCAGGCCTTGCCGTTAGCAGGAGGAGATAGAATATCTTCTTAAGGCCCAAAGATAGCACTTTTTATGAGATGTTCATTGCAGAAGCTACATCAACCTGTCTAGAGTTACAGCAAGCCCATCGTCTGCTTCTCTCCCTCTCTTTCATCCCTCCCATTCTCTTGCCCATATCCTCTACCTCTCTTCTGCCTCCTTCATTGAACTTTTCATGCTCCTCAAATCATCAAAAGGAGTGTAAATGCAGGGAGAGTCACAGCACATCAAATCACTGAGAGGAAGTGAAGCCAAACATGGGATTATTACTGCTAAAAATACACTAAAAAGTACTACAGGATTACTCGTTGTTTGGAAAGGTAATGCCATACATGATACAGTATTTACAGATATTCTTATTGGAGTACCAAGTAGATATCATGATATTTGGATACTGTAGTAACGTATCAGAATATATATCAAATAATGCCATTGCACTTTTTGTAAGGGTACTAAAATAATTTAAAACTAAAACAAGTAAAACATTTAATTAATAAATAATTAAATAAAAATTTCAAGGTCTCATTTGTAAACATGTACTAACAACGAATAATCATTTTACAGCCTTTATTAACATTTGTTCATGTTAATAAAAATGTTAATGTTCGTGCTGGTTCACAGTGTATTACCTAATGTTATCTGATAAAACATTTGATCATAAAAATGTATTAATAAAAGCTGATATTAACATTACCTGAGATTAATTACTGTTTTATTCAGTTATTCAGTTATCAACTGAATGTAGACTAATTTTAGTTCAAGTTAACTAGTCTTAACAAAAACCTTATTGTAAAGTGTTACCAAACTGTAATAACATTGTAAAATTTTTATGAAATTTTATCAACACAATTCTGTTATGTTAACATTATTTGCATAAAAAAATGTGCATCATTTTTACAGCATTTATTAATCTTGGTTAATATTAAATTCTTCATAACTAAAAATAAACAATATTATATTTATAAATGAACAAAATTCTTTAACAAGTAAAAATAAGTAAAATAGTTTTTATAGTTAGTGCATGATACCTATTGCATTAACAGACTGAATCTTTTCATAATAATAATAATTATTATTCATAAGTATGAATAAATAAATGGATCCTTTAAAAATAAACATATATATATTATATAATATATATATATATATATATATATATATATATATATATATATATATATATATATATATATATATATATATATATATAATAAACATTTTTTTATTATTTTAGATTTAAATAATTTATTTCAATTCATATGGGAATGACTGAAATCATAATGTATGTAAAATATCCAGGCCACACTAATCCCATCCTTGTTTTGTCATTCAACCTATTTAAACATTCTCAAGTTTGTTTCAAACTAAGCGCTAACATCCATCAGCAACTTCCTCCAAACCACAGCAATCTGAGAGCATCTGAGTGTGTGTGTGTGTGTGTGTGTGTGTGAGAGAGAGAGAGATAGAAATAGAGATGGGATGGCAGGTGGCTGCCGACACAGTGAAAACACAGCCCTCCGGAATTGTTGTGCCTCGCTGAACACTACTACACCCCCATTCTCACAAACATCCTTCATCACCACCTTCCTCTTCTCCCTCCTCCTCTCCTAGCCTTCATATGAGAAGAGCCGTCAGCATTTACATTTCCCATCAGCCGCCGGAGACTTGCCATCATCAAACAGCTTGGCTCAATGACCCCCAGCTCCTATCTGCCATGTTTCTCCTCAATGTGAGAGCAAACACACACTCACACACACACTTGGATGGGATAGGCACTGGGGAATGGGGTGGCACAGGCTATAGCAATTGTAAAGCTAAATTGTTGCCAATCAGATTTTGTTTACAGCTTAACTGTTAGACAATTTGCAGCTTGTGCTATTTTCCATGAGTCAGAGAGCTCAGAAATTTCATTTTAATCAGTCATATTTTGTGGCAAAATGACACTACAAATACACACAGATATGTACATGTGTATCCATGTGTCTCATCCACACTAATGCAAAAAAAAAAAAAACTAAGAATTCTCTGACATACTTCCCCAGGAAAAGTTATGTGACTCTAAAAGAAGCATTTCAGGCCTTGGTTCCACTGCAAAAGAAAACTGAAATTACAGAAAGACTGTCAGACAAAACAACAGATAATAGAATATATAGAATTATAGACATATAAATGGATAGATAGAACAACAGAATGATAGATATAAAATGAATGGACAGAACAATATATAGAACAACAGTATTATAGATAGACAGACAGACAGACTACTTTTGTAGTACTTTTGTTCTCTTTTCAAAAACTTTTGCAAAAACATGCAAAGAGCATTTTCAATTCTGCACTTATATTTCAAAAACAGTCTTTGTTTTATTTGGCTTATATTATATATCTTCTTCTGTCCTTGAAAGGTCTTTATAAACTCAATAATGCACAATCAAACTCATCTCTGCTGCAGACATAAATGCTGCTGTTGAATTTAAATAGCTCAGCTGGTAGCCGTCTGATTTATTTCCTTTTATTTTAGAGAAAATACAGTCTCTCCGTGCATGCAGCCAATCTGAATTCTGCACTGGCTGCACAGGAGGCAAGTTGATTAGATTAATATATATCTGACCGAATAAACAACTTCTACCTTCAGGGCTTGTGGTCGGTATTCCTTTAGAACTCCCCCGAAATCAAAGCACTTGATATCCACAGCTGCCAAAATGGCATAAAAATCAGCCTCGGTTTAAGCACATCAGCCGTTCCAGGCAACAGCAGCACAGATGTACAGTAAAAGCAAATCTCAGATGATAAAAAAAATAAGAATGATTTGGAAATAGACGGTAAACTTCTCTCTAAACTGGAATAGGGCTCAAAGGGCTTGTGTCCACGGCCTGTCATGTTGTATAGCGGGTTCTTTGAAGTCGCCCGTCAGTGGCGCTAGCAGAACCCACTTCTGAGGCCGGCTTCCCTTTCAAGTGTTCATCAAGTGTCCGGGTGTTGCTACATCTGCAGTGAAGCAGATAACCGGTGTGCCGGTGGAATTCTATTAAATCCAACAATATTTTCTATGCTAAAACCATATTCATTAAAAGAGTTTGAGATTCACTGTGTGAGGCAGTGTTAATTTTGACACGAAATTTTAATTTAGTTTTAGTCTTAGTCTTTTGACTATAATTCTTTTTAGTTTTAGTCAAGTTTTAGTCATCTGATTTGTTTTAATTTTAGTCTTATTTTAGTCGACTAAAATTGCTTGGTATTTTAGTCGACTAAAATTGCTTGGTATTTTAGTCGACTAAAATAAGACTAAAATCAATAACAGATTTACTAGACAATTTTTTACAGCTGGTATAGGAAACAAACTTAACCAAAATAGATAAAACACAAATTCAACTTTATTTCAACACAACTGTGTCTTTATTTCGATTCAAAAGCTTTTATGCAGCAACAAACATGATAATGATAATCATGATAATGTAAACAATAACTAGCTGCCAATTGACCATCAATAAAAGAAAAATAAAGTTAGGTTCTGGACCTTAAAGCTTACAGCTGAGCTGAACAATAAGTGCATACATTTAAAGTAAATATTTAATAAGTTGGCAGCTAGGTGGATAAAAAAAGTAACAAGATTTTATAAGGTATTCATTTGTCTAGCAATATTGTATGTTTTAAATACTACATTATTGCTAGATTTGTATGTATAATGATAGGATGTGAACATTCATGTTTCACATGACTAATATAGAAATATTTGTGATATTGTCAACAAGTAGAACATTATAAAATATACTAAACATTAGTATTAATCAAATGTATTTATCATGATATTACGTATTAGTATTGTGCTCGCATCTAATTTGAAGAAGGGGCTATTTTACAGTACTTTTCAGTTCGTAATATTTAATGCTACAACATCTACGCACTGCACTATTCCAATTTTGCTTAGCTCAATAAACAAAAGAACATCGTTGTAAAATTACATTTCAGAAAATGTCCGGGTGGCTCGTCTGTTAATGTCTTTTCAAATTGGTTGTGTTCTTGCCACGAATGAGCGCTCTGCGTGCTTTACACTTTGTTTTGTTTTGTTCGTCGTCAAACGTGAAGTGAGCTGTGGACATTTTGTCGCTCTTTTAGACAGTAGGGACTTTAAGCAACAGCTGCGAATGGAACGGCTACAGCGACCGGAAGTTTGCCGTCACACCGCTGTAGCCAAGAACGTAAAAGTCACTAAGCAACGGTAAAACAGAACAGCGCAACGCAGCATTAATTCATTTATTGAGATCCAAAAAAATATATAATTTAAAAAAGCAGGAGAAGGATTGCTTTTGGCGTTAAATGACAATCTTTTGTCAGAAGAGGAGTTTTTAATATTGTATGATGTAAATAAGTCTAAAAACATAACATTTATTTACCTAACCTCTCACGTTGTAGCGACTCTGGCAAATCAGCTGTTCTCCCGTAGTAGACCGTTAAATTAGAACGTCACAAAGTAGCAGTTAAATTCGCGCAGGCGCAATACAACGCCAGAATGGCGTTGCCGTTCCACCAGAGGCTGTTGCTTAAAGTCCCTATCACCTCTTCGAATGCCGACTTCCCGGGAGCTCATAAAAACTGAAAACCTTCGCTTCACGTCTCAATAAGTCAGGCTCTGATTGGTTCTCTTCTCTCATGCAGTCTGTTCTTTTTTGCCGGTTCTTTTGCTCATTCCTCGCATCTCTCCCGTCTGCTGATTTGATTTTCGTCACAGTCTATTTTCGTCTCGTCCTTTATTCGTTGACGATAATGTCAATCAATTTAGTCATAGTTTTAGTCTCCATCAGTGCCTTCTATTTTAGTTTTCGTTTCGTTTTCGTCGGCAAAAATATATTCGTGACGAAAATAATGACGAAAATATTTAGTCAACGAAATTAACACTGGTGTGAGGTGTGTTATGACTATCAGCCTACTGGGTGATGTATTGAATATTCATGATACATATTTGTAAGGATTGTGCTGTCAGTATAAGATTAAGAAACATTGTGAATATGACAGTTTTAATGTGCCATTTATTTGGTCATTATATTTCATATAGACTGTGTCATTGTTTTGCAATCATTCTCGTCTTGCTAGCTTTTTTCTGGCTCACAAAAGGCTTTGTGGGGTATTTTTATGTTTTTAAAATAAATGTATTAATTTATTAAATCAATTTCATTTGGGGTCAGTAGGATTTTATTTTTAAGAATATTAATAAAGACCTTTTAAATAATGAATACATTTGATCAGTCGGGATGCATTCAATTGATCAAAAGTGAAACAGGCTTTTACATTGTTACAATTTGAACATTTTTAAATTTCAAACAAATGCAGTTGTTTTGAACTTTATTATGGAATCTTATTTCTGCCAGAGGATAAAGAAAAAAAGTAATTACAACTTTGTATCTCACATGAATGTATATTCCATTCTAACTCTACTGTGAGATATAAACTCAGAATTCTGACTTTTTTCCTCGCAACTGGATTTATATCTCACAATTTTATTTTTCTATTCTGAGTTTACATCTCACTTTTGTTTGTGCCCATCATGGAATAACAAATATGAAACTTACTTTTTAGGAATTGTGAGATATAAACTCAGAATTCTGACTTTCTCGCAATTGCAAAAAAATACCTTTTTATTTTATGTAAAGAATTTTAAAAAAAGTTTATAATGGCTTCCACAAAAACATTACAACACATTAATAATACTAATAATAGTTTCGTGAAGAGAAAATAGGCATATTAGAATGAATCATGAGGATCGTGTGACACTGAAGACAAGAGTAATGATGCTGAAAATTCTGCTTTGCCACCACAGGAATAAATTACATTTTAAAATATATTCAAATTTATTAAAAACAGTTACAAACATTTTACGAACATTTTTTAAAACATCCTCACTGACCCCAAATGTTTGAATGGTGTGTGTGTGCGTGCGTGCGTGCGTGCGCACGCGCGCGTGTGTGTGTGTGTGTGTATGTGTTTGTGCTCTTGTTTTTGTGACATATCAGGACACAACTCTGTATAATGACATGGGTATGACACAGGTATTACAAGGAGAGGGTGACTTATGAGGACATAACCCATGTCCCCATTTTTCAAATCATACAGAATGAGTTTTTTTGAGAAAGTAAAAATGCACAAAGTTTCCTGTGAGGGTTAGGGTTAGGTGTAGGGTTGATGAAGTGCCATAGAATATACAGTTTCTACAGTATAAAAAACATTACACCTATGGGATGTCCCCATTTTTCACAAAAGCAAACGTATGTGTGTGTGTGTGTGTGTGTGTGTGTGTGTGTGTGTGTGTGTGTGTGTGTGTGAGTGCGTGTGTGCGTGTCCATGTCAAAAACAAACTCTTTTGTCTGATTTGGCTAATATTTACAGTAGTTAACATCACAATGTCCTAAGAGATCAAGTTGTTTAGCATACATTATAGCAGAGCACAACACTGTAGATGCAGCACACAGACCTGTGTAACAGTGCTCAACCCAGGTCCTTCTGTTTGCCAAATATTTAGCCCTTGACAGCCTATTACTGCCTCCCACACAGTATAATTACACAAAGCGATTCCAAAGGGGAAAGAGGTAGGAGGTCCAGTATCACGCAAAATAAAGACAACATTATCTTTTAATTAAATTCACATCATTTCACAAAAAAACTGTTACTTTATCATTTGGGCAGTCATTCTGACACTCTCTGCACCACCGAGCGGGTTTTACAGAAAGCTCAATTTAAACTTAAATGTATTTCTTTTAAATAATCAGATCAAACTACTGATAATCAGTTCCACACTACCTGGTAATTGAAAAAACGGTTTAATCTGATGCTTTAATAGATTATTTCTTTGAAGCACTATTAAACCTGGTCTTTCAATCTAAAACTGATGCAGGAACTGCAGCAGCAAAATTTCACACACTTTTTTTTATTATGATTCTTAAAGGGATCGTTCACACAAAAATTACAATTCTTTCATCATTTATCCAGACTCATGGACTTTTTTCTCCCAAAAGGTCAAGAGACGGTGCTGGTCATTCCTTTCCATACAATTACATTGAATGGGGAAGGATGCAGAAGCAGCAAGTATCATAAATTTGTGTTAAAGATATTTAAAATACAATTTTTGTTGGAATGAACTATTCCTTTAAATGCAGTTCATACACAGGCCGGGCCAGATGAGGCAGGGATTTTAATGGTAAAGGCTTACAGTAATGATGATATAGATTTTACCGCTCCACGCTCCTATGATGAAGATCGGAGGCAGGCCATGTAAATCTGGCCCCCGCTCTCGTGATTGATGGCCCAGGTGGCGAGTCAAGGGGCCAAACACCACTAAAAATGCATAGGCACTACATCCCACGCCCACCTCTCAGCAGTAATTCAGTGAGGCATACATCACCTTAATGAAAATGAGATGCTAATGCACTAATTAAAGAGCTGAGTGTGTGCCTACCAACTCTGAGGAGTTTCACTAGCTTTGGCTTTGCCATTGTGCCTCAGTTCTGGTTTAAAGAACCCAAAATTAATTCCACAGGGGCACAGCCGCTTGGACAGGAGAGAAATTTCAACCTCTGATTCAACAAAAGTGGCATTTAATGGAGTGATGGGCCGTTATTGGTCTCAAAGTAGCTAATGAGGTTAGAAAAAAAGACATAAATAAAAATGCTGCTACAGAAGGGCATTGCAAAAAATCCTATTCTTAATGTTTTTTTTTTTGTTTGTTTTTTTTTGTTTTTTTTTTTTTTTTTACATTTCCTAGTAAAATTGCATAATATTATAAACTTTTGAAAGAATGCATCTTCAGTACAAGTGTATTTCTCCAAATCATAATCAGGTTCTGTTATGGGTTTACCCTCCGCTAAACATTATTGCTTTCTCTCATCTCCTACTGACCACAGAAGGTCAATGGAGTGCAAATAAGTGCGATTAACATGTAGCTTGCAAATGAGTCTGCTTTTGGACTGGAGAACAAAACTGTCTCCAGTCTCAGCTGACTCATACCCATGCTGCACAAATATGATGAGGGGAGTTAGCAATACGAGAAAATTTGTTATAAAATATCTTGACCTATGCAAATGGACTCCTGCAGGGAGAATGAGGACAGGCTCTGTGGGGGTCAAGACATAATGGAGAACCTCTGATGCAAAATCATGATTGGCAAGATTTAGTATTTCTAAAGTTACTAGCAGCAGTTTCTGAAGTTCTCAAGGCATGGCAAGGCATGATTAATTTATTAATTAAAATACAATTTCTATCCAAAATTAACATCGAGAGAGAACTTCATTGGCTTTTTGTAGGATGATTTCTCCAAATGAGGTAACACCAAAACACTGCAGGATGTTTAAGCATCTTGACTAGCCAGTGTTGTTAGACCATATGTTTCTCCAACCAATAGAAGATGGAAAATCTGCTTAACAATCGATGAAAAATGTGAAGTTCATATTAATAACCTCGACATCAGATACGTTCACATCACTCCGGTCAGAGAAAGAATGCAATGTAACTTAAATGTGAGTTCATATTATAACCCGACATCAGATACGTTCACATCACTCCGGTCAGAGAAAGAATGCAATGTAACTGTTCTATTATCATCTGAAATACGTAGGAGCACTTTACACGGTCGCTCAATCTAATGTTAACCTAGAAAAATGTGTGTGAAAGCTGATACATGGAGGCACCGGTGCAGTCACCTGCACTTAAAATACTCCATCATTATTGTCATACTATAAGAGTAAGTGATAAGAGAAATACATCTTTCGAATCTGTAAAGCCTCTAAGTTTATTTGTGTGTGTGCTTCAACTATAATAAGAAAACATTGTGCTTTTGTAAAATAATGAAAGCGAACAGGATGTGCTTTCTGCCATCTCGGCCTCTGTGAACTTGAGCGCGAAACTCAAACTTTTTACATGCGCACTCTTCAAAGGCGGCACTTATTGAGGACATGCTAAAATTTCTTGATTAAAATATATATTTTTAAATAGAATGGAAAATAGATTGTACTGCATGTTAGGTTGCTTATTTTGCCCAATAGCATGATTAATTTAAGTTCATATGTCTTACTAACAAGAAACTATGCATCTAATCACACGTCAAGAGCTGTAGTTCCTACCACGTAAGTTAGCGACACTGTTGTACGGGCACTGCAAATGTTCCTTTGAATTATGGTTTCAAGAAACAATGAATCATTGAACTATGTTGGTAACGACGGCACTTGCGACCATAGTTGGCTAACAAAGCTTTTGGAAAACACACTCCAGGTTGTTTCAGCAGATTAGAATTAGGACAGATCTGCGGTAAAACTCTAGTGTACATTGGACACCCAACTGGAGAACTGGGGTGAAGACTTTGTGTTTTATTTCGATGCATTTTTCTTTTCCCTCCAGCATTCCCTCACATGAAAGCCTGTGGAAATATTGGCTTTTCTTCATGGAGCAGGATGTGTTCCGGCATGGACCCCCTACATATTCATGATATCTGTGTGTGTGTGAGAGAGAGAGTGAGATAAAGAGAATGAGTTTCTATCCTGTAGAGAGCCTCCACTTCAGTTATCAAGAGTGGAGAAAAAAAGAAACAAAAAGAGGCAGAGAAATAGATAGGAACAGTGAGAAACAAGGAGAGAGGGAAAGAGAAGAAGTGAAAATCAGTGAGTGAGAGCAGCAATCCAATTCATCACCGAGCCCTCAACATGACTGCCGGGCCGTGAGATTGGGAATAAAGATGCTCGCCAGTCTGCATCCAACACAGACGGCAGCGCTTCAAAAGCATTCAACTTCATACTCTTACATACACACGACTGCAAACATTCCCCACTAGGAAAAAAGACATTCAAACAAACACAGAAACTGGAAAGACAGAGATTTCGACAAACACAGAAGTGTGTAGCCCCGCCCCCTTCTGCAAATGAATACACAGATATCTTTGTGATTTGACATTGCTTTGTCTCTTTCAATAAATTGGGCAAAAGCCCCTTTTACTAATTAGATTTCTTGAAATAATTATGGTGGGTAATGAAAATGACCCAGAGGACCTTGGTCATATGAGATAGAGGTGATGCTTTGATTGCATTCATCCAGACCATTAATTGCAGTCAGATTTACTGATGCTTCTGAGCGTAATTTCATTCTGAAAAATATTTTCACCTCAATTCTGTAAGATCAGAGAAGGCGATTGCCAGAATTTTCTCTCTCCATCGCTCTGTGTCTGATTCTGTCTGATTTGCATGCTAGTTGGGGATTGTGAACACGGATCAATCCCATGTCTGCTTATTTAACCAAATCAATAGGTGTGCGTGGACCAGGTGTGGGTTAAGAATGCCGCTGGAAGTGCCAGACTGATGCTCTCTTCATGCCAAAACAGGATATGTTCTAGCTTTTCTACTTCCACAAAAACCTCACCACTGAACTTTCATCATATCCAAGGTCAGAGACATACAAAATGTTGGGACTTTTGCTTTCTGAATATGTCTAGCCCTTATTTATTTCATAAAACTCACTACCACAGTGCTAGGGTATTGTTATGTAGCTGCTAAAGTGTTTTAGCGCAATGCCAACCAGTTACTAGGTTTAGAAAAGCCCATCACCAAGTCTCTATTATTCCATTCTCTAGATAACACTCAAGTCCCTCTTTAATTCAAATCTAATGGATTTTGTCACCAATTTTATACACAGTGTGACAAATCTGATCTCTAGTTAGCAAAAGCATTCCTCTCCTCAACTAGCCACATGTTTTCATGTATCATATATATCTTTGTATGCTGAAAAACTTCCTGAAACCACTCTATGTTGATTTGATGGTCTTACTTGGTTTCCCATGCTGGTCAACTCTATGATATTCTATTTTATTCTCAATATATCACTCTTTAAGTGATATATTGAGTCCCTCTTTAATTAAAATATAAGGGATTTTGTCAGTTTTCCACAGTTAAACAATTCTGAAAGCTAATTAACAATATTACCGCTCTCCTCAACCAGCCACAAGTTTTAAGGTATCAGTTACTACTATTTTTCAGCCAGACTAAGATTTAATGGTCCTATTTGGTCTCCGAAACTGGTGAAATGTCTGATTTTAGAGTGGTTTTGGCATTTTTTAGCTCGACTAGAATGGAAGACTAGCTGGCTGTGCAACAAAACCAAATAAATGCCAGTTTTGGCCATGCTATAAGACCAGCTGAAGACCAGCTTGACCACTTGGTTAGTGCTGACTCTGCTTTAGAATAAAAAGGCTAAACTGATTCCCTGGTCTGAGCTGGATTAAGCAGGTTTTTTCAAACATTTAACGACGGGTTTAATTTGGGATTTGTTATCAATTTATCTTGAAAGCCAATTCATCAGTTTAAAACTAGATACAAGATTCGATAGTCAGATATAAAAAAAAAAATGCAATAGAGTTCAAATATTTGTTGTTAAACAAGCATTATAAAATACAAAGTTCTGAAATGTACTATATTTATTTTACTATCAATCTACACTCTCCTGTCTCTTTCTCTTTCACACATACACACTCACTCACTTGTGATGCCCTTGCAGAGGTCAGTGGTAAGAGAGGTACTCCTCAGGAAAGGGCCAGCAGGTTGGGTTTTAGTGGTCTGATCTGTGCTTATTTAGAGGATGTGAATAATGCATGAGACGTTGGTGTGCATGGCTCTGCAGGGATAAAGTGGCTCTCAGCCCGATATCCCAGCATTCCCAGGCCCTCCCAGTCTGCACCACAGGTGAGCTTCAGCTGGCGCTCCGGAGGTAACTTTCATGCTCTGCTGGGCAAACATTTTCCAGGTCACATTTTCAATTACTCTGAGAGCCATGCTGACTCACATCCCTCAGGCTCTCTATCACACACACACACATGGCCGACGCCCACTCTAAACAAGCTTTGCTTGAAGAGGAAATGAGGAGCACGAGAGGACAGGGATGCGGTGCTATCGTCGTGTGACACCTCTGACAAACAACAGGATTGTTCCAGGTGTCTGCCAGCTTTCAGTCAGTGCCAAACCTGCGGAGGGGGAAAAGCAATCGTGTCAGTGAAATCTGTCAAAAAACATCAGGCTTGATGGACGAAATGAAGGGAAGACTCCACAACCTTTTCAAGGACCCGGACTTTTCAGCAAGTCTTGAATTTAAAGGCATATTTCACATGAAAAAATAAAATAAAATTCATTTACTCAACCTCAAGTCGTTCCAAATGTATTTTACCTACAACTTAAAAAGATATATAGCAGAATGAAAAGAAAAGTGAGGTAACTTGAATTTCACAGGATGTTATAGTATAGTAAGGATTTGATTTGTATTATTATTTATTTATTTATTTAAAGGGTTAGTTCACCAAAATATTGAAATTATGTAATTAATGACTCACCCTATGTTCACCCAAGTCCTCTGTTCATCTTCAGAACACAGTATAAGATATTTTAGATTTAGTCCGAGAGCTTTCTGTCCCTCCATTGAAAATGCATGTATGGTATACTGTCCATGTTCAGAAAGGTAATAAAACGGTAAAAAGGTAATATCGTTTGGAACGATATGAGGGTGAGTCATTAATGACATCATTTTAATATTTGGGTGAACAAACCCTTTAAGTCTCATATGCTCATCAAGGCTGTATATTCTGTATTTGATCACAAATCATTCTAATAAGCTGATTATTTTCTATGTTGAAAATGATTATTTGATGAAGGCAAAGGTCAAAAGAACAGCATTTATTTGAAATACAAATCTTTGTAACATTTTACGGTCAATATTGTTCTATCGTATGCATTCAAGCTGCATAATAGTATTTATTTCTTTAAAATAAATCAGTAAAAACAATCAAATCTCACTGTCTCCAAACTTTTGAAATGTATGAAGAAAGCAGCTTTCTCGTATTGTGTGCTACGGTAGAAAGAAAGTCATAAAGGTTTGCTAAGACATGAAGGTGAGTAAAAGATGACAGAAATTCATTTTGGGCTGAACTATTCCTTTAAATGTAAGACTGCCTGTTCTCCAGGTTTGCCTTTGTCTCTCTTTTCCTGTTTCTGGGTGAACATGGCATGTGCTCCTGCTCTCTCCTTCTTCAGTCTGTTCTTTCTGACAGGGTGGTGTCACAGACGGGGATGTTGAATGTCAGCACACGGACAGACTTACACTCTTCAGCCTGAACACAGTCTTTCATTAAAGCTAGCATCTCTACTTTGCCACCACATCATTTTCACACCCACTCCATCACCGGTTTTCACACTCGTTCCTACTGACTTCCTCTTTTTCCTTCTAGGACTAAATAATTGCAACACATTTGTGTGCAGTTTTTCAGCACAGAAATCTGTATGTTATTCAGTAAGCCCCTATGATCCATTTATTTAAAGCCATAATTCACCCAGAAATAAAAAAAAATCTGTCCTTCATTACTCACCCTTATATTGTTCCAACTCAGTATGACAGTATGCTTCCATGAGAAACATAAAATAAAATATTTGTAAAATGTTTACATTTGAAAAACTCCAATGATGATTTGGAGCCCAAAGACTTTCTTTGCATCGACAAAAACAGCTGAAACCTTTTTCTTGAAAAATCTAATTAAGGTGAGGAAATTTAAATTTTTTATTTTGCTTTTCTTTCTTAATCCTCTTAAATATTAATTTAAGTTTTGCACCAGGGTTATAACTAAAACCATTTAAATTATAAAACAATTGTTAACTGAAATAAAAGAACATATATACAATATGTATGGTGTAATAAATAGTGTAATTTTTCACAAATCTTCATCTTCTATCCAACCTGACTCCTCCTGCTTTAAAGTTTGTGCTTGGCCTTGTCTGTATGGGATGTAGCTCATGTCGTGCGAGAGGGGAGAGAGAGAGAAACAGCACCACATTTCACCGATGAGCCTAATGCTGCTTGTGCAGCTAATAGTCCAGAAAAGGTGGCGTTGCATGCCCAAGCTGACACTTGAAATTTTCATTCTGTGCAGCTGCACGGGTGCAGGCGAAAGCAGCGGCGCTCAGCTGATACACTTCTGCTCATAATCTCTTGCTTGTCCATGGGAGCAGAGACGAGAACTGGATTTGAGCAGCCACGGTGACTCCCAGCAGGATGGTGGACTGAAGGCTGGAGCACAGGAGGAGGAAAGTGTGAACTCAATAACTCAATTTGTGAGAGGATGGGAAGGCCAGTTTAGAACAGAGACTGGAAATGAAAGCTTGCGTCTGCAGGGTGCAGCCGACTTGAGTGAAATGGATTGTGGGTAAGCAGGTGAGTCAAAATTAAGGTAGATCAGGGGAATCTGAGGTTATGAAGGTTAAATAAAGGGGTCAGTCTTGGCTGGTTTGCATGACCCCATTAGTCCCTGCTGGTAGAGGCCAAAAAAGCATCTTCCTCCACTCAAATGTATTTATCCATTTATCCAGCACTCTGATGACATCATTTTAATGTGATTTCAGAATGTTTAGTCACGACAAAATTATAAATGTAATTAAATTTAAATGAAAAAAAAAAGCTAGCCATGAGGATAGATGGCAGATTTCAAATGCTCACATGCTTCCAGAGGGTCCTGCCACTGAAGTAAATTGGAATGCCATGGTTTCCAAGTTGCAGGGATTGACATATCTTCCCAAGTCTTTGAAGGACTTTGAAAGACCATAGTGGTTGGCAGTGGGTGAAAAAAGAAGGTCAAGAATGGCCAGTAATACAAGTCATGAACAAAAAGGAAAAGTGCTGTAGTGTTTCAATGTTTCAATGTTCCCAATCCCACCAACCTCAACTACACCCACCCCCTCCTGTTTATTTCTACAATGTAGAAAACAGCAGAAGTGTGATGTGTGCTTCTCCTGTTTTTCCTCACTTCCTGCGCTCAGTATTTCTGTTTATCACTCCTGTTCAGACACAGTAAACAACACCATAAAGCAAAAAAAAAAGAGCTTTCTTGCGGTCCAGCTCTTGCCTCCGCTGCCTGTACACTTGTGGGTAACTTTCTTCTCAGACTTACAAAACTTAACAAGAATTGAATGGATTCAAGTTTGATGACCATCTACCACCCACCCAACCATGCAAACACTCCTGTATATACACACGGGCACACTTATGGGCCTGATAGCAGCTCTAGGAACTAGGGACAGGTGTCTGGGCTTCTGGGAGCCAGACACACAGGTGTTAATTAGACAGACAAAAGTGTGTGCAGAGGGCACTGGGTCTGATGCAGCAACCTCAGGTCCGCCGTTGCCAAGATATAACAAAGTGTCAGCGCCTGCCAGAAGTTTCCATCTTTCGATCAGTCACAGGCAGTCTGAGGACCTGCAGACAAGACAAAAAGTTGATTGAGTGAATGTTAATAAGATATCAGGTGCTTTTCTACTCTATTTTAAGCAAGTCAATCAATTTGATGGCAATCTTGGTGCTGCCCCAGGGTAGCTACTTTCTACTAAAGACAGAAATATCCAAAGCTGTCAAATATATTTTAAATAACATGTAGCTTTGTTAAATAACATGTACTGTAGCACAAATCAAGCTAAAATGCTGTATTTTTCAGGCTGGTCTAGATAATGCACTTGCGCACTCTAGAATAAACAGCAGTTGATGCCTTTTCCAATAAAAGCCATTTTGCATGACCTGTGTCAGAGTTGCCCAATATATTAAACTCTATGTGTATGAGTGAAGCAGCTGCTAAATAATTATATTGCGGACAAGCATCGTAACTTACCTGGTCTCTTGGCATAAACATTCCTGGGGGCACTTTTTAGCAAGACGCAAAATATAGTACGTACCAATTTGTACATATCACTGCAGTTTCCAAAAGAGATGAACACTAGAGGCAGTACAACTCTGACACCTTTTATTCATCTTCACACTTATTTACAGAGTTTCGATTAATAAAGCGTAATTTTCGCACAATTACTTGAAGAATATCATGTTATGATATATTAATATGCTGGGAGGTTTGAAAACTGATGCTTTTGAACGTTCTTATCGCACATATCCAGCTTCATATCTATGGGTTTTCATAGACGGTAGGGAAGTACTTGAGAGTAGAGGAGCTCCGGTTTGAATCCCGTATAACCACGGTTTGACAAAACAGTTCAAATCTGCATATAAAGAAATTGAAATGGCTCGGTTGCATAAAAAAAAAAAAAAAACATTATATCAATTTTGTATTTGTTAATATCGGGTAGGTTTAGGATTGGGTTTGGTGTAGGGCATGTTTCCAACACGATAGAACATTAACTTTCAGCGACAATCCCTGGATATTTAAATTCTGAATCGCCACAATACATACCTGAAGCAACATAATAAAAACACAGCAATATGTACCTATAACAATGTAATAAAAATGAGCCTGGGTTCACGTATTGAACCCGTGTTTTAGAGCCACTCAGTGGACATTTCTCTTTGAAACAGAGGCGAAACGTGCAGTAAGGTACGTAAAAATGGTGTTGCACAAAAAGTACACAGAGGAACATATTTCTATGAGACCATATTTCTCTGCACTCTGTTGACGGGACTCTCAACCAGGGTTTAGCTGATGGCCAGATGCTCTTCTAGCCTGAACAGCTAAAAAGTGTACAGCCAATAGACTAGCCAGCAAACTACCGTAGCTTAGACTGGTTTAAGATGTTTTTAGCATCAGGGCTGTTTAAAACTGACCTTTCAAAGCAAGGCCAACAATTACTAGAGAATTTCAGGATATATGCACCCTGCTGCTAAATAAAAATCTTTAACCAAAGGTGTAAAGCAACCTCACATGTTTTGCTAGTGTTAGCCATTTAAACTGGTTAACTGTAGTTGAGACCAACCTACTGACCTAGATGGACAATGCTGGAAGACGAAATAGCCATCTTTGGCTTCTTTATTAATTCTCTCTCTCTCTGTATGACAGATCCAGCTTGCAACTAGGCTTGGAATTTTCACACATGACTTTATCTCACTTATGATGTCTTTTTTACAAAGCAACAAGAACCAAGATAGAAACTAGGAGAAGGGGTTAGATTAAACCTGAAAATACCTAAAACAAGAAGGGAACTTGCTGTCATGGTGTCTCAGTTCTTATTTACGTAACTAATTTACTTTTAGAAAAGCATTTTGAGACAGTAAAGTTTAACATTAACCCACATTCAGAATTACCTTTTTTTCTTTCTGTGATGTATCTAAGCCTTTGCTAGGACTTTATGTTCATAGCTCAAATACTTTGTTTTTTTGCTACTTAGCAACAAAGTAAAATTGCCCTTACACGATGCTACTGTACATGTATCTCTAACATTTTTCTTTTGGAGGTCAAAACAGCTATGTCGATTTTAATTTATGAACTGAACTGGTCAAGTTGAAATATGAAATATAATGTCAGGAATCCATTGTCCTATTGAGCCTTACAAGTTATCCTTTTCATTTTTCAACAGGTTGCATTTTTCAGCAAAATTGAAATACTATCTGTAACCTTGTACTCAATTTTATTTCTAACTATAAAGGTAACAAGAAGTCTCCTCGTGAATTAATTTGCACGCAGGTAATACAGACCCCCTAAATGCCGTTAATAGTAAATAATTGTGGTGAAAGTTACAGCAGCAGCTGCAGTGATCAGTTCCTCTGGTAGAGCGACTCAAGAGAGGAAATTCACCAGAGAGTAATTGGAGCATGAATTCACTCATTTACGTTGGACTTAATGAAGCAGGGCCATGTACAGCAACACAGCGCCGGTCCTCTGATAATAAATAATGACCTGTCAATTATTCACAAGACTTTCAGTGGGATCTGTGGTACATTACCAAGACTCTGTGTCCTGCAGAGATACATACCAATCTCTCACTTATATGTAGACATGGGTGCACACACTTTTGCATTGTCTCTCATTTGTTATCAGCCCATCTTGCTCGTTTCCCGCTAACTCAACCTCAGATACACAAACTAAAAATAGTTCCCCTTACTGTGACAATGCCACATCCGAAAAATCCACATCCTCTCTCACTTCCAGCTCAATGTGTACAGATGGAGCTGTGCTTCCTAATTGAAGGTGTTAAGTGGACAGCTTCTTGCCCGAGGACACGTTTAATTAGACACTGGATGCCAGGGGAGACATGGAGGCAGACAGAGACAGTAAAACGCAGATGCAGAGGGACACTTAAATGACGCTCACGTCTCACTCCGTGACCAGACACAGGCTGTTCACTCTCATGTACGCAATTATCTCTGCACTCTGTTGACGGGACTCTCATTCCACATCCCAGCCCTCCATGACTGAGCACCAAATCCAGTTCTTAACCCTTTTGTGCTCCAAGGAGGCCTATAATACCTATAGTTAGCTGTCCGTTAGTATTCCTATTAATCTTAATGGCAATTGCTAGCCTAGTGCAGGACCCTCCTGGAAATACATGATTTGGAATCTTCCATCTTTGCTAATGGGACTGTATTATCTTTCATTGCTATTGCACAATATATATGGGTTATATTCAATGGCCATAGAGTCACTATTATTAGAGTTAATAACAACTCAAATGAAACCTTAATTAAAACACTTTCTTTTACTGAAATGAAAAGTAATATTAAATAATAATAAATAAAAAAAAACTGAGGGGGTAAAAGAGGAGGAATCAGTTGCAGGGAGGGCAATATAAAGGGTAACTTATGATCTAAAACAGGTGTACACCCTAACAAGATAATCAGATTACAAAAGGGGAGGGACAACAATAGACAAAAGAGCACATGGTAAACATAAATTAAAATTGACAACCATTTACTCCAGACAAAGGAAAAACAACAACAAACCCAGATCAAACCGGCGCCTTGACAAAAACAAATATACATATAGCAATTACACTAGATTATGCAAATAGCAATTACGATATATAGCAATTACGGTAGAGATTGCAAAGAAATGTAATGGAATAAAACATTTTTCGAACAATATCAGAGCATTACCTTTGGCTCTCTAAAATACTAAATCAAAAACTAAAATAAAAACAAGATTAACAAGAAAAGGCAATCAATAAGTAGAACCTAAACTTGTGATAATTTAGTGAAAATGATGTTACAACAAACCTTCACATACCTTATGTTACAAAGCTACAAATAAAAGAAAAGACAAGAAAATCACTTAAAACTCAAAACTATGATAACTTAGAATGTGGTAAGATGATTTTACCTGCAAAACATGTAGTACAACATTGACCAGCAGGCACTAACAGGTTATGCAAACCAGCCAACCCTTGACCCTTTGCCAGGCACGCTCAGATTGATGCCCCCTACATGGCTGACTTTATTAGAAGATGCCAAGGGAGATGGTGAGATACTCCTGCCAGGCTCATGTCTCCAGAGTCTGTGCTTTAATCAAAATGGGTTACATTTGTCACCGTCTTCTCATCAGAGATGCGTTGCAGGGTGTCCACATAGAACGTAGAAGTTTTGTACTTTATCTTATTGTCTGACAGATTAAAACCATAGGGGGAATCAAAGACAAAAGAGAAATGGACAAAAGCAGGTTCTCCTGTGACAAGAGGTGCAAATTCAAGACTTGTGCTCCTGATGATAATCCTCCATCGCAGAGCTAACGTGTGAAATTCACTGCCGTGAAAGCTATTATTTTTCCCAAACGTTATCTACCTTTGAGCACCAACGGTGGTCTCAGCAAGTCAGTATTTCTCCCCCTTTTTTTTCATGGGCGATTGGAATCAGAGATTGGGAGACAGCTCTTGTTTGCTCTGATCTGTCGGCCACTGCAATAAATTTTCACATTCCTCTTAACCGTAAAATTTAAACTATCAAGACTTCATTGGCCTCCCATTACACTTCAACCTGCAGGAGTTTTATCGTATGTCAGCATCGCTCCTAGCCTCCTACCCATCACTGTCTTCATCTCTCCTCCTTTCTTCTCTCATCAAATCTGCTTATGTTTTGGTTTTAACTGGGTAGGATCTTATCTTTGACAGGATCCCAACTAGTTTGACTCGAATCAATGATTCAAATATTTGAACGTAAAATAAATCTGTCAACTGTGAATTTATCAGGCCCTGATAAGCTCCAAATGATATAAAAAGGCTTAATAAGTCTCGATAAATCTGATCCAGTTATGTCATTCCCGCAAACTTCAGAGTGAAAACTTATCCAAAGCAAATGTCTGACCTTCAGTGAAACTGCTAAGATTTCTGCTCTACTATTGCATAGCTAAAACTGGGGATCCTCTCTAAGGACATACACCTTACTATTCATTATTTGAGGAGGATCTACATAACTTTATTTAACAAGCAACCAGGTAAGCTGCTTCATTTAGCTTTTGTTACTGAGATTTTTGGGAAAAGAGAGAATGATAGAAAGATAGAATGAAAGAATGATGGAAAGATAGAATGATGGATGGGGGATAGAAGGATGGATGGAGGGACTGACCGACACAGATGGATAGATGGATGGATGGAGGAAAGATGGATGGATGGATGGAATGACTGACTATCATAGAGTCATAGATGGATGGACGGATGGATGAACCGACTGACACAGATGGATGGATGGATGGATGGATGGATGGATGGATGGATGGATGGAGGGACTGACCAACACATATAGATGGATGGATGGATGGAGGGGATTGAGCTACACAGATGGATGGAGGGACCAACCGACACAGATGGATGAATGGATGAATGTGAGGATGGAGGGATTGACCGACACAGATGGATGGATGGATGGAAGGATAGACAGACAGATGGACAGACGGACAGACAGACATAAATATCACAAAGACAAGGACACCAAATGTCCTCTCTGCCATCCCATCATCAAAGTGGACACTCAGGCTGGCATATCACTCTAACCCTCAAAGCTACGAGGATCAAGAAGAGCCACCCTTGATGTTTCATCCTCTCACTCTCCATCTCTTCATAAAAAATTATCTTGGATCCATTTCTCACGGGAATTTTTAATAACATCGGCTTCTGGAGCAAAATGCCAGGGGTGAAGACGAATCAAACAATAGCAGCAAATAAATCTAATTAGAGAAAAATATGCTTGTGTGCCTGTAGGTCGAGGATTAACCAGATGTTGTTATGTAATCTATACTCATCAGAAACTACATTTTGACTTCAGTTGCAAGAATTGTGGATTGCACGGTAAACCTCAGGGTTTATTTTGTGATGGATAGCAATCTGTTCCTCCCTCCCTTTATCTGTCCCCCCTCTCTCTTTTTCCCTCTTTTGCATATTTTTGGTTTCAGGCGCCTGTTTGAGAAGGTCAACTGAAGAGGGATGCTGGTTAGAACACTGTCGCTCAAAAAATAACTTTCATCTCCTAGAGGAACTGTGTCACAGCTGCAATCCTTCTCATATTAATATGGCCCATAGTTCTAGATGTCCAACCCGATCTCATGGCAATTCAGTACATTTTTCACAAGGTGGCTTATTCGTACGAATTCGTACGACCACACTCGTACAAATTCATACGATTGTTGCCAAATCGTACATATTTTATGAGTTGCACAATTCGTATGAATTTGTACGAATTACCTACACCTAACCTCGCCCCTAAACCTAACCGTCACTGGGGTTTAGACAAATCGTATAAAATCGTACGAGTGAGGTCGTACAAATTCGTACGAATAAGCCACCTCATAAAATACGTACGATTTGGCCGTGAGATAGCGTTGGGATGTCAGTTACAATGAGTATATTTAATCTCAAAATTATGAAAACTAAAGTTTTATATTTTCTGAAGAAAAAATTTGTAATGCTTACCAAAAGTAGCAGCCATAATATTGTGGTGGTTGCCATATATGGTTCATATCCCTTTTTTTCACTTTTATTTAATCTAAATATTCATCTTTTATCATCTCCAAAGCAAAAATAGTACAACTGATCACTTAGATATGTAATATAATTTTTTCTTAACAAGCCACACAATTGTAGGTATCAATCCTTAGCACAAATGCTGTGTGCTACATCTATATGCAAATATAGATGTTTCTCTACATTTTAGCATATTAAATACCTCAGCAGCCACAGGAGGGAAGGGAGGAGTCCAATGAATTCCAGGTATAATAAGACTGAAAATTATTTCATCCTTTATATACAGCACCAGACAATGATATCTTAAAGTAGAAATAATAACAAATTATTCACCCTTTGTCTCTCTCATTTACAGTCTGTTTTATGTTTAACTGCTGCTAATGAGTGATATACAGACTTTGAAGTGAGCCATTACCATTTGAAAGGCAGGAAAACAGAAGTCCCCAAATTGAGTTTGAGTTTAAATGAAAATAGAGAGCCTTTTCGATAACAGATACAAAATGTGAAGATGTCCACCTGACACATTTGATCATGTCCCTGTTGTTGTCCACACTGCAATGCTGCCATCTTTGAGGAAGGTTTTAGATTTAGAAGTTTAAACCAATATCCCTTTGAGTTTTCGTCCTTAAATTTTGCATGCTTTAATCCATTATCCATTATTTAAACGTTAATGAAATATTCACCCTCCTTAAAAGATTCACATCATCTGAAAGTGCTATAAATTGAATGAGACGTCATTTAAATCGACTTTCTCTTTTGATTAATTGTCTTTTAGTCATTGAACAAAAAGATTGGAAATACCAATCTTTTACATACTCTCATGTTGATTCAATCCTGTATGATTTTCTATCTCTGTGGAATCCAAAAGGATACATTTTGAAGAATTAGATTAAATAAATAGGAAGTGGAAATTTAAAGCTTAAAAAAAAACGATAAAAAGCACAATAAAAATATCATAAGAAGTATTTGTGTGAGGAGCAAAAAGTTAGATGTCCACCTGTTGACAATTAATTAGTGAGTTGAACTTGAGAACCAAATCAGGCTGATACATGAACAAATGAACCAAACACTGTTTGAAAACTGGATGAACTGATTCATTAAAAAGATTTGACTCAAATGAACAGTTCACTCAAAAATCTGAAAACGTGCCATGATCTTCCAAGGTGGATGTCAGTGAATAGTGACTAAAAAAATGTATCACACAAAACTATCATATGAATAGAATCAGTCTGATTCATGAACAAATGATTCATTTTGGGTTTGGAAACTGGATGAACTGATTAATTAAAAAGATCTGACTCAAAAGAATGATTCACTCAAAATCTGACATTGTGCCAAGATCATCCAAGGTGAACAAAATTTCAGTTTATTCATCACAAAAAAAATATATGGCTAAAAAAGGTGGGAAATTTATCACACAATTGCGCAGAGCATTTCTTTGGTGCTTTTTGTCATTTTGGATCTTAACTCAATCACTTCAACTCCCAACTCATGTTTGTAACAACATGAGGGTGAATAAAAAATGACAGACTTTTCAGTTTTGGGTATGTCTTTAAGACCATTGCACAGTTGATCCCTTTCCACTCATGAATTACAACCCAATGTTCTTATACAGATCGGACTCTATGAACCAAAGTCTCTAGTATTATGGACCCAAGATATTTCTAGATTAAGAAGAGAACAATTGCTATACACTTCAACAGACATTTGTAAACAAACTAATTATCTATAAATGTAGAGAGAGGCACATCATATAGATGAATGCATTTCCTCTCTGATGGATGTCGCTGGAGTGTCAGACAGTGCCAGTGGTCATCAGCTGTGCCATGCCGACACCACTCAGTAAATGCAGCGAGTCTTATATTTACATTCAAATATGCTTAGCTCAAAATGGACCCCGGAGTGACACCCGCCGTCAGATTGAAGACATTTCAATTCTCACTTTGCCTTCGTCTCTCTTCTCTGGCTGTCTTCCTCCATCACTGCTTTTCTCCCGCCCCTTCCGATCTTTCCTTTCCTCTCCTATCTCTGCACTCATTCTTTTATTTTCACTCTTGCTAATATCTCTTTTCATACTCCTCACATTAATTTATTCTTCCAAAATCCACCCTTTTGCCCTCACCCTCGTCTCTTTGGCTACTAGTGACCAGACTAAATTGGGACAAGCTGGAAAAGTGGCCTGGTGGGTAGGTACCCAAGTTTAGAAAAGTATTAGAATAGAAACTAACACACACACACATACATGCATATATACATTATTTATTAAATCAATACATTTATGAACAAAACAAAATATTTTATTAAAATATATAATAATATATAATTAAAATTTCAACACTGATTATAAAAACCATTATGAATAATAACTAAGCAGCAAATCAGCCTATTTGAATGATTTCTGAAGGATAATGTGACACCTAAATTTTGATTTGTCATCACTTACTTTTACTACATGCATAAAATTAATGCAGCTTTGGTGAGCATAATAGACTTTCAAAACCATAAAAAAGTACTAATTCCAAACTTTTGACCAGTATTACGTCACAAGCTTTCATACAATAGTTATGAATGATCTGTAAAAGGAGGTAAACTGCAACTATTACCTAAACATGTTTAGCTGATATAAGTCATAAGACAAAAGCATTTAGGTTGAATCAGAACTTTTAAATAATATTTTTTAATCAAATAAAACCATTTAACTTATGTGTTACCATCACTTGTCAAAGTCCTGAAAATTGAAGGGAGTCACTTCAGTTCTAGAATGTGGTTGTCTCTCTCAAAACTAACCAAACAGTGTGTGGACATGATTATATTTAGCACTCAAGACAGGACCATATCCAGGACCACAGCCTCTGCCTCATTCTCTGCTTCTAGCGTCTCTTTCTTTCCCTCTCTCTGACTATTGAACACTCTTGTTCAACACCCTCTGAGAAAAAACACTTTGCAGTCATACAGTAGGTCAGCAATAGCAGGAAATGTCCCCCCGTTCTTTCAGCCCTGCATTCAAAGCAAAATCTCCAATAGCTGTCATGTTAAAATCAATAATTTACACCATTGAGGATATGGGGAGAGCGGTTTTCCTGTCAGAGGTGTGTCCGTGGTCTGCGCTGGCTTTGACAGATGGACATGTGGGTTTATCAGGCGGACCGGCCTCAGCACCGTTATCAATTCCTTAAGCAATTAACTACTGAACCGGGTGCTTGGCATGCTGGATCTGCACAGATAAGGACTGATACGAGCCCTGTCTCATTAAACAGGAGATTGTCAAAACACTGGCCATGTCTTGGCATGCTCATTTTTGCATGCTTGATTGAAAAAAGACAGGTAAAGTACTCACCGTTATTATTTATTCATCACAGTCCTAATTTGGATGTTGAGGTAAATCTGATTATTGTTTTTAGTCTCCATATTACTCTAGTCTTAGATTAATATTAGTATTAGACTAATACTAATATGAGGACCAATGATACTACAAAGACTAATAATTATTGTAATGTCGGTACTGTGATAAATTAGACTAATATAAAGACTAATATTACAACTACACTTCAGAATTACATTTCAGTTTTATTAATTTTAACTTTTTACCATTTTAATAATTAAGAATTAATCTTTGAAGATTTGAGTTAAGACTTAGTCTTAGTATTAATCTTAATCTTTGTGTTTCTGTTGTTATCTGAAGCACAGATTCAATTAAACTGTCAGCCGGCACTCTGAGGATTATGGAAGTTTCAGTTTTCCATACAGACCAAGGTCTATTTAGCTGCCAGCTGAGCTGAGATAAGAGTGCAGACAGCTGGCTTCACAGCATCCTCAGAGGGATGGCCTTGTGTGATCTTTACATGCCAAGTCCTTCTATAACTCCTGTATTTAACAGAAACCCATGCAACTTTATAATGAACATAATAAACTGCACACTATAGCTCGGTTGCATGTATTTTCCTGGACAATTCCCTTAGAGTCAACAACGTGACAATGCACAATGTAATTGGACATTTGCGAAGCAGATTAATATTCCTGCCACAAAGCGGATCGCATTTCCAACATTACCATTAGTGGAGGGAAAGACCATCGCCACCCATTTCTAAAATGGCCCATGCACATAGCTCTGGATGATCATATAATTTGCAGACTTAATTGGAAATATAAATCCCAATGCACACAACATTAGGGAGAGCTTTAATCCACACCTCTGCGCTTGATGCATGATGACACATCGTAAATGTGCAGGGTCGGCCATGTCACTTTTAAATATCACAACGTCCTGAGGGGCCAAATTGGAACCGGGAGGCAGCAAACATATTAAAATCCTGCTACAGCCCCTGTCTCCAAACAATTACTCTTTCTCTCCCCATCTCTCGCTGTCTTTATATCAATCTCACAGCCTATTGCTATCTCTCTCTCTCTCTCTCTCTCGCTCTCTCTCTCTCTTCCTAGCATCAAGTAACAGCAGCCCATGCAGTCTGACAACATAGGTGTCACTGTAGTGTTGCTTTCCCATCCAGCAATAAAATGTGTGTGGGGGGAGGGTGAATGTAGATTTGGTCATAATTTATATAATAATAATAATTTGTATTATTAGTGTCGTTAATGTTATTTAAAAGTAAGACTATTCAAAATTGGTTTCATTATGTTAAATAAACCTTAATAAAATATAAATACAACTATTAGTATGCACACAAGTCATAGAATGCTTATTCAGGTAACTGATGCTGTCGTTTAAACTAAATATGTTTTTAGTAATATGGTTAGAAATATGTACTTAAGTTTAACAAAAACATTTTTACTTTTACAGTACAGCCAGAAAAAAATATATATATGTTGACATTACTATATTGCAGTATGTAAAAGACTAAGATCTACTCCTGTAAAAACACATTTATGTGAAGAAGTACAGCCACAGTGATTGGTAGCCACTAGCTACTGCTCACTTTCTACTGAACAGCTGTCCCGCCGTCCCTGTTTACATTAATATGTTTTTGCTTCCTTGTCATCAAAAGCTGGTGAATTACATTGTTGGACCATAATGGCATTTAATCTGGATAAAGGCCTCTTTTTAAAGGCGCAGGAGAATCTATTTGATGTGCCACCAGCCCTGTGTACATTTCCACACCTCCACACACGTAATGCCTTATCAATAAACCACCCAGGCGTTGGCTGTTTTTATAATGGACTTGCGTTTGCACGCTTTGGGTCCTAATTATCAAGGCAAACAGAGCTTGGCAGTCTTTCAAACGGAGGGTAGAAAAAATGAGGTTACAGAGAGGATGGAGGATAAAGAGAGCATGGAGTGAGTGAAACATGCTCAAAAAACAACAGGATGCTTTGTTTGGACACCAGCAAAGATCATTTTTTGGAAGAAATTCATGTTTAAAGCAATAAAAAAAAAAAGAAGAAGAAGAAAAAAAACAATGACATCCTTTATTAAAAAATAAACAAATCAGGCTTCAAAATGTCATTGTGAACCAATACAGGATTGTATCTACAGAAATATCTTCATAAATGAAGATATGGTTGCATGTAAGATCTATGTGGATTAGCATCAAAGCCGCTAAAAATAGAGAACATTTCCCATTTGTCTCATGATAATTAATGCAAAAAATAAAAGCTGTTAATATGTTATATATTTCCTTGCCAGTTGTTTTCATTAATGAAATCCTTCAACCAGAATACTAAAACGTGCTTTTACAAATGACTTTAAAATAAAGCATTGAAGACATGCAGCATTATGCTAGGAAAAGACTGGACCTTTTAATACCATGAATCAGAGTTAACCCTTAGCCTTTCTGATCTAAAGCACCCTCACATGTTTGATCTTGTGTCTTTCAACTAATTCACTCTCAAAGGAATGGTGGCATCTCTTTAGCTTAGTGCTGCTATCTGTAAATGCCGTTAAAGACTATCAAAGCGAGTTTACCTTTGAAGATACGTCCACACTTAAACTAGGGTGCTAGGTGTCAGAACATGTTGCTTTGTGTTTAGCTCTCACCTGATGAGTCAACCTTATGTACCCTGTTTTCAGAGATGATGAACAGACTTTTGTGGAGGCACATTTCTGGCTCAGGACAAGAAAGCAAATAAATGCTGTTTATGAAACAAAACAAAAAAGATGAAGCCACCAGTTCAAGGAAATCTGAAACATTTCACATTCTTGAAAAAAAAAGTTTTAACACCTGAAGGCTCCTGTTGTTCAATGGGGCTCCACAGCAGTATCTAGTGGTGGATTGTGGGATAACTCAGAATATGGGGCAAAATTATTTGTCATTTAAAAGCTGAAACATAATCAATATTGCAGCTAGACAAGTTTTCATTTCCAGTTTGCCCCACAAAAGCAGTATCCAAGTCAGAGGGAAAATTGAATGATTGACACAAACAGAGGGAGTGAGAGAGCCCAGAGGAACCACCCAGAGGACAAACTGCTTTATTTTAGAGTTTGGCAGAGGAAGGGAAAGATGGGTAAAAAGCCAGCAGCTATAAGAGGGGAATGAAAGACACAGCCTCTTCTAATAAAGATTGCCAGACAGGATCGGGAACAGAAGTGAGCTAATTTTGAACAAGAATAGGATGAATGAGATCAGATGGTTATGAAGTGTGTGTGTGTGTGTGTGTGTGTGTGTGGCTATTTATTTATTGCTAACATGACTATTCTAATGAAAAATTAAATATGAAAAGAAAGATTTTCATTTACTAATGGAAAATGCAATTATTTGTTTTTGTTTTTTCATCTGTTTTCCATTGCTAAAAACTATTATACAGTTCCTCAGATTTGTGATTTAAACTTTAATTCTTTAAGATTTGTACACATTATAAATATTTCCTAAAAAGACTTTTCTTTTCAGCTGAAGGAATTTATGATAAATAAATATTTATCAAATAAGTATCATAAATTGTATTTTATATAATTATATTTTATATTTAAAATATATTAAATTATATGTATTATTTATGAAATATATATGATTATATGATGATAAATACCTTTTATTGTTCTACTCTTCCTGTAATCACCAGACAAAGTTAAGTTCCATCCCTATTTCACTGAAAAAATGTCAGACATATAATCATAACATAAGTACAATGAAATGATTCATGCCTACTTTAATCTCCTTTGGATTCAAGCAATTCAAAGTTATAATTAAGTAATATAGTAAAGGGAAATAATATTTAGCGTGCTTGTTTAAGTTTGGTTACATATTACAAATGTTTTCAGAAGAAATATATTATGTTCAAGACTGAATTTATGTAATTTAAAATACAGTAAAACATTGATATAGTGAAATATTATTACCAATTAAAATATTTGTTTTCTATTTTAATATATTTAACATTTTAATTGTGTGATGTGATGGCAGGAAATTTCAGCATCATTTGATCCTTCAGAAATCATTCTGATATGCTGATTGGCTGATTGAGAAAAAAAATAATTGTGCTGCTTAATATTTTTGTAAAAACTGCAACCATTTATTTGCATTCATTTTCTCATTATTTTATTAATAAATAAAAAAATCAAGAGAATAGCATTTTTTTGTAACAATGTAAAAGTCTTGCCATTGCATTTTATCAGTTGAATGCATCCTTGCTTAATAAAAGTATTAATAAAAAAAGTTAGACGATGCCAATTTTTGAACAGCACATATGGTAGCACACAGTGCATCGGGTGTAAAAGTGCACACACAATTTATGCATTTATGTACGAATATGGTAAACAGTTACGCTAAAAGCCTGCTGGATGTATTTTCGGACGTAGTTTGTCGATGGGGGGATGTGGGCGGACAGGTCCCGTTAATGGAAACTTAATGGGAGCAATGTGAACGGCCAGCCCAGGTGGCATCCTCAGCTCTAGCCAAGTGACAGAAGGTGCAGAGAAGTGACACAGAGCAGCGGGATGAGGCAACAGGGAGTGAGGAGCTAAAAAAAAAAGAAGAATGAAAAAAGTCAACATGACACCTTTGACAGTGACCATGGAGCCCTGCCTAATCGTGACGCACTTTGTTTGTTCTGTGTAAGCCATGGCAGGTGGAGCAGACTGCACCCCTCCGCACTCCTCTGCCTCACCACAGTGAAGATCTGAGGGTATGCATCACTATTATATGTGTGTGTGTGTGTGTGTGTGTGTGTGTGTGTGTGTGTGTGTGTGTGTGTGTGCGTGAGTGTGCAAAGGAGAGGGAAGGGAGCATAAACACAATTAACTCTGGGAGAAAAAAAAACAGCTCACACCTCTGCTAATTCAGAAACATAGACTCATCCGATGAGAAGATCCAAGACAACAACATGCCAGCCATTGGGTGACAAACATCTGAAGAGCTATTTTAAGGGCAGATCAGAGTGGTGTTCCCCGTGAGGGCCCACGACACATGCAATTAAAGGTTCCTCAGAAGAGAGAGATATTTCTGCTTCTTTTGTGAGAGGACCTCTCTTAAGTTTGTAGAAAAGGGCCTTTTTATTTTGCATGCCTTTCATCCTTTATTTCTCCCAATAGCTAATGGGCGACCAAAAAAGCACCAAAATGTTTCAAAATGCATATTGATAAGATTTAGTTATAGTGATGGTTTATGCAGTGCAAATTACATTTTGCCTAATTATATTTTTTTCTCGCTCTCTCTCTCGCAACTTTAATTCTTAATGCGATTATATTACAAAACTAGACTTTTAGAATTCGAAAAGAATAAACAAATGTGGTTTGCCCACACAAAATTCACCAAAGGTGCATATATATATATATATGCTGATCTGAGTTGGTCTCCCAGTCTGATCAGCTGAGAAGTGAAATCCAGACTGGTTTACAGTGTTTTTTTTTTAAGCAGGGAAACATATACACCAAGTCTACAGTGGATGAAACAAAATTTAAGCATTGAATATTGCGGGTAATGATGATAAGTCCAATGAGTTATAATGATGTGTTTGCTGAAAGATAACCCTCTTTCAAAGTTATCAACAAAGGATTTAGCATGTGTGTGTGTGAGAGAGAGAGAGCACGAGAAACAGAGAGGATGGGGTATGAGTAAAGATAGAAGGCTAAAAATGATATCAGTGAACATCTCCAGGGGCCAGCACAATGCCACCGTGATGGAGGACGACAGCTTCCTGTTTTTAATTGCCATGGTTGATGTTGCTTAGCTCCTAGGGGGACAGGAATGAGGCTGATACAGATAGTCTCTAATGAGTATTAATCTAATCATACACAGACTCAAATACAGCCAACACTCATAATCGTGCAAACCCCCCAAACTCTGAAATTTAGGTAGGGGTTATTAACGGATCTTAAAAAATCACAATGCTAAAAATAAAATGAGGAGAGAGAAAAAACGAGTTAAAAAAGACAATATTTACCTAACAGTTCAGAAACATCCAATCATTGCAGTTTCATCAAACCGAGGCGACTAAATGTTTCGCTGTTGCCATGCAACCAGGTCACAGTATCAAAACATAGTCATGGTGAGGGAAAAAGTCTGGATGTCGAACCATAATCCAAAACATAAGTCACCAAAATGCCATCCTCAGATCCGCCAGTGCAATATATAATTAAAGCAGGAGACATACAGCATCTCATATTAAAAAATAAACAGCAATAGATGAGGTATTCGGTGTCTGCGGCGGCCTTGCAGGTCTTTTCACATTTGCAGTTACTCTAGAAGGAGTCTGGCAGACTGTAAATATCCTTTCATAGCCACAATGATCTAACGGAACAGCGATCTCCAGCTTTGAGCCCAGTAGTGCATGCTGGGGTTTTTACAACTTTATAAGTCTCATTTACCCGCAATGGTTTATTCATAACTTTCAGTCTCTTGATTTTTATGAGAGGACAAAAAGCCAAACAACCAGGAGGAATAGCACCCCAAATACCCGCGGTGTGTTATTGAATTGTAAATAAACCAAGAAACAGCACATCATTCTGAAACACGATTATTAGGAGAGCACTGGCTTCTGAAAGTGACCATGTGCGAGCTCCATTATCGACCTGTCAGGATTGCTTGGTGTTTGTATTTATTTTTATTTTTTATTTTTTTTTACACTGCTAATTCATTTACAATGCAGATTGAGAGTCTGGTCATTAAGGTGCTGGCTATACATGAGTAATGCACTGCATCTGTACCTGTTTCCGTTTCACAGAACTTTGGAAACAGGCTTTCTAATTATAGTGATTGGTATTTTGGAAGCAGTTCCAAGCCCACGGTCCGGCCTTAACAAATGAAGGATGGGATTATCCGAACAAATAGGATGTCTGCCATCTTGTTTTACATGCTGATGCTGTTAGAATCCCATTAAAAAGTGCTGGTTTCTTTTTGTGACATTTTTAAAATGAGCAAATCTACGACAAAGGTGACATTTGACCCTAAAACGAAATAGCTTTAGGGCACAAAGTGCCATTGTAGACCTTTCCCTTTGGGTCAAAAGACATGTAGTGCAGCAATATATCGACATATTTAAAAACAGAATCAATGTATGCTACATCAAGCATTAATAACTGCATTTACATTTTAATAAATCTACCTACAGTTGGTTTCTTACAGCTGGAACACATAAAACTCCAACCTGCAAATTCACAAAGCCACAAGAAATTAGAATCAACAACTCAAGGAATTGTAGGCCTATATATAATTAATGCATCACAACAGTAACCAATTGAATAATTAAATAAATAAAAAACAATAATGAATAGTTATTAATAATATGAATTAATACAAATAAATAATTAATTTTAAATTGTAATAATATTTCACGATGTTACTGTTTTTAGTGTTTTGATCAAATTAATGCAACCTTGAGCATAAGAGACTAACAGATCTTCTGAATGGTAGAGTAGCTCAATTGTAATTGTGTCTGTCCTATGCTGAAATAAGATTTTAACACTCAAAAAATAGTTACACAATCCATATTTAATTGTTTTTCAACATACAGTACAGACCAAAAGTTTGGACACAGCTTCTCATTCAAAGAGTTTTCTTTATTTTCATGACTATGAAAATTGTAGATTCACACTGAAGGCATCAAAACTGTGAAATAACACGTGTGGAATTATATATGGAATTATTTACATAAAAAAAAGTGTGAAAAAACTGAAAGTATGTCATATTCTAGGTTGTTCAAAGTAGCCACCTTCTGCTTTGATTACTGCTTTGCACACTCTTGGCATTCTCTTGATGAGCTTGAAGAGGTAGTCACCTGAAATGGTCTTCCAACAGTCTTGAAGGAGTTCTCTGAGAGATGCTTAGCACTTGTAGGCCCTTTTGCCTTCTGTCTGTGGTCCAGCTCACCCCTAAACCATCTCGATTGGGTTCAGGTCCGGTGACTGTGGAGGCCAGGTCATCTGGCGCAGCACCCCATCACTCTCCTTCTTGCTCAAATAGCCCTTGATGCCTTCAGTGTGACTCTACAATTTTAATAGTCATCAAAATAAAGAAAAAACTTTGAATGAGAAGGTGTGTCCAAACTTTTGGTCTGTACTGTATAATTGCATACTAACCTAAACCACCAAGAAAAGCCTTCATTTTTGTGTAGCAATCAATTTCAGTGGCAGTTAGCGACTGCATCATCACTTGTTTATTGCCTCTCATTTTGCCATACTAAAAAGATGCCAACTAAAACTTCATAATAAATACAAGCTTACCTCCCTTCCCCTGGCTTGAAAACTTTTTAACTTTTTCATCCTTGCACCCCACCATCATGAGGGAGTGGCTAATTGGTAAAAAGCACCACTACAGATGCTAATCTTAGCAGTGTTTAGCGTAAAACAAAAGGCCCCATTAGAGAATGATTGGTTAAAATAATAGTCACGCAAAGTGCCCGGCTTGCTTAACAGGTGTATTTATATTGACTGTGCAGCCTCAATTTCCTGTAGTGAGAAGAAAGAAGTAAACAATAATTGCTAGCACTTTTTTAGCGTTTGTCACACAGGCAATTATTAAATAGCACTTTAGCCATTCCGTTAGAAGGAAAATAGCACTTAGGACATCTGCTTGGTCACCGCAATGGGCCCTATACGATTGGTATTATCTCTCCGATGAGCCTTGTCTATGCGTGTAGTTTCATTCCGTGGTCATTTCGCTGATGTGGACCATCCATTTGCCTCTTTTCATTTCCATAATTGTTTTCAGAGCTCAAGGCTGTCCTGCTCTTTGCAGAGGACTAGGTGTGGACTAATGGACGCTAGATTGGATTCTGCCTTTATACATGGTGAAATGTTTTCTTCTTCATTCTCTGTGCTGGATCACGTCTCTCTTTTGGACTCATGAATAATGGATGGTTGAAAGCGTTGCCTTGCCCAGGCTCTCTCTTATTGAAATCTGTGCTCCGAGAAATGCTTATTTACTGAGGCTGATCCCACATCATTTGAGTCAGTTTCTATGCTCCTCTGCTCTGGCTTTCTCAAGCTCGGTCTCTCGCTTTCCATATGCCGCCCTCCATCTCTTTCTGTGACTCTCTTTGCGTTTATGACCCCATTTATACCCTTGCAGTCCCATCATATGCCTCTGTTGCCCATCTCTCTCTTATTAAAGAGCCACAAGTCTTTCAAATGTATCCTAATCTTGGTAACACTATGAAGACTGCATGCAATTAAAAGAGCGTTGTGGCTTTTAGTTCATGTCTATTAGCTGTATACAGTATATACGACTTCCTCTTTCATGTTCAGTTCAGACTGACTTTACTGTCTTTACATTCCAAGAGACCAAAATAATAAACGTAAAAATTACAATAGTAATTTTGAAATTAGTTGCTCTGACCAAATCAAACTCATGTTACCATTCAAAACTTTGGGATTGATAAGTTTCTCTTTAAGGGGCCGGAAAAAATGAAAACGTATTGTACATTTTTGACTTTTCATTTACACAACAATGGTGTATTGGGGGCCTGAAAACTTTTAAAAACTGGTTTTCAAACCACAAATTCAGTCTATGAATACGTTTGTGCATAGGCGTGTAGTGTTTCTTTACAAAGTGACATTGCCAACGACTGGCCTGACATGCATTACACAGCATTTTTTGTTGTTGTTGTTGTTTCGAAGATCCGTACGATATTTGCTAAAGAAAAATATGAAAACAGTAGTCAAATCTTACTGACCCCCACATTTTGACCAGTAGTTCTATTACTGAAGTGTTACCATAAGAGTAATTTCTGTAATGCCGTCTTAAGCTGTTGCAAATAATACGCTTTTTCACAATGATGCAAGCATTGCATTGGATTTCTTCTAAGCAACATAAGTCAACAGAAGTTGTCCCTTTCTACAGCAGCCTGATGCATAATGAACACTACAATAACCCTTTGCTCATTGTTGCTTTTTGCATAACCACATCCAGTGTTTTATATGGCAGTCGCTTGCATTGTATTCTCTAAAGAGCCTCTGCGTCGAAGCTTTACATGTCCTTTCTAATCATGCGACTGCGTATTTCATGCTCTACAAACATTTACCACACTGACTGAGCCATAAAAGCAGAGAGCATATCAATGAATGGAACTAGACTTGTTCCCCTGAGAAGCCATTGTTATCAGGTCACCTTCCCTGTGCATCTCCCCTTGAACTTTTAACGGAAATGCACACACAAACCTGGAATTATCTTCAGAAGAAATGTGTCACAATACCATGAGTCTTATATCTTCATGGCTAAAGCTTTTACTGCTTTTTTCTTCATTTCTTTCATCTTGTCCCCTTCTGGAAATAACAGCTTCAATTTAGTCTGCCCTGCTCTTATGCAGAGTCGATCAGACCCAGCCTTAATGAAATGCTGCTACCCAGAATCCCTCTCGCTGGTGAAATCGGGACTCAGGGCCATTACTTGGCTGTCTTCGGGAAAAAAAACACATCTACATAAGTTATTTCATTATCTCCCTAGGCTGTGAAAGAGGCAGCGGCGTACTCACTCGTTCCATCTCTCCGTGTGGATTGCACCATGGGGAGGTCATTGGAAAGCCGGTGGAATTATCTGCAAAATAAGGGGAGGCATTCTTTAATGGCATCCCAGTCCAAATATTTAAAATGATCACCTAAACTTCCATTCGGCTCTTCCATTTCAGCTGATAGAGCTCAAGTGAGTTTGTCTTCATCTAGCCAAAAGCTTACGGAAGAAATTGGTGTGTGTGTGTATGTGTGTGTGTTGCACGTTATATTGCCTGCAAGAAAATAAGGAATAAAACTCTGCTCTGCCTTTCTCGTGAGACTTGGCCATAACAACACAATGGAAATCAGCAGCCAGAGTAGCCTGTCGAGAAATGAAAATACACTGATAATGTACAAAATGGGGTACATGTAAAAAATAAAAGATTGTATATAATATATATATATTATTTTTTTTGATAATTAATTTTGGGGGAATACTGTATCTCTAATTAAATGTATTTTTTAAGTAATTTTTTTCTTGTATTAAACATTAATTTACAAAAACAGCAAGGTTTATAAACCAAAAACTGTTTGATTCTCAAAATTGATTCTCAGAAGGCGAACAATAATTTTGCATTTGGTGTGAACCGTTCGTCGGCAATTAGCGTTGCTTTTTCGCATTGCACTCAGTGGTTATTGTGAGAATTGACCCAACTGATGGTCTAACAGTGTGTCAGCACAGTAAAACATCTTCAAAGTTCTTCTTTAAAAAGCACCAGCACCAAAAATATTAAGATAAAACCGAAAGAAAAAAAAAAATCTTGATAAACTAGCACTTGCTTAGAAATAGTCAGCCATCCAAACCCATCTCTAACAGTAGCTAATTTGCTAATGGAACTAGAACATGGGATGTTCATCAAAATACCAATTCTGAAGCATTTAGTCATAGCTAAATCTCTCCAGGAGGACTGAGCCAAGCCCAGAGCTAAAAGACAACCCTTCTGGTAGCAGAGAGAAACAGCATGTTTTGCACTACGAAGCGCGGAGGCTGGCTCCACGCTGCAGTTGGCTTTACAGATAAGTGAGAACAGATACATCAGATACCGACTGCCAAGAGCAAGTTCTGTCGTGAAGCTGGCACTTTCTACATGTACGCCCGAGGAAAGACATAGAAAGGCACAACCTATGCAAATGAGGATTCATTAGTCAGTGTATGTGGAAGTGTTTGTGTATGTAGAACAAGCAAAGGGTTTGTACCGAGGTAAATGCATACATGAGTGGATGATCTTTCTTGCCTGAGTGAGTCTATGAATCCTAGCTTGCATATGTCTTCCTCTTCCTCTGATCTGTGACCATTCCCTTTGATTCGTGCATGGTGATCTGGCTTGAACATGAAGCGAACACAGGATTAGGCCTCGGCCGCACAGATAACACGCTGATCAAAGTGCCCTCTGAGCGCCAACAGAGGGATTGAAAATATGTTAAAGAAAGCAGCATGCTAACCTCAATCCGCATTTTATGTCCACTCAGACAGGTGGAGATCACCCTCCACCCCTTTGCTCTAGAACTTTCTGTGGCTGGCGGAGAATACTTCCGCAATCAATCTTTTCGTGCCGACTATCTGGCAGCTCGAGATGAAACAAAACAAATGTGATTTCTGATGAGCTTTTATTTTAGCATTGTTGTATTTGCTTTTCTCGCACTCGTGGAAATGTGAAATCGCACGTTCGGCTGTGTTGCATGGCCTTGTACAGTACAGAATGCGTTTCATGCTGGGTGGTTTATTTCAAGATGTGCCGCTGACAGCTTTTGTTATCTTATTCTATCTGGTTCTGGAAATTGCGCACTTACTTAATTTTTCTAAATGTCTTTTTCACTCAAAAGGGTCTTGTGTGCCTCCACTGGAAGCCGGCACCAGTGTGTTTCGCTAATCGATTCATTTGTCAATTATTTCTTTGATTTTATTAAAAAAAGCCACATAATTTCATATCTTGCCCAGTACTGTACTTCAAATAAGGTGCAAACTGAAGCCTATAAAAAACAAGTGTAAACGTATGCATGTTAAAGGGAATATTTTAAAGCTAAATTAGACTTCAGACAATAAATGACATATGCATGCAGCCATGCACATACAAAGTCTTTGACTTGTTTACCATTAGAACAAGCAGTTTTGTAAAATGGAAATTCTTGACTTCAAATGTATTATATTTACTGTTCAGAAAGTTATGCACTGCGGTAAAACTGTTTTATAAACCTGCCAAACATAATAAAAACCAGCACCCCAACCCTTTCTGCCCTTCAGTTGATGATGCACTTCAGGAAGCCACTGACTGAATGACTTTAATGATTCTGCATGCGCCGACAAGAGTTCAAATCAAGACTTGATGCGACCAAATGAATCAGCGTTTGGTTGCGTCAAAAACGTCCACCACTGACGTAGACCGGTTGACGTAACCAAAAGCTGTTTCATTCTCATTTACGCTGGTCAAGCTGAGCCTAATTAAAATATTTCCGTAGCATGGCTCAAACGCGTTTGTCGATGTGGAGAAGGGGAAGTGGTGCGTGACGACATGCTCTGCAAGTGCTTGTGACGTTTTGACAGGGAGCCTTGAATCCATCCATGGAATGCTAACTTTTGGCTGAGTTCTTTGCCAACCAACTTTGATTTCACTACTTCTCGGCGCAGTGGCAGGAGCCTCAGCCAAAATTCAACTCCGTTCTGCATCAACCTAGACAGTTTTAAGAGGAAGGTCTGAGACGTAAATCCTCCCGGTAATATTATAATAATCTTTGTTATACATTTAAATTGCAGAATATAAACAACTGCAAGCATGATTATGTAAAGGTTCAAATGGTCTATTATTGTGGAGTTTGTACTTGCTGTGGATACTGTTTAGAAAGTTAATGCAATTTTATTTAGTTTCTTTGAACTAGTCTCAGCCTCAGATGGCACACAAACTGCATTTTGCATTTTGGCAACTGAAATCCCATTCACACCAAAAGTGAAATGAAAAAACCTCAGGCTGAAGGAAGCACCTCTGCACCTCGCTACCAATTTCTCTGAACACAGGGTCAGGAGAGGTGTCAATTAATAAATAGGAAAATAAAGTAACTTGCATTACTTACTGAAAAAGTAACCAATATTGTGTTGTAAATTTAAAAGTTATGCATTGCATAAGTTACTTGAAAAAAGAAAAATCTGATTACATAATTTGTGTTGCCCCCTACACAGCCTGTCATTAAATAAAATCGCTAAAAAAAAAAATTGCATTTGCAGATTAACATCTCAGTGGGTGGTCCTCAGCTAGAAAAGCTACAATGTGGAACAGACTTCTGCAATTAAAAAATCTGGCCAAATGAGACTGCATTTTCTCTAAATTTTGATAAACCACCAGAGAGCAAGAATCATTTGAGAGCTTACCGGAAGCAAAGCCTACAAACACTGTTTATCACCACTATCACCAGAGGAGCTGGATATTCATAACTGCATTCAATGCTGGTCACATCTCTACAATTTTCAACAATTCAATTCTCATTATAAGCAATGAAAAAACAAAAACAGGAGACATGCTTTTGAAAGAAATGGAGAAAGAGAAAGCTCTCTGTGATATCTTGGGCTGCAGAGCCACTTAGCAGACAAAGAGGGAATAGCAAAAGCTGAATGAGAAAAAAAAGATGAAGGTGATCAGCAACTCCTCATTTTGGGACCCCAGCGGTTCTCTTAGAGGTGATTTCACTATTTATACCCATCTTTATCCACTCTGTTGCTATTTTTATGAATAAGTATTCACAAGTAAATCAAGTCAGGATGGTTACTTGATGGTTACAGAATGAGACACTACTTTGATTTTCATCAAACCATAACAGAAACACACCAAGCAATTTGTCCCAAAAATTTGCATAAAAAATCATTATAACCCACCCTCACTCCCCAACTTTTAGAAATTTCTACATTCATTCCCCCACTTTTCTAATCGGTCCTACATTGGTGCCTTGTGATGAATCCCCAAATCCTAATTCCAGCAAGCTTCACTATAATTATGGTTCTTATTATTATCATTCTGCACAGACCCTGGGAGCAGTTTTGGGCTACAGGTTTAATATATATATTAAACAAAACACGATGAGTTCAAATAATTTTTCGTATGACGATTTATATAATATTAATTCAATTCAAACTTTAACCAAATTTTGAACAAATAGGAAACTCGAAGGCACTCTCTTTAAGAAAAATTAAAAAGCCTTTATTTTATGGCTTGGTCATCATAAATCTTTAAAAACTCAGATGTATTTCGGCATACAAGCCTTTGTCAGGGAGTCAGGAGTTTCCTATTTGTTCTATATTATGATTATCCCATCCAAAGAGCACCTCAAGCTAACATTTTGAGTCTGGGAGCGCCCCTCTATAGACATTTGATTCAACCAAATTTTATTTGTTGTCCCTCACGCATTTAAATCTGTGAAGTAAAATTTAAAAGTATAGAACAATGATTCCATACATAAATAATAATTATTTTACTGGCTTTACAGCGAAAAAAAAAAATGCTACTGTTCAAAAGTTGTAATATTTTTATTCTGTAAAGATGCATAAAATTGATCAAAAGTAACTCATCCTGAAATAAAAGCATCGGAGTTGTATTGCTCAATATTTTTAGTGGAAATAGTTTTTAGCATTAATAATAATAAGAAGAAATGTTTCTTGGGCACCAAATCAGCATTTCAAAATGATTTCTGAAGGATCGTGTGACATAGAAGACTGGAGTAATGATGCTGAAAATCCAGCTTTTCATCACAGGAATAAATTACATAAAAAAAGTAAAAAAAAAAAAAATGTATTTTTGATCAAATAAACGCAGCCTTAGCAAGCATCAGAGACTTCTTTCAAACTCCAAATCTTTTGAATGGAAATGTATATATACTGAACATATTATACAGTATGGTTATATAAATGGTTATAAAAGATGTCTTGATCACTGACTCATTGAGCCTGACACCAATTCCGTTATAATCATTTTAGCGTTCAAGGGCCAACCACAGTTCTGCATGTACAGATCTTAGTTAAGACCCCCCTCCAGGCCCCTTAACTGTGTTTCTGGCCTGGTTTGCTTTCAAATCATGTGCTGACTCAACCAGATGAGTCAGACTGTGCAACAGCAGAGGGTATTTGTTTGTGACAGCTGCTGCGCTGTAGGGGCGATGCAGAGAATGTGGGCGTTGTTTGTGCGTATTTGTTTATTATTCGTAATCACTCTGTCCAGCCGAGTCGTTCACAGGTATCGTCCTCCCCATGGGCTTGTACTGCTGGTCAGGAGAGGACGTTACCCTGACAGCACTCTCCAAATTAGGAATCAATAAGACCACATTAACGATCAGCCAGACAACAGAAAATGAAGTCTTGCAGTGGAGAATCGTTTTACTGCCTACATGATCAATCGCATGAGAAAAGAGATTTTCTCAGTTAAAGGAATAGTTCTCACAGAAAAAAAAAAATCTGCTCACCCTCATTTGATTCCAAATCTACGTGACTTACTTTCTTTTGTAAAACACAAAAGGAGACATTTTAGGTGAATATCCTGGCCACTGTTTTCAATAAACATCCATGGGAACTGGAGCATTTGAGCTCCAAAATTAACAAAAACAACTGATAAAAGTATCATAAAAGCAGTCCATTCTAATCTTGCATATCTGCAAACTTCAGACCACCCAAAAAAACTGGGTGATCAGCAGTTAAAAAAGTTTCTGAAAATGTTTATATTGAAATGTACGTTGTTTTGGGTCACAGTCTTGTTTAGAAACAAGTCTATGCTAACTTTCTAAACTGTAAAAAATATGATTTAAAGATCGAATCAAACAAGATTTAATAAAAATAAAGTTTTGTAGAACAGTAAACCACATGTTATATATATATATATATATATATATATATATATATATATATATATATATATATATATATATATATATATATATATATATATATATATATATATATATATATATATATATATATATATATATATATATATATATATATATATATATATATATATATATATATATATATGTAACGGAGGCCAGCGAGTAGTGCTGTGCAGGTAAACCTCACTCCCCGATCTCAAGAAACGCACTAGCGACAGATTTTAGTGGCTGTAGCCATTTAGCCTCCTTGTTAGTGTGTCTGCCTCCCATGCCGGAGACCTGGGTTTGAGCCCCGCTCGAAACGAGTGTAAGGAGCAGCGGAGAGGACCCAGGAGAGAGGGGTTACATTGGTGCCGTGACCCGGATGGGAGTGAGGTTTAGGGGAGTGAGTGTAACGGAGGCCAGTGAGTAGTGCTGTGCAGGTAAACCTCACTCCTCTATCTCAAGCGGAGAGGACCTGGGAGAGAGGGCTTACATATAATTGGTCTCAACAAAAAAGGAAGAATGCCTGAAAGGCAACAAGTTCATCGTTATGATCTTGATCTGCCATAATTTTCTTATCCTGTCCATGAGAGAAGTAACAATTCACGAAGGAATCATTCCTTAGAGTTAATGAATCAGACCAATTACCAATTGATTGATTGGGTTGTGCAATTCAGTCATCTGGTTGCAGTAGTTTTGACACGTTCCTCACAAAAAGCTATCTAGAAGATATATAGAAGAATATAGTGCATGAGTCATATGAACCATTCTGAGGGTTCTTTTTGTGTTTTGTCATTTTTTCTTTTCTTTTTTTATCGCCCGAGTCCCAGTTCTCATTCTCTCTAAGAAAAAGAGCAATGTGAAGGTATATATGAACATTTAAAATTCATTTAAGAAAAAAACCTTAGTTGAGAGATGACTCAACTAAAAACACCAACCCCAACAACAGAAGTATCATTTGAATACACTGGAACGTTTTTTTTTTTTTCATAATTTTATATTTTGATCACTTTAAAATTCTATTAGCATTAGACTGCACAGTACTCAGCAAAACTTGGAGACGGATCTGCGGTAAGCCGTGAGAACAATCTCTACTGATGACTTTAAAAGCCATTAACTGCTGCCTTTCCATCCAGAGAGGAAGTTAAGATGGTGCTTTAAATAAAATATACATCCCATTCTTCAACAACTAGTTAAGTAAATTTATACAGAGGCCCGAAGGCTGCTGCAATTTGTAATGCGAAGTCTATTTAAGGCTGAAATGCATGGTCTCGCTGCGGACAGCATTAACAGATTCCCAGGCCATTTGAACAGCAGATGATGTGTATTTATAGGTGGGACTCAAGCAGATAACTCACGTTTACTGTCCAGCCCACACTATTACAGAGCTGCGCAGGGAACGCACCCGAGGACGAGAACGAATGTTGAATCAATATATAGGAGAATAATATGTCTAAGGGAGGAGATGAGTACAGAATGGCATTTCATTACAGATCGATGCGAGAGTGCTTTTCATTGGCTTGATACTATAGAACGTCCCACAGGGTCCAGAGATCCAGACCGGCTCCATTCAGCCGCACTGAATGCAGAAATGCAAGTGTTATGGACAGGCTGCTGTGGAAATGGCTTGAGTGCTCAATAAGTATCACAAAGTGATTTGCCCTTTAAAAAATTTGCCATAATAACTATGATTTTAAAACTATGATGAAGTTAGAATGTTACTGTTTTTAAAATGAAACTTACGGAATTTGGTGTTAGCAACACAGTCAGTCAAATAATAATAATGATAATAATAAAAAGAAGAAACTAAATTATTCCTAAATCTTCAGAAGATTCTTATATATTATTTTTTAATATGAAATATAACATGTTGTTTTCAAATAACACATAAATATCAAGCAGCACAGCACTGATAATAATAAGAAATGTTTCTTGAGCACCAAATCAGCATACTACAATGATTTCTGAAAATATGTAATTTGTATAAATTAAAAGTAATAAAAATAATAATTACATTTATTATATATAAAATAAGTTTTATATATATATATATATATATATATATATATAGACACATACATATGTACTAGTGTGTATACTTTTTATTTATTTATTTATACTTTCCATGTTATTTTGCCAAAATCGTGGTTTTTATGGTAAATTTACTGAATAATAGAAAAACATTTCCAGGCGATTTTTGTAAAACATAATAAAACAGCAGATTGTGATAAAATACATATTCTAACTAATGTTAGAATAAACTAATTGTTTATATAGGGTATGGTTTTTGCTTGCCTTAACTCTGGGAACTGGGGGAAAAAAAACAGCAAGTTGGCTGTTTTGGTCGGTCTTCCAAGTCGTTGGCCCGGATTTAGAAGGGTTTTGTGTGCTTTTCAACTAGGACACCAGCTTAAACCAATTATAAAGCTTGCAGAGATAAGGCCCATTTTAGATGGCTATGGAGTTCGGTGTCTTTGACTGATACATTCAAATCATACGTTTCTTGGTTGCTGTGTGTTCCCCTCATCCTTGCTCTGCTGTTTCAGAGGCGCTTTCCCTCTCGCCTCACTTTAATTACACACTCAGGCCATCTTGCCACCTCAGCCCCTGCCGAGCCTCACCCTGTCATTGCTCTTTTTTCTCCCCTAACACCCTCCAGGCGATGGAACGGTCCACAGTTATGAAGCTTCCTCCTTTACCAGTCGCTCTCATCGCCTTGGCCTGGTACAATGAGAGCAACAGATAAGAGTTTCCATTAACTGGCCCCTCTCTTGGGACTTGCCCCAGTCTATCTTTCCCGCTCTTTCTCTCTCTTCAAACTCAAAGGATTTTTAAAACAGGGAGAGAGTCCGTTGATGGCCATGGCACCTTTTAGTTTTTTGTTTTGATTTCCCACTGCCTTCATTTCATTTTTTCTCCAAACAATCACAGCGAGAGGGCATGGGAGACCTTTAGACTCTATTGGATGTTCTCCCTCGTTCTCTTTCAAATTTTCATCCTGCTTTTCCCTTCCATTTTCAACAAAGTAGTGAAAGTGCGAGGGCGATAACAATGTACAAAATGGACAACTCTCCTGTTTCTGCTCCTTTGAAATTCACTCCATTGTCTGCGCTGTGGAGTGATAAAGCCAAAGCAAAGACAGGCTCTCTTATCTCGCTCTCTCAGTGAAAGGGACTGTCCTCCATCACCATGGTTTTTGCGTGTGTTTGTTGTACGTGCAACACTACGTGAGGATAATAGCCCCAGACAATGTCTCTCTATTCAAAAGACTGTTCGGACCAGACTTCACATCTCACGCTTGGAAACAGCCTATCCTACCTCTAAGAGCAAACAGACAATCAATAGCGGCCAACCTTATTGCATGCATTTTGTGTCTACTCAAGTTATTCGAATAATAATGGGAGGCTTGTTTCAGCAAAGTTTATTGAATTCGATAATGACAGCAGGCGAGTTGGCTCAGGACAGTGAAGGCAGCATCTGCTGTCAGTTTGGCTGGCCTTTGAGTCATGGATGTGACAAAAATAGAGCCTTCTGCCATGAAATGCTTCTTGAAAATTTGCATTATTGGGAAAACAATGTCAAGAAGGTTGTGCAGTGGAGCGCAAGTTAGTGACCACCCACTTTTTGCAGTATTGTTCACATTCATTTTCTCCATAGAATATACAACATTTGTTCAATTAACCACTGAACCAAACCAGCATGTGCAAGATGCATCACAAGTTCAAAGGTGGGTGCAATTTTTTAAATCTTCATAAAAAAAAAAACAACAACAACTGTATACTGAAAATTTACTTACGAAGAAATTAATTGCCCATAAAGTACTGTGAATTATGTAATTAAAGGAGAAATGATGGTACTGCATCTAAAAACTGACTTTAAAATCATGGAAATTAAATGTAAAATGCAATATACATTACATACAAACTGTTAGCAGAATAACAAATTAGAGCATTTGAAACATTTTTTAAAACAATCATAATTTTAATATAGCTTGCTAGTGGGACAGAAATGCTAAAAACAAATAAATAAATTACATATTTAAATAATATACAAATAAATTACAATAAACAAAATATATATTTAACAAAATATTGAAAAAATATTTTATTCATTTATAATTTGATAGTGGGACAGAAATTACATACAGCACTTCGCCTTTAAGTTTTGTTGTTGTTGTTGTTGTTTGTTTGTTTGCTTCTTGCAAAATATATTTAAAAAAATTATTTAGTTGTGAAATAAATAAAAAAAATTATAATTTATAGTTTGCTACTGGGACAGAAATTACATACAGTACCTCATATAAGTTTATTGCTAACCATGTAACAAAATAAATGCATAAAATAAAAATAACAAACGTATTATGATGAATAAACAAATGTATACAATTCTATTTCTTTAAATTGAAGTATTTAACATTTGGGAAAATATTTAATAGATAATTCAAGTTGTGAAGTCGTGGCCTAATGGTTAGAGAGTTGGACTCCCAATCGAAAGGTTGTGAGTTCGAGTCCTGGGCCGGCAGAAATTGTGGGTGGGGGGAGTGCATGTACAGTGCTCTCTCCACCTTCAATACCACAACTTAGGTGCCCTTGAGCAAGGCATTGAACCCCCAACTGCTCCCCGGGTGCCGCAGCATAAATGGCTGCCCACTGCTCCGGGTGTGTGTTCACTGCTCTGTGTGTGTGCACTTCGGATGGGTTAAATGCAGAGCACAAATTCTGAGTATGGGTCACCATACTTGGCTGAATGTCACGTCCCTTTCAATGCGATTCATAATGCTTTGTGGATCTTTTTTCAGGAAAGTGTAGTTCTGCTTCATGTTTTCTAACACTCATAGTAAGTCTGTGTTGAAAAATAACGTTATCGTTCAAATCAGTCTCTATAGAGAAAATCAATGAGCACAACCCTACCGTAGAGCTCTATTGCATGATGCTCACTAGATAGCACACTCACATTATTTCAGTCATCAGTTTGACACGTAAAAAAACCCCCCGCTTGATTATGACTGGAATATCTAAAGTTCCAAGAAATTCAATTTTAGTATCTGAGGGTCTTTGTTTATTCTGGTACACTGGGTTTAATGGAATAACCAGTGATCCCTGAAAGAATGTTCTAAAATTCATCTGGAGCACAACAGCAAACAGTGAGAGATAACAACATATGTGAACTTCAAATGAGCTGAGCTCCGCTAGAGACGGTCACGTGTGCAACCTTCTGTCATTAATTTCATGTTTGAAGACGTCTCGATGTCTCATCATTACATCCGGAGATGTGGAGGAGTGTCAGATTTTGTCATTTATTAGTATCTGAGCTGATTCCATCAGACAAATATTATATTATGGAATCAGCCCTAACTTATTAGGCCTTCAATCGTTTTCAGAAAGCTGAGAGCATGAGGTGATTAAGAACAATTACCGAATACAGCACCGATCATGCAAACATGAAAGTATGGGCCTGAGGAGACATACTGTAGTGTGTGTGTGTGTGTGTGCGCGCGCATGTGGCACAGAGTCTATTGCACTAATGAATCTCTGTGCTGATAGTTCTGGAGATGCAAGGTGACAGATCATAAATAATCATTTATGCCGTTGTGTCTCTGTATTGCATAGCAGGCCACCAAGCACTCACACACAGCAACCAGCCACAGCTGCTCTGCTAATGCCACCACACTAGAGAGATGAGGGGAAAAGATTATCTATGCATTCATTTCAATAGAGTATTTTCTATACAGTAATATTTTTGGTCACACTTTATTTTAGGGTCCAATTCTCACTATTAACTAACCATTTACTATGACTTTTGCCTCAATTAACTCCTTATCTGCTGCTTATTAATAGTTTATAAGGTAGTTGTTTAGTTTAGGGTATTGAGTAGGATTATGGATGTCATGCATTATATGTACTTTATAAGCACTAATAAACAACCAGTATGTTAATAATAGACATGCTAATAAGCAAGTAGTTATTAGTGTGAATTGGACCCTATACTAAAGTGTTACCATATTTTTTATTTATTTTAAATTTAACAATTTATAATTTTGTAATATTTAAAATTCAAAAATATTTAACTTTTGCTCTTTTTTAATTTCAATTCATACTTTTGACTATATTAGATAAAAGCGTCTTTCACAAATGATTGACAGACCAGATTTTACTTGGCACATTGAAGGTTAGTCTATTCTAATATGTACATTCTTTTAGTGTTATGGTATTATTGTGATTTTATTTCTCCCATTTGTGTCTTTTGTCTCTCATAAATGGGCTTCCATATGAAATAGCATGCATATTTTACACACTTGCATGCTGAGCTTCTTTTATAAGTTTACTCCCCATAAAAAATTTGAAGCATATACTCACTGAGGGAGAAGTTGAATAAATGTCTGCAGTAATTGACAGCAGGACTTGCATGCCGTCCAGACACATGAAGTTTAAAAGAGCCCAACATATTCTTTTAATCTGAGGTGAGAGGACAAAAACTGTGAGAGATTGTCAATACACAGCACAGCAGTAGAGCGAAATCTTCAAAGATACCCTCTTCAAAACGCAAAATATTTATACAGGTCGAAACTGTATCAGGTCGAGCAGAACACCTCAGAGAGAGCGGGGGGGGGTGGATTGTTATAAAAAAACAAAGCAGATGAGGATGAAAAAAAAAGACAATGGCACCATAAAAGGCAGCTAGAAAAGAAGCATAATGAGAGGTAAAAGAAAATCAAAGGCCTCTGTATTGTAATGTAGGTTATTTACACTATAATCAATAGTTGACGTCCCATTACCATTTCATGTGGACCTCCAGTAGATGGCAATAATTGGAGAAAGCACAGAGGATTCCCCAGCGCTCGGTCATTAAGCAGAGAGATGTGCTTCTCACTACCACGATTATTAATTAAAAAAGCAAATAGATTTAAATGCTGGTTTCTAACCGGCAGCTTATAAAAGTGCAGCGCTGATTTCTCAGAGGAGGCAAAGGAGACCATATCTCAAAAAAATTATGAAAAGAAATTATTCAACAGATCTAATTGAAACTTAATATGTACTTATATATATATATATACACACACACATTAATAGTGGGCACAGTGTGCATCAATGTACAATCAGTGGATATAATGAAAAACAGGCTAAAAGTGCCTCCATGTGTCAATACTGACTGTTCACAACTGGTTTGTGGTTAAATATTATTCATTATAATATTTAAATAAAATGAAATCATATTTAACATTCTTTTATAAAATTTCTTGCATTTGAAGGCAAGGGTCAATATCACTATTGGGCTTAGCCTAAAATCTTTACAGCTAACCTTTTGAGAAAAATGCTTAATTATAGTAATTCACAGCTAGTCTTTATCCAAATAATTTGCATGGTTTTATACATTGCCAATTCCATGACATGACATAAGATGTGTATTTTCAGACCTGGAAATTTAGCTTTGGAATAAAATGTATTTTACCTGCCATGTAGAAAACTGACTCTTACATGCAAAAAAGTTTTTTCATAAAAAAAAAAAATACTTATGCCCTTACTCAATCACAGGCCACTGTAAATGATAGAAATATATAGTTGCATGACAAAAAATCTCCACAGTCTGCTCGATTTAGGGTGGTGACACATCTTACCCCACTCCCCCTTACCTTTTTATTTTCCCTTCTGTCTTGGGAACAGTATGTGGGTATGATTCATTCAGAAACTGGATCACTCTACAAAGAGACTTTAAATGAGTAGAGTCACACTATATGAAAGAGAATCGTAAAATTAAATGCAGTCAGGATTCATGAATATATTATGATTAGAGTCACAGAGCCTGTATTTGGGAAGCCAAGTTTTTGCAACAGATCTCCTATCTCCCTTTTCGTCTCCATTCCCCTTCATTTATTTTGAAATCTAAGTACCATCATTCTCCTGCATTAATAAGTTTCAATTGTTCTCTCTCAATTTTTATTTCCACTCCATCTAAGTGAAATGAATGGGGGGGGGGGGTTCAGAGCAGAGAAAATGTTCTTCTTTAATTTATAGCTTCCACCACAGTAGTAGAACATGCCTGACTACAGCGCTCAATGGTGTTTATGATGTATAAAAGTAAATTACACAGGAACTCCAGGACACACAAAGCCCAACACACCTTCTTTCTGTCTTCACTTCGCTACCTTTGGATGTCTTATTATTGTAGTGGATTATCAAAGTCTTCACTCCACTACTCTCTCTCTCTCACATACACACACACACACACACATTTACTAACCATGCATTTTCGCCCAAAAATCATGATTCAACACCAGGTATTTCTTATTTCAACCAAATTGATGTGTTATAGCTTGTAGATTAATGACAAAATGTTTTGGGTGGAGTAACCCTTTAAAATGTACATATTAGTATCTTTCGAAAGTTTACAAACCCTGAAGTGACAGTTTTGTACCTTGAGTGCCTCATTTTTAGAATGCTGTGTCATGGACCGTTCACACACAATGTGTTTATCAATGACACTGTGCTACTCTGCCACAGTTTCTCTGTGTAAGCCGTGTTTCGCATTTTACAATGCAAAAATGCATTCTGTGTGTGAAGGTTCCCTCATATGCGAGATGCTAAAAAAAAGATGTGAGTGAAACAAATCTGTCTAGTGCATTAACATTGAAAAACAACGGAAAAAGCGTTCTGTATGAACAGCCCCTTATAAGGGGTAATTGTGTTTATCATACCAGGGATACATTTCTAGAGAGTGACAAATGGAAAGCATTATGGTAAAAGATGGTTAAAAGATTAGATGACACATGGCCTACAGGACAACTGCACAACACCGAAACCAGCCACACAGCATGCAGTTTTCAATAGCTTTATGGGTTTTTGCTCACTACTATATCAATGAGGTCTTCTGGCAGGGCGAATTCTCAAACCACAATCTAATAAAAAAAGAACCATGATGGATCGTAAATATTTTTGATTGGGTGGCTTCAATATGGCAAAACATCATTTCTGACTCAATTGACAGCTCGTATTGATGGGACCGCCAACATTTGCAAACATCAAGTCTGAGTTGTGATTGTAAAAAGGCTGAAAAGCAAGATCACCAAGCGTGATCCCACTTAGTGCACCTTTAACATAAACAATATGCATTCCTTGCATGGTTGAATTTAATTATTATAAGAGCACAACACGAATAAAACATCAGCTATGAGCAAATCAAAGGTTCATTTAATTGCTGTTGTATTAATAAAGTAATCTTTGTTATAATGCTGTTGTTATTCATTTAAAAGGAATTATGTGTTAGCTCAATGGTTGTCAAACTTTCATGTAAAATATGAACTAATATCAATTAAAACATCCACCACCCTGACATAACAATTTTTCTTTTAATTGCATTCATTTGCTTACAGTACTTAAAGGGGGATATAGTCCAGCCAAAATTCCAAACAGTTCCCATTGACTGTATGAACAAATGATACAATGGAAGTCAACGGGAAACTATTGGATTACCAGTCATACGGTTTTAGAACAACATAGGGTGAATATACAGTAAGGCAGAATTGTCATTTTTAGGTGAACAATCACTTCAAGAACTGTGTACACATCATAGCATTCATTGAATAATATTCATTTTCCTGTAGTTAATATTAATAATGTGGTTGTCTGGTTTAGCATTTGGTTGGGCACATATTAGAGATATAAAATTATATTACACTATAAATCAAACATTACAAATAAGTAACAAAATAACACAAAAATTAAAAAAGGATTTAATTTTCAATATAATTTTATATTATATATAAAATAATTTCAAGGGGTTCAGGCCCTATTTTGAACCTGTTTTGTTAAAAGCTAATGTTTTGTTCTATTCTTTGTTGGCGATGGAGAAAGGTCATCAAAAACAGCTTATTTACTTTTAAATTAAATCTACATGGGACCTTTAAATGTGCGGGTTTCCTATTTTAGGAAACAAAAGAAACCAGACAACAAACTTTGAATAATAAAATAAAATAAAAATAAATTCTTCTACAAAGCAGAGGCAACATAAATGCAATGCTGCACCAGGTGAGCTAACAAGCAAGCCTACAGAAAAGTCATACATATGGAGTGGATTATGTGTCAAAATAATAATACTAATAATAATAATACAATAAAATAAAATAAAATATATCAAATAAAATTATGGTAATTTTCAAAAGCGCATTTCTTAAAAACAGGAAATATTAATTGTCGTTATTTTTATCTATACTGGAATCGCTATAAATATACAAACTAATCATTCACATTAAAGTGGCAACTGTGGACCACTGATGATTTACATGATGTGTCGTGCTCATGACACTTAGCGTGGGTGTATTGTAAGGGTGGCTTTGGGCCATAATGTCTAAGGTGTGAAGTAGACAGCCCATGTCATGCACGGCTGCTGTGAAGGCAAGGGATAAGCTCTCATCTGGCAAAACCCTGTCTGATTAACACCCTGCCTTATCCCGTCACAATCCCCACCCCTCCTCCATCTCTCCTCATCTCGCTTACCGCAGGCCACTTCCCTGCCACTCTTTCAAAATCTGCTGAGTAATTCTCCCTCCCTCCAGTGCCCAGCTGGAGAGTAAAACAGAGAGATTGTGAAAGAGACAGAGAGACAGTGAGTGAGACAAAAAGAGAGATAGAGAAAACGGATAAGGAGCAGAAGACGCCGACTTTAACCTTCTCACAGGATTTGCCCGTAAATGAACTCATTTTTCATCCTGCCTCTGCCCGTTAATGACTGGCACTTTCCTCACGCAAAGCATGGGCCTCTGAAGAGCGGCCCAAGTGACAGAGCTCCATTCATCTTCACATGACGGGAGCACAGGGCCACAGGACACAACGCCATGCCACACCATGCGGCCAGATGCAGGCTTATATGTGTCTGGACATGGAGCCAGCAAGGGACCGCAGGTTCAGTTGGACAGGAGAGACGTGGACGGACTGGCAGGGATGCTATCGCTGAGTGCAACTGCACCAAAACAAGAGGGAGTCTGTCCAGTAGGCTGCCACTTCCTGTTCTCAGCAGGAAGAATCAGTTGATTATACTTTTATGGAGCAGAAATAATAAAAAAATAAAATAAAAAACACAACGACATTGCAGAAATTAGGCTCATTTAGTGTCTTTGACTAGGTTTTGATTTACTTTAAATATTTTTTTAAATTAAAATTGTAAATTTAATTTGATGGACAACAAAATGGAATGTCTTTTCTTTGACCCATAAACATAGTAATTTCTAATGCAAGGCAAGACAAGTTTATTTATATAGCACATTTCGTACACAATGGTAATTCAAAGTGCTTTACATAAAATAAAGTCGAATAATAATGAAGCAAAATAATAACAAGAATAAAACAAGCAATTTTAAAACTTTTAAAATTATTAGAAAATTTAAAAACATCCACCTATTAATTTCAGCAATGAATTGGCAGAAAGAGTCAATGGGGCTCTAGTCATTTGGAGATAAGGCTAGGTAAATCTTGGTATCATCAGCAAAGCTGTGATAGGCAATTTGGTTCTTTCTCATTATTTGACTTAGTGGGAGCATATACAGGCTAAACAAGAGCGGTGCAAGAATTGACCCTTGTGGGACTCCGCATGTCATGGACCTCCACTTAGACTTATGCTCTCCTAGACTCAAATAATAGCCTCTCCCTTCTAAGTATGACCTGAACCATTTGAGTACCATCCCAGAAAGCCTCTTTAGTAGTATGTTATGATCGACAGTGTCAAACGCAGCACTGAGATCTAGCAATACCAGCACCGATATTTTTCCAGAGTCACAATTTAAGAGAATATCATTTATTATCTTAATGAGTGCTGTTCTAAACATTTCCAGAACAGAAATCTGAACACTGGATAAAGCCAGGTTAAAAAGTATTTTTTCATTCTGTTAATACATTAGAGTTTTTGCATAGGGGATTTTTAGTATCACTCCATATCAGTATCAAAAAATTCCATGTGTACCTGCATAATATAAAACATATTATGAGAAAAATGATTATACATGCAATAATATTAATTCACAGCGGATGACAACAGAACACATTCTTGAGTTTGTATTATGTTCACTGGCACATATGGACCCTCTCAGAATAAATGTTTCATCTCTCTAACATTTGAATTATGCATTTTTTGAATATCTAATAAATGCTAAAGACAAGGTCAACCACTGATCTTATTTTAGACCATCCTTGGCTTATAAGTGCAGGACGAGAGTTTTAAAGACGTCAGTCAGTGTGGGAGGGGTACTTGTATTAAGTATGCAAGTGTGCGAGGGAGACAAACATCTCCCACTGTCAAACACAAACTTAATTGTGCCGCCTGTAGGTCCTCAGTATTGTATTATCTTTTGGGCGGGTGATGAATCACTGCCATAAAAACAATGTTATTATGGGATGACTAAAGCACAGGTCAGGGATGAAGAACGACAAGAAAAACAGCATGCAATTCTTTAATTTAGGAGCTGCACTCATTATATCTCAGAACAATTCTTGTTTTTTCTTGCCATTGAGCTTTGATGCTACTCCAGTCTTTCTCCGCATGTTGACGCAAAGTATTTGCCGGCCTTACATCTGTTCCTTACAGGACGCTTGAAACCACAGATGACAACAACAAGGGCTTGCAGTGCATTTGTAAATTATAGAGCTCTGCAAATGCATATAACAGAGGTGAAAGCAATGCTGTACTGTGGACTCACATCACCAAAATGAAGCGATGTGGTAATGATGTGCTTTTATCTGCTCTCTTGCCATTTGTGTTTATATGCTTTGCAAAAGCTTTTTAACCAAATAAACATTTGAGACTGTATCTTCAGCAGTTTCTCATAATTATTTGCCCAGCTTTTGGGACTATTTCACCATTGCTCACATGTTGCTCTTTCATAACTCTTGAGCCTCCGAAGAGATGTCTCTCTGAAATAATAAATTAATTAAATAAATAATTAAACAAACAGCCTAACCTAAAATATTTAAAAGAATAATAAATAAATGAACCTAAAATACAAATGTAAATAAAAAGTAATAATAATTTTTTTTTATTATCATAATTATTACTATTATTTTAAACTATTATGATGTACATTCAGAATATAGTACTATAGAAATAAAACATTTGAGATACTGAAAAAAAACTGATATGGTTATTTAAAAAAACAAAAATAGTCTACAAGAGTGTTTTTTAGAGTGAAACTGCTTTATATCCTTTCAATGTGCTAAATCTGGTGAGTATATGAACATCATCCCTGCACGAATGTGACAACATGAGAGATGAAAGATCGAGGGGAAGAAAGCGAACAGGAGAGGTTGGGATCTACACGACTTTCTGTGGCAGATGGAAGCATCTCAAACTGACACTCAGTGGTGAGGTTACACCTGGAGGAGAGCGACTGGCCATAACTGCACCTGTGACCATCAGGAACGACTGCTGTCATGCCAGCCGCGCTGGCACTGAGGAGCAAACCTGGAGCAGGTATGTGCCAGAGCACATGGCAAACAAATCAACACTGAAATGATGTTTGAAATACATTAACAGCTGTGAAAGGGGATATTACACACACACACTGAGAGCTGAGGTGTAAAACCATTCAGACAGGGTACACAATCCTGATATTTGCTCTTTGAGCACATGTGTGCAATTATGATTAAAGTGGAGAACGTGTATCACAATGGATTACGGGTATTGGTCACCGTGACTCACAGCTGTTCAACGATCAGTCACATCATGCCAAAGAAGCTCTTGAATCATTAAAATCATGATATCTATTAACTGAATACAAAACACTCCAGCTATTAGATGAGATAATATTTTTAGCTGAAATGCGTGCTGAAAAAGTTTGGAAGAGTGAAAATTCTTAATTTTGCTTAATGTTTTAATGAATTATTTGCAGCCCATTTTTTTACTTTCAAGCAATGTCGTGGGTTCAGTCAATGCAAGTTAAAGTCTACGGTAATGCAACTAATGCTCTGGACTGCCACATAATTTGTAAAAAAAAGCAAAAAATAATTGTTTTCGTTAATGCACTTGCATTTGAAGACTGTGGAAAGGCACTGCACAGGAATAAATCTTAAATATGCACAGATTAATGCTACAATAATTTATTAACATTATCATCTTAATCATAAATGTTATTAATAAAAAATTAAATTGATTAACTATTGAAATAACATTAAATTACAATAAATGTGATATATTAACATTTTAACATGAGACTAGAGTACTAAAATCCCTTAGTATCTTATAGCCATGTCACACAGGTAAACCATTCATATAATACAATGAAAGAACCATTTAGACCATTTATCTTAGAATTTAAATAGCATTTTGCAGAAAATATTTAACATATTCTGCCCAGAAGATTTCCATTGTGCATGGATGCATTAGTGTAAACATGATTTTTGCTTCAGAATTATTAATCCTTCCATAAAAAAAAATGAATATTGATATATTATCTAAGAAAAATAAATAAATAACAGGATATATTAAGCTGTATTTATGAAAGCCCTTAAAAAGGTGATGGTGATTATTTTATCTCACAATGCTAAACATATATCTAACAAATGTGACTTTCTTTCTTGCAATTCTCACGATAAGCTCAGAAATCTTTATTTTACATGCAATTGCGAGTTATATCTTACTGTACAATTTTGACGTCTCAAAATGGACAGTTATAAACTTGCAGTTGTCGGTGAATTGAGCTATTTCTCATAATTGAGAATTTATCATCTTGCAATTCTGAGTTTGTATTTCAATTCACAATTTTTCAGAAAAATATGAGACATAAACCCAGTTTCATTTCGCAATCTGTCCCTTTGCGCCATCTGGCGGTAGTTTCGCGAATGATTTTAACACGCGACTGAATTACAGTTACCACGGCGGTATGCGTGGCGGTAAGGCCCAGATAGGCTGGCCACCTACTGTATGTGTGCTGGGACTAGAGCATGAAAACTGTTAGCAACTTTATAACCAAGTCACACTGATAAACCTGTAACAAGGAAAGGACCATGTAGGCTTCTTACAGTTTAAATACTATTTAATATAACTGCTTCTGTATGCCTTGTTTATGGCTTCCATTATAAGTAACTTACTGTAAAATGCATTTTGCAGACAATAGAGCAATCTTTCCATTATTACAGCGCTATTCCTGAACTTTCCCCTTTAGGCCTTATCTACACACACACAAACAAGTTTTCCATTGCTTGTATTTCCTGTGTGATTTGGAGTGGCTGATCTGTTTAGATGGCTGTATCTGCACAGAGGACATGCTGCTATATCCACCGGCTGACTAAGGCGTCCCTCTCAGAACAAAGGATCACATTAATGTAGACAGGAATTGCCATTTGATTTCTTTGAGGTCTCTTTCTCCTCTCGCAGTGGGTCAGATAGGTCCTTGAATAAAAACACACAAAGGCAGCTTTTCCTCTATTTTGAAAAGGAAGAGACTGGAGAGAAAGGTTACAGGCAATGATAACATGTTTAATAAGACGAGGCCACAGCGGCAAGCTCTGTTATCTCACACAAGACAGCAGAGAGAGGGAGAGAGCGAGAGCGAGCGAGCGAATGCAGAGCCGTATGGTGTGCGTTAACCCCTCCCCACCCCTGCTCCGGTGGCCCAGCCTGTGGTCCACTCCTGAGCCCGGTCAGTCAGAAGCCATTACACCCACTATTAACTCCTGCTAAGCATCATTAAGCATGCAAATTGAAGGGGGACGACGGCTCGGAAAACTTTTTAGTGCCCCCTTCCCCCTCCCCATCCCACCGCCAGATCTTCTCACGTCGTCTGATGCTTGGCAGAGCCGAGGATCCTACTAAGAACTGCCCAGATCACTGTCAGTCCAATGATATCCTTAATTTAACTCCATTCCTTCTCTCCTTCTGATCCACCCGTGCACGAGCTGCTCTTCTATGAGATCTGACCTTCTGCAATAAACACAAATCGAAGCATTGACTGAAGTATATTGTTGACTGTATATTGAGTGCTTACACACTTGGGTCTCTTTTTTGGCTTGGAATTCACTTTAAAGAATCTAAGCTTGTCTGGTGCAAAAGTGTCTCATAAATGTATGTTTTGAAAAGGTTCTGGTTGTGTCCGCCTATACGGAAGACAGATGAAATATTTTTATGGTAGATTATCGACAGCTGACAGTTAAAATCATAAAGGTATTGCTATATCAGTGCATAAATATTATGTATTTAGTTTATTAAAGTGACATATTCATTGAGTTCACATAATAGAATGGGTATTTTGAACTCAATTTCTATTCTATATATTATTTTATTATAGCTGTCACAGTAAACATTTAATAATAAGGCAGAAAAACACCAATAACGTGATGGCTCTGAAAATACAGCTCAAAGGAAAACGTCAACATGAGAACCTATTTATGCTACACACCTCGATAAATACAGGACATACATCATCAACAGTCAAGAAATAAGGAATTCATCAACGATTTGAATACATATTATAAAAGTATGATAATCTGGAAGCAGTTTATGAGCAGGGAAAACAACCTTGTTGGAATTCTTTCCATTTAGCTTCACAGAGGAAAAGGAAAGATTCATTTCATGGGAAACATCGCCCTCTGTTGGTGGCTGTTGGAAAGGTTACATACATTGTTTGAAATGACAACAAAATAATGACAAAGATTATGCTGCACTCTAATGATGGTTATTTAAAAATTCATTTTTCTCATTAACGGACAATATAAGGCATAAACAGAGGTGAACTTTAGTGTTGGGCCAACTTGGGATTTCATCTTTGATGAATATGTTTTGTTCTACTCTCATGTTAAAATCATTTCCAATCTTCTTTTCACTATTCGCATTATAAGTGAGCTTAATTATTTATGGCTCCATTAAGGCAAATGACCTTTTAATATTTCTGTGCATGTTTAATTTTAACGATAAGCAAGTCAAAGCAAGTAAATGGAATTGCAGACAAAAGATAAACAGCTTTCAAGGCAACAACGCAGATAAGTAGCATTTAATTTACTTCCTGAGAGAAACTCTTTGAGTAGATAGAAGACAATTGATGCCGGTGGCCCCGCCTTTTACTGATTCGTAAAAATACTTTCATTAAATGGTTTAAATAGCATCTAATTCATCTTAATGTAATTTCACTCACTAATTAGTTATTAATTTTCTGATTAAACTATCCCAAACTTTCTCAAACCCCATTTTCAACCTTTATTTTCGACTAGTTCACCAAAAAACTAAATTCTGTCATTTACTCATCCTCATGTTGTCCCAAATCTGTGACTTCCTTTCTACCGTTGAACACGAAAGGAGATGTTAGGCCCAATCTTCTTCTGCCAAACTCTAATAAGAAGAAAAATACACTAGACAAGTGGTCAACTTATGTGCACTATTTGTAGTCTTCTGAAGTCATACAATAGCTTAATGTCAAGAAATACATGTTTGTGCCTGGTCCTCACATGTGTCCTAAAATACAATATTTTTGAATGCAAATGTTACTCAAGTTTTGCATTCCACTAGAATTTTGCTCTCGACCTCTCACAAAACTTTTGAAAACTTAGAATATAGAATATGTTAAATATGACATCTCAATAAAAATGCGATCTCTTATCATTTCTGTAACCTGATGACACACAACACTTGTGCTTTTAGCTTCATTGACAGACGTGTAACTTTGACAAGACCATCTGTCTCTGCTTAAAAAAGGGTACTGTTGTTCTCTTTTATCTTGTTGCTTGTTTACTGACAACAAATCAGAATGATAAGACTACACAAATGCCACTTACAACAGGTGCCATATTTGCAACAATGAGGGCCAGCCAGATTACTTGGCTCATTTGTTCATTTTACAGGGGTGAAATTAAAGGCCTGGCGCAGGTCCTTTCATTCTCTTGTAATTTGGTTGTGGGTAAAAAGAAGCCTAAATGATGTTTTGGCAATATGAAGGTTATTATTCATTACATGGACAGGTTTCAATTTCAAATTAATCTGAGAAAATATTTCCAAATGCATGTTTACTTTGAAACAAAACAATTTATTTTTGCTACTAAAGAAAAGAGTTTAATAAAGCAACACAAAAAAGCATATGTATAACTAAATTAATGCATTATTCTTCTACCAGTCCTATTTAAATTTTATTCAGATTCATTTTGGTGTGACAGCTAAAACTTGCCCGTGTTAAGTGACGGTGTTGGAGCCCATGTAAGGGCCAGGGGCCAAGAGCAGGACAGGTGGAGGCCTAATCATGCAGAAAATGAGGCCTTTGGTGGAATGGAGGAGGTGAACGAGGAATAGAGGAGTAGACAGATGAGAGGGCGACACACCTGGGATCTGACCTGATGGGAACAAAACTAGCGAAACGGCTACAAGTCCTCTCAGTTCGGAGTTGAACCCAGCCCACCAGCATCCAACAGTCATCTTCCATCCATTCTCTGGCCAGGCCTCTAACAGAGGCTGATTCAGCTCATTGCCCCCCAAAAATGCACAAAAGAATAAGATGGCATTTATAATTCTAGACAACTTCTGAACTGGTATCATCTGAAAACTTTAACATCTAAAGGTGTCACATGTAACATCCAGTCTATCACATGATCATTTAGAAATCATTCTAATATTCTGATTTAAAAAAAGTTTTTTTTATGTTTTCATTTCATGAGAATTCAGGTGAAAAGAAAACCCCACTAATATTAGGAATTTGCATCCATCAGTGTATTTGCAGCCATCCGCTTCTGTTATTCACATCGTTCCCGCCAACCCTACAGCACATTCAAACTAACCCTGGCCGACCGTCTGCAATCCTGTCACACTCTGCATTTTCTCAGCAGCTTGTTGTACATGACATTATATTAATCCAAAAGCTAAAAATCACACCAGCTATTGGGTTCTATTACATTAGCTGAGACAGCACTTTTCCAATATGTGCAGAAATATTCTCTGAGATGGCATATGCATTAAGAGAACGTCCTTATTGGTGCAGAGATGGAAGCTGACAGCGGTAAATTGGTAATCAGCTTCCTGGATATTGAAAAATTTCTCATTTATCAGGTGGAAATGGTGGAAATCTTTTCACTGCATGTTGTTAGTGTCCCAACAGTGGGTATGTGATGCTCATGTGGGGTTATTGTATTATCCTGATAAGGTCTTTCTTCACACACTTTTGATTTTTACAATAAATATGAAAGTATTGATTTTTACAGTACATAATATGATGAAAATAGATCTTTATCAGTACAAAAATCCCAAACATAAACACACAAGTAGTTTTGTAGTTAATGTATGCATTGTCTATGAAATAAAACCTCACATAGCTTGGGCTGCCGAGATGAGGAAAAAAAAAAAAAAAAAAAAAGAAAGCTATGAAACACTTGGGGGGAAAAGAAAAGACTGGCGTTATAAAGGACAACAGAAAGGAAATCAACTTCCTCAGCTGTGGCCATATGTTACCAAGGTGATGTTCCATGAAATCGATCCCAGTCTTAATATCTGCCAGCACTTGGGCTTCCAGAGTCTTAGCTGCTCTTTGCATGCTGATCTGGGCACGGCTGGAAAAAGTGTTACAGGCTACTGAGAAAAGAATATATGCATCTGTTTTTTCATCCTTATTTTAGATGTACTGATATCTCAGCTTGAACTGTCTTCTGAAGATCCTTTTAATATGAATTTGGAAAAAAGTTCCTCCAGTGATTTTGTAGCATGAATCATCTGTCACACTTTATATATCAATGCGTGCACACATAGAGATAGTCAGAGTAATTTCCTGCCTCAGTGTTCCAAAAAAAAAAAAAAAAAGAACAACAAAAAGCACACTAGCTAAGAGAAGAAAAAAAAAGTTTTTTGTATTGCTTAAATATTAGGACGTCTATGGTAACAACTGCAAAATTTACCAGAAAAAAAGAAATCATTAATTCTGACACCCTATTTATTATGTGTACAGATGATTAATGCTTTTTCTCCAGTGAATGCACTGATTCTTGTTAAAAGACACCAATTCGAAACACATTTGATGGATCCAAAATGAACCAAGAAACAAAGAACACAGTTCTTTTTGCAATCAAACTGTATCTGCCCTTACAAATGGATCTGAGATTTTATTTATTGGATTTTTAACAATTACAATTACAATACAATACAATCTTCCCATCCCCCCCACACACACACAGCTTAAGAAAAAAAAAAGAGGGATTTTTTTTAAATAAATAATAATAGTATATTAATAATAATAATAATAATAATAATAATAATGAAAATCTTGAGACAAGACATCCTAGATTTCCCAGCATTGACAGCACGGAACCAAGTATTCCACATTCCCTAGAAGAATTGGTACATGTTCATAAAATACATAGATCACACATTATAAGCTACTAGTCCAGAAAACAAGAGAGCTGACACACACACACAAAAATAAAATAATAATAATTATATAGTGGTTTAACAGAAACAGACATTTATACAGGACCGGCATGCACACATTAAAAAAATAAAAAATAAATAAATTCTTAATTTGCTGCTTATTAATAGTTCGTAAGGTACAGTAGTTGTTATGTTTAGGTATTGGGAAAGATTAGGGATGTAGAATAAGGTCAAGTAGAATAAGGCATTAATATGTTCTTAATTAGCACTAATACATGGCTAATATTCTAGTAATATGCATGCTAATAAGCAACTAATAAGTGTTACCTATTCTAAAGTGTTACCTAATGTTTATATTAATATTATTAAAAGCTTTAGTTTCTGTGCATAAGTTTTTAAAATACATGCCATTCCTTATAAATAGAAAATGCATCACATCTTGTTGCATGTCATCATAAACTCTGCACGGTAACCTAGAACAGCCAAAAACATTTGAAATGTTGCAAATGTAAGAATCAAGAGAACGTTGAGTGTTCTGCATTCACAATGTAATTTAACACAACCCCCGCACTTTCTCTCGGAATAATCAAAAGGGTCAGTTGGATTACACACCCTCAGGAAGTTACAGCCTCATTCCTTTAAATTGCACCACACTCAGAATTGATCAAATTCAGCAGCTATCCAACAATATATCCTCATCAGAATGCTAATACAAGGAGCTTTTCGACTGTCTGTAGAATGCATGAGAGATGCTATCGTAGAGAGCCAGGGCCTGGAGACATGCAGCCAGACAGAGCAGGAAACAGCAGGTGAAAAAAGGCCTTTTGTCCCTGTCCCGCTATTAATCTGAAGACTATAGAGAAATCCCAAAGGAATTAAACGTGTTACTCCTAAAGCTTTTTTGCTCTTGCCAGTCTGACTGCAAATTAAAAGATGGGGAGGGGGAATAGTGAAGAGGGAGGGACTGTTAATTGCTTGCCAATCAATAATTCTATAATTACTTTGTGACAAATGGCCGACCTGCAGTGCTGGAACTGGTGTGGAAAGGAAGGGTTCAGGTGTCGGAGGGGATGCGTAGAGGGGGTTGAGTACAACCAGGAAAGGAAATATTTGATTTTGTGCCTACAAGCGCCGTCACTCTGGGCACTGTGACGTGGAATTTGTGTCAGGTTTAAACAAGACAGGAAGGTCTCCAGGGAGCTTCTGTCTGGGGCTTCAGTGAGAGTGAGAAGGGAGAGAACAGCAGCAGGCCTGCATCCCTGAAGAAATCACAGGGTGAAATTCATTCACAGTGAGATCCGAGGCAGATTTAAAAGGAATAGTTTACACAAAAATGAAAAAGGTATCATCATTCACTCACCCGCTTAACACTCCAAACCTGTATGAATTTTTCTCCATGCAATTAGGCTCTCAAACTTCAAAGACGATGCAGAAGCACTATAGAGAAGGATCATAAAACTGGTCCTCGTGAAAACCCTGTATTTTCCAATAGCTATTCTGAAATGATAGCTTTGTTGAACAATAAGAAAATTAAACAATGGCAGGGAGTTCATGAGATTGTGATAACAAATGCTGAAGATTAAAAATGAAATTAAAACACTTGCATGTACATGATTTCAGGAAAAAATTACTTGATGATATTAACTATTTGATAAAACGTGAATATGTTGCTGTGTTATTTTAGTTTAATTGAGATAATATGATAGCTTTTTAAGTGTTTGTTTATATATTTTCCATTTTATTTTAACTTTAAAGTAATTTTTAGTCATTTTTGTTACTTTAAAATGTTTCTACAAAGGTTTTATAAACTTGTATTTCAGTTTAAGTTATTTTATTAAGTTAAACAAAATTATAATGAGAAATGTTTCCCTGACAAACAGCTGAAATAAAAACGTTTTCAGTTGATTTCAAGTAACACTTTTTTAGCTTCAGTTTCAGTTTACTACTGTATAATAACATTGATATGCTGTTATTTACACTTTTTTGTATTTATATTTTATATAAATTCATATTTATATCATCTCATTTTCCAAAATCATCTAAAAATTCCCTTTGTGAACATAGAAGTAAAACAGTATTTACTGTAGATTTCCTCAAAGTTTTAAAATGTATTGGGTCTTTAAAAAAAAACTTTGATAATTCTATCAAAGGAAAACATTATATTCAGTGTTGTGGGTAACGCGTTACAAAGTAACGCGTTAGAGTACTCTAATTACTTTTTTCCTGAAATGTGTAACTTAACGCGTTAGTTTCGTGCGTAAGTAATCAGTAACTTCGTTATTTTTAAAAAAAAGTAATCCGTTATTTTAAGGAAAGGAAAATCCCGACTGCAGCCTGCTTTTTGTCAGACAGTAGTCCTAGGTCTACTGTGCCACCTGCGGATGTATCAGCGGAGCCGAAGCTCTGTGATCGTAAAGTCAATGGCTGTGATACGTCTGTGCCCTGCGCCTGACCCTGTGTGTGTGTGGAGCTTTTTTTCTGCTTTTCTGCTTTCGGCAAGATAGCAGAGAGGACAGCGTTTGGTTTATGGAAGTACGCACATTATTTTCAATTTGTCAACGAAAAAGAAAAGAACTAACGGTAAAATGCACACTCTGCTTTGGTGAAAAGCTTCTGTCGACCGCCAAAAATTCTACCTCAAATTTAACGCTACGTTTTAATCACTACTTTGAAGAGTAAATGTAAGAGGACTGTGTTAAAGCGAATTTAGGCTTGTGACTGTGAGTGACACTTTAATAATAATTAGTTCGGCTATTAAGCGATTTGTCATTTGCCTGTGTGGCAGTGAAGGATTTATTTCAGTTTTTTCAATTTTTGTTTGACAGGCAGCTGTTAATTTCTGTTAGATCGTTGGCTGGCTGGTTGTTCATCATTTCTAAATGGATTTAAATCTGCAAGCCTGTTTAAGGTTGTGTTTACAAGTAAGCATACTTGTACTTTGATAACTGCATTATTTAAAGTTAAAGAAAAATCAGGAGTTATCTTGTGGTGCTCATAATATACAGTAGCCTCGGCTACCCGGGCTGGGTAACGTTAGGTGCGAATTTTGATTAATAATATGTTCTGTGATAATAAATAAATAAAACGCCATGTGGAATAGCCGATTTCTGACTGTCTTTCCTGTTATTGTTATCCTGCAGTGTTAATTTAGTCGGATGACTGACGTTATTCATTGTCGGGAGTCACGACTTCTAGGTGCATTTAAAGGGGCCGAGGGCTGTGTGTGTCATGTGTGAGCCGCTGCAAACGGCTTTTAATTTTTGGTAACGCATGAGTACTCTAACGCGTTACTTTTATGAATAGGTAACGCTGTATCATAACTGATTACTTTTAATTGATGGTAACGTTGTAACCTAACTAACTACTTTCCAAAGTAACTATACCCAACACTGATTATATTACATTATATTTAGAATCTTGAAGTTGTTTTTTCATACTACTGGTAGAATTTAATATTTAATTTTAGGTTTAAGATTAATTTAAGTTTTTATTTAACTTAAAAAGTATTTTAAAACTGATTTTTAAAAAAACATATGTATTATAGCTACATCAAGGACTTATATTTCTGAGACATATCACCTTCACACCAAATCCATTTTTTTGCTTGTCACCATTAACCTTGAAGCAATTAGATTTATTTACTTTCCCTTCAAACTGGACACCGACCTTCGCCCATTGTTACCAAACCCTTTTGTGGATTTTCATGTCTGCCTTTTTCCTTTCAGGGTTGCATTTGCATTATAATAGCACCAAAATTTAATATTTTCAATATAAACCATTTAACTGAATACAAAGCCTTTAAACGAACTGATTTGCATTCCTTCAGCTGACTTTCATGCATCTCTTATGTTTCACAGCAGGTGAAAGAGCTTTTGTGTGCCTAAAATCGTCTCAATTTCAGAGTGGACAAATCTTTTGAAAGAGCCTAAAAACAAGGAAAGATGTCAAATGTACGAAGCCAGTGAGGGCCAATTGATCCTGGGCTTCTGCAGACTGTTCAGAAGCCCAGTGCCATCACTGAGCTGCTTTATTCAGTGCTTCTGCCGAGTCTGTGTGTTTGCGCTCAGGTATCACAGGGAACTAATGAAGTGCGGTGGGAGGCAGCCGCACACACTGTGACATGATAAAGCCAGGCATGGACCACCGATCTCCTGACTGCCAGAGAGCTGCTTGTCATTTAGCACACTGCAATATATTAACTATATTCTTACTGCTCAGACAGCAACATAAACCTCCCACAGATTCTGAAGAAATCACTGTACTTATTAAGACACGGAATGTTTTTATACCAATGAATCAATAATGTAGGGTTAGGTCAATATGCTGTGTATGGGATATTATTTAAAAATGAATAATTTCACCAAAAAATGAAAATTCACCAGAAATGTACACACCCTCAGGCCATCCAAGATGTAGATTAGTTTTTTATTCTTTGGAACAGATTTGGATGAATTTAGCTTTCCATCACTTGCTCACTAATGGTCTGCAGTAAATGGGTGCCGTCAGTACTGATAAAAAGAAAAAACATCACAGTGATCCAAAACATGACTGCAATGACTCATACAGCATTCCAGATCTGAATCAGGAGAAAGATATGCACAGATCAAGCAGCATATACTAGCAAAAACAGTTATATACAAATCTTGTCAATAAGAGACGGTATAAAAGTAAAAATACCTTAATGATTTGTTTATTACAAATATGCAGCTTTTTGCTTCAAAAGACATTAATCTGTTCCAATGAAGAAACAAACTCATTTACATCTTGGATGGTCTGAGATTGAGTTCATTTTCAGCAAATTTAAATTTTATTACATTTAAATTGTTATTATTATTATTATTATTATTTAATTTTTTTTTTTAATGCACTGGTAAATGTTGATATTTTGGGCTAGTTTGCTTTTATAATTTGCCTTCTTTCAGATTAGTGGAAATAAATTATCCAGATCTGTAGATTTCAATTAATAAATATCTTTAAATGCCATTTTCTCAAAAAGATTTTTTTCTCCTCATGCACTAGACCAGAAATCTCCACTCCAGCAGCACAAAAATATACCAAACTTTCAAGTTATATATACATTCTGAAAGTTTTTAGAATTTTTTTAATATATCATTTGTGTGACATGAATGTAACATTTTATGATGTGTATTAAACATTTAAAGAAATTTCAGTCTTCCTACACCAGAATGTCACATTGTTTGTGCCACTTGGCCTATCCTTGTAATTATCCGTGAAATTTACTAGCAATCACTAAAGGAAAATTGCTTTAAAGTAAATCCTGCACCAGTGTAGGATCTTCTGAGACAGAAGTTGAGAGAGAACATCTTGTGCAACAGCTCTGTAGCCTAAAACCGAAACCGAAGGATCTGTAGTATTAATAGAAACCTTCACAGTGGTCATTTCGAAGCCTTAATGCCTTAAGTAACAGTATTAGAAAACTGAAAAAGGTTATTTGAGGGCAGTAGGTTGTGTGCTTAGTGTAGCAATGATCAAAGACTCTGTACCAGTGGTTCCAGTTGCTGAAACTATATTACGAAGCAAAGAGGCCAGAGCTGTAGCTCAGGGCCAACTTTTGATGGATACTGATTAGTGTGAGTATAAACACTTCCACAATCCTGGCGCGATCCCTTTGTATCAAAACTAAGATGGAATGATTATCTCCAATTTTCCGCCACTCCTTTGATCCCAAATTGTGCCACCTTTGATTCCTTCTGTCCGATTATTGGACATTATCGTATCTCATCCGTCATGGCTCCTTTGAAATGTCTTGGTTTCATCTTTAGAACTCTGACTCACTTCCTTTTTGAAGCTGGTAGCACATTCTGATGGCTGGTAGGCCATTGTGAAAAACTAGCTTGCTGTTGGAGCTAGTTTTAGTATGGCCAGCAGGGGGTGATCATTCCCTGACTTGTACGGGTGCAAATATGTCACGGGCAGTTGGCTAAACATCTGATGCATATAAGACACAAAAGTAAAAACACTTCAGGAGTGTCAACGTCAAAATGCTTGAATTCTGAAGTGTGTGTCACGTTCTTTAACATTCTTTTAACGTTTAACAAAGATACTGTGACACCAAGCCCCCTTACAAAAGAATAAACCCACCACACAACTGTGAAGGCGAGCGCTTGTCAGGATCAACTCAACTCAGTTTTAAACATTACACATCTGTTATTGTGGCGACATTTCCACACCTCGAAATGTGACGATGAACGAAACAAACTGTGATTGGTTCTTTGACATGTCAGTCAAACGGCCTCATGGGTGGCGGGCCTTGGCCAATGAAAGCTGCCATGAATCCCAGACCTTCAGTCTCCAGACTAGAGAGCAAAAATCTTAGTATAACGAGTCCAACTTTTTGAATGTAAAACGAAGCAACCTCCTGATAAAGCGTTTATACAGGCACCTGTTAAAAGGAGCGTCGTTCAGATGAGGCATTAAACTGGCCTCCTGGCATTCTGTAGTAATTAAAGGGTTAGTTTATCAAAAAATCAAAATTATGTCATTAATAACTCACCTGAGACCTCCGTTTATCTTCAGAACACGGTTTAAGATATTTTAGATTTAGTCCGAGAGCTCTCAGTCCCTCCATTGAAACTGTGTGTACGGTATACTGTCCATGTCCAGAAAGGTAAGAAAAACATCATCAAAGTAGTGTGACATCAGAGGGTCAGTTAGAATTTTTTGAAGCATCGAAAATACATTTTGGTACAAAAATAGCAAAAACTACGACTTTCTTAACTCAGAGGTGTCAGCCACATTAAAAAGTTAAAAGCTTAAGTAATTTGTGGATAAATGGGTATTCGAGACGCGAACCATTTAAAGCGATTCAGTTCGATTTGGTTAACTCAAAACGATTTGGTTACATCGAATGATTCGTTCGCAAACTGGATATCACAAACTGCTTTGTTTTGAACTCTCTCTCACAACCGACACGGAAGAGAAGACAATGCTGAATAAAGTCATAGTTTTTGCTATTTTTGTACCAAAATGTATTTTCGATGCTTCAAAAAATTCTAACTGACCCTCTGATGACACATGGACTACGTTGAAGATGTTTTTATTACTTTTCTGGACATGGACAGTATACCGTACACACAGTTTCAATGGAGGGACCGAGAGCTCTCGGACTAAATCTAAAATATCTCAAACAGTGTTGCAAAGATAAACGGAAGCCTCATGGGTTTGGAACGACATGAGGGTGAGTTATTAATGACATAATTTAGATTTTTCTATGAACTAACCCTTTAATTCCCCACCTTAATCATGAATTTGACTTGATTGTTTAAGCTGGTAGCGCATCCTGATGGCCGCATTGAGCTTTTCAGGGTGCGCTACCTCTCTAGAGCAGCTTTATTAAGGCATAGGTTACGAACGCAGCTGTGGCATGCAGAAGGTATGTGGCATGCAGAAGAGTCTGGTTCCTCTAGGAAACATCTTGAGCTGCTGTATGCATCTGCACACGCATTTTTCTAGCCTCTGTTCTTGTTCTTTTACACAAACACTGCTCAAACACTGCTTCACAGCAGTTCAGTTTTTCCTTGTCAAAAATACATTTATTCTGGTTCAACTTGTTAAAGCGAGCAAGCTGATCAAGTACTAAATTTTGTTTCTTTCTGAACAAGAGACTAGACATACTTACAAATTCCTCGTCTGCCTAGATTAATTACTGCATTTACATTACAGTGCAGTGTATGAGAACTGCAGCTAAACACTAAGTAAACAAGAAGCAGAGGTGTTTGGGGTAAACAGTGAATGGCTAAGGGGTTGCTTTCTGAAAATCCTGAAAAACATATAACTACTTTATATTTTGGTGAAGATTTCAATATAAGCAGAAGATTTATGTGCAAAATGTAATTGATAAAAGATACCGTGGGGTCCTGAAGTCTGAGAACACTAGTTAAATGTTTCTGGTGTGTAATTTCTTAATTTAATTCCTCTTTTCAGTTGTTAACTGTTTTTTCAAATGTTATTCATCTATTTTAATTTTAAAATAGAATATATAATCAGAATAACAGCTTAAACTGAAACTTAAAATTAATTCCAGAATTCATTGTATATTCTACAATATTCTTGGTAAACATTGATCAACATATTATCCAGCATAATTTGAAAATGATCCAAATAGCAATACATAAATAAATATATATATTATATATTTACTGTGTTCACAGGATCACATACTGGCTTATATCACTCTTGCACTGTGGGACAAAAAATCCATAAAATTACAGAAAAAGTACTGGCAGCTCTTTACACAGGACATTATCCATTAACATTTCTGTTAACTCTGAAACTCAATGCAGTGTAAAATTCAAAAACCTGGTAAAACACCTGTAAAATGCAATTTAGTCCTGTGATGCAAAGCAGAATTTTCAGCATCATTACTCCAGTCTTCAGTGTCACATGATCCTTCGCAAATCATTCTAAAATTTATTTCATTTTATCAATGTTTGGTTATTATTATCAATGTTGAAAACGTTGTGCCGCCTAAAAAATTTTTGGACAAAAAATACTTACATTGGAATTGTATTGACTGTCACTTCTGATCAATTCAATGCATCCCTGCTGAATAGAAGTTAATTTCTTATTGGAAAGAAAAGACTCCTGTTCCAAGCATCAATCATTGACCTTTACACTGTATAGGTCAATATACAGTGGTGGTGGATGACCCAGCTCATAAATGTCAATAGTCTATTCACTTTCTTCCTGGAAAACATAATAAAAAGCAAATGATGTCTGAAATAACATCTGCCTCCTTTTATGCATCAGAATACACTCAAAGACCTCAAAATCATGCAGCACTGTGCAGCCACAAACTCAACAACCTCAGCACTGACTGTACAGTACATGCAGTATATTTAGAACTTATGCAAATCAACATTATCTTCTCCTACCTGGTGTCTTTTCTCTCGCTCTCTAAATGTAATGTACAGATCAGAGTTTCTTAAGAAGTTTTAATTGGAACCCCAAAAGCTTCTTAGTTCCCTTGCAGAGTCGTTCTGCAATAGGTCTGTGGTGCAACTAATTACTTTTCCGAGCCGGTGTTCTGTCGATTTGTCCTACGCTGTCAGATTTTCCTACCTCCCACCAAAACAGTGGGTAGTACAATTACACAACGAAAATTCTACTGTAAAGTTATGGTTTATTAATGTCTACACCTATCACAACCCTAATCATACCCTTACAGTACTGCAAATACAGTAATTATGTGTTATATTCGCGGTTGTAGCTAAAATGGATACAGTTACAGGAAACCAACAATAAATATTATTTTCTACCAATTAGATTGCGTTTTTATTAAAGTCTACAACTACCCCAGCCCTAAACCTACCCTTACAGTAATGCAGATACATTAAATATCGTTGTTTAGCATGAGACAAAGGACGCGATATTGATGTGCGCGTGCGCAGTAAACCCGCGTAGGAAAATCTGACAGGGTAGGATAAATTTTCAGGACACCGGCATAATCCCCGAGACAGATCCTCAAGAATTCCTAAAGATATTTAAGACCTTTCTGAACACAAAGTGTTAGGTCACAGTGCCATGGACAGGTATCATATACAGTAAATATTCAACATCCTGGAATTAATTGAGGAAGAAAGTCATTTCACAAAAAGATCATTTGGAAGGCTTACTAAAAGACAAGTTTGAAAAGTCAATGCCAACACCCAGCATCTCTCAACAGAGCGGTCCTTTGTGCTCTACAATTTCCATTCTCTCATTTATCTTTGGGATACATCTTGCAGACTGACATGACATTAATGAGCAAAAAAATTATCTAAAACTAATTTGAGTCTCAAACTTATGGGGGGTTTTATGCTAGATTTAGATAATGATGGAAAACCAGTTTTGAGTGGCACATCAAACTTCCCCTGGCTCATTTGTGCTCAGATCAGCACAGATCTCTCATTAAATGGCTTGCAAGCTGCAGACCGGAGTCTTTCATTGGCATAGGTGACCAGCAGACTGACTGGAAAATAGCAGCTCAGAATCTGAGGGAGTGTTGAATTCTGGCAATACTTACTGTCTGAGTCAGTCTCTTTAACTCTGGAGATGAGATGCTTTGCTCTGACACAAATAGTGCGTCTGGATTCACAATGGCTTGAATAAAGTATCCCTCTTATTGAGGTATCAATTAATTTCAAAAGTTTTTGAATTTTCTGCTTGCCCTGATTCAACATCATCAAACATGGCCAGATAATTGGGACCAAAGCATTGCAAAGTACCTCATCAGTTTCAGTACGCAGTCATTTAACAGACAAGGACAATCCTGCTGGATCATTACAAGATGAGATCGAACTAGCAACTGTGTTCACCAACACTGATTTGCTGATGGCACCACAGATGATCTGTAATATAAAAGACAAAAGACATACATTAGACACACATAATGTAAAGGTTTGGGGTCAGCGTATGTATTTATTTATTTGGTTATTTGTTCATTTGTCTTAAAGAAAAGGGCTGCTGAAAATTCACCTTCACCTTCTATCACAGGAAAAATTATATATTTTAGAATATAATCAAACAGAATTTTTTTTAAATTGTAACATTATTTAATAATATTACTTTTTTTACTGATCACATAAATGCAGCCTCGGTGAGAAAAAAAAAGAGACTCATTAAAAACAATCTCATTGACCTGAAATATTTGAATAGTAGTGCACACTTTAAAAAATACATTTCATGCTTTTAAAGAGATAGTTCTCTTTAAACAAATCAAAGATTGTTATAATTTATTCACCCACGTCATTGGAACCAGGGTTATTTTATAGCTAACTACAATTGAAAGCCATAAAAAGCCATTTTCCTTACTTTAAATAAAATAAATATTATCTGAAAAAAAAAAAAAAAAAAAAAAAATATATATATATATATATATAAACATATTACAGCTTGTTGAAAAAGTTTATTAAAACTATATAGACTAAAACTTAAAACTTAATAAAAAGAAATACTAAAATAAAAAATAAAAATAACAAAAATATTTCAGAATTTAAACAAAAATAGAAAATATATATATATAAAAAATATATTAATATAAACTATAATAGAGCCTCAATTATACTAGAATAACACTGGTTTGACATTTTTTTTTTTTAAAATAAGTTATTTTTAATCATTTTAAAACTGTTTATGCCAATTTTTTTCCAAGAATTCCACACAAGAAAATCATAGTGGTAGAAACCTTTTTTTAGGGGGGGTGCAAAACGTCTATCATAAAATATAAAATATTATATTGTAAAAAAAAAAAAAAAAGTATCATATTTTGAATGGGTGTCAATGGGAAACAATGCTGCTTGCCTTCCAGATGGTGTAGTTACGACATGAACCTACAGGAGCCAACACATCAGCCAAACCTAGACCCCTTGATGCGGTCTTCATCAGGACCAAAGGTGGGAAACCTTTAGGAGAGGAGATGGATTTTGTTCAGAGCAACTGGGGCAATGTGCCACAACAGGAGAGGAACTGAGCTTGGAGCAGCTGTCATGGGAAGATAAATCTCTGCATGGGCGCAAGGTGCCATCTCAGAGGGTCCGAAAGCAGATGGATGGGGGGGTGGAGGGTTCGGGGAGGCCTGGCAGACACACGCAGAGCTAAGTGACAGGCCCAGGCCATCACGGGCAGCTCTCTACGAAGATGTACAGCAAGACAGAATGGTGCTTTTATTTCCTCCAGCTTTCCCTTTAAACAATTCCTTGTAAATTCAATTCTACTTGGCTCCAACTCGAACCTCTATTATCAGCTGTAGAGATTAACCACTTGTGTTTCCTGTACTTTCCCACACTCAATAAGCAGCTTTAATTGTGTTGAGTGAACAAAAGAAAACTACAACAGATGCTTGTGTTGTGTAGCAAGGGTCTGAATGAGAGAAGGAAAGTGAATGGGGGAAAATACCCATAACCCATACTCAAAAATAATACATTTTTAATTATCTTAATTAAATTTCAAATCTTTCAATGAAATTAAGTGGCAGAAGTTTAGTTTTGTTGTTAGAACTTTTGGTATGCCAAATGTTTAGTATAATTTTTTTTAAAGCTTTTTAACAGAATGCTGTATTAAGTTAAATAATTAAAAGGACAGTTGATGTTAAGATTAAAAACTTCTGTGTTTGCTGGATGGATGATACAGGCGTTTATTCAGGTTACCTTTGTTTTATGGCGTATTGTTTTTATGCTGTATTTAGAAGATCTAAAACTCTTTCATATGAGATACACACCAAAAAAAGAAGAAAACAGGATATGATGATAAATAATAATAGAATATAATTTGTATTTTATATATATGTTTTTATTTTATTAACTAAAATATTTTTACTCTGGATTAAAATATAAAATATTTATATTTAAAAAATTATATTTAAAATATTTCTTTAATATTTTATAAGTCATGTTAAAATATTTTACTATGCTTTAAAAATTATATATTCTTTAGAATATATTTTCTTTTTCTTTTTTAAGAGTAAACAGCTACTTTCTAATACTAATAATAATTTCTAAAGAAATATGCTTCTGTAATTGTGTATTATGGCATCTGCCAACATGAGCTAAGAGGGCCTTGCTAAACCAGCCCAACCTTGAGGCCTTGGAGATGGCGATGGATTAATAATGATTAATTGTGGGCAGGTGGAGTCTTCGTGGCACTTTGGTGTTGCTTCTGCCTGTTTATTCACCCTCTGCTTTCAACCAACCTCATCCTCTCCAGCACGTCATTCGTTAAATTTACAGCCATCTGCAGAGCAGGTATGCTAATGAGATTTATCCACAGGGTCTTTGCAGGAAACTCCCACATAATCCGCACGACAAACTTTATTCCATCAGCATGCGAGTTCCACCCATCGGCTTTTACCTAAAAATAAACAAGGTGGAGGAAGAGGGAGACAATCAGACAGACGGATGGATGATGACACGTCATACATTACGGGGTGGACACCACTGTCCAATTTGCAATAATCAGTTTGCAGACAGGACAAGCATGTTCTGACTTAATCAGCGTCACATACTGGCAAAGCAGGAAAAGTAGCTACAGTCACATTGTAAGCTATCATGTTCTTATGGTCTTATTAGATATAATAATAATATAAAAACACATCATCTTAGCCATCAGAATGACTGAATCATTCATTAAACTCAGAGTGCTTATTAAGGCCTCATCAAATCAACGTCTGCCCGAGGAGGGTACCGTCTCAGTTGAATGCTCACTCAGTATGCAGCGCTGAAGTCATTGCTAAGTCTGTTGCCTTTTATTTTGTGGCTTGCCCATCGATCCCCTGCGCCGCTGAACCTTTGTTTGGCCTGAAAAGCCCAAGACATAAATCAAGGACTGGCTACTGAGAGTTTCTCCACAGGAAGTGGAAGATGGAGGGAAATGCATGGGGCTAGCAGTTAAGATGGAAACAAAGCAACCTCAACCCATTTTCTGGAATAATACCATCAGCTTTTTATAATGAGCAAGCGAAATAAATGTTAGGGGCCCTGACAACATCTGGTGAGAGATGTGAAGTCTTGAATCCAAGAAACCTGTCAAGAAAACATCATATTTTACCCCAAATTTTAACATTGTAAAGAATAAAAAATGTAATTACTACTACTACTAATAATAATAATAATGATTTAAAAAGGTCAAATCTTATTACTAGAATGCAAAAAAAAAAAAAATTATTCTTATTGGTGTAATAAAAAATTGCAATATATATTTTAAACAGTAAAGTATTTAAATTTCATTGTGTTTTACCAATTTCAATCTTAGTTAAAAATGTTTAATTCTTAATTACATATATATATATATATATATATATATATATATATATATATATTTTTTTTTTTTTTTTTTTTTTGTAACAAATGATGTCTTATTGCCTAAAAAAAGCCTTTATTTTTTATTCTCTGTTTCTCTTTTTATTTAAATTGTTTATTTTTTTATTTTGGGGAGTGAAATGTGACCTGGACATGCATTGGTGAGATTTATTATTGAAAAGTTATCCAACAAGCGCCTCAAAGGAATGCCTTCACTCCTATGTCATAATTTATATATAACTTTTCTTCTGTGGAACATAAAATGTAAAATTCTCAAGAGTATGTTTGCAATGCAATGGAAATGAAGAAATGAAGCAAAAACCTTGTGAAAGCCTTGGTGTTGCTATATACCAAGCCTGCTGTAGCCATACGATTGCTTTCAGAGAAGAACAAACCAAAATGTTAATTTAAAAATGTAAAAAAAAAAAAAAAAAATTCACACGTTTCACAACTTGCATTGTATCACAAGCGACTGTGCACCATTCGCAAAACAATTCACCACTGCTGAAGCTCTGTGTGTTATAAAATCGCCATTATTGCACAAGTTGAGCTGATAGGAAATTCATTTGAGAAGCACATTAAATTGGAATGGCATGCATGTGTTCCTCCCCCCGCAAGCCCCTTCCTGGTTATCTTCAGCTTTGCTCAGTAGGAAACTCATTAGCTTCTTGTGCTGGGCATGGAAATAAAATTCTGGCACACTTTGTCTCCATTTCTGAGAAAATTAATTAGAAAGAACAGACACCATCGCCGATGTGCCAGCCTCTATCCTGACAGTTGCTCCCTTTTTTCCCCTAGTATCATTATTTCCTGCTGTTGTTGTCGCTTTAGAAATGCTCTCTGTGCGTCTAAGGGATTGTGGTATCGATCCACTCAGACCTGTTAAAAAACTCTGGATCAAATTTGCTGGTCTCTGTGTTTGCTGGTCATGCTTTTAAAAAATACAGTTTACTGTGTGAGAAGAGAGGGTATTGAATTTTAGTGTTGGTAGTATATTGGGCCATTTACACAACGTGCACGCTCCATCTCTTTAACACAGGCGGGCAGAAAATTACATGGGATATCTTGGATCTTTTGTTTATTTATTTATTTATGGGTGTTAACAGAGGGGCTTGTGGCGCTACACAAATTATGTTACACCTTATCTTTTTGGTCTGTAATATTCCTTACTGGATACTCCAACTCTATCTGTGAATGCAATACATGTTCTCCTCGTATCGCCGAAACCAGTCACGTTGCCTCCTATCACCACTCGTGTGTGCACTTGTTAACAGATAAGACCAAACTCCTTCACCAAAGGGCAATCATAAAGGAATGACAGTTTTGTCTAATAATGCAGACACCATAACAGTTAGTCCATATTTTTAGTAGGGCTATCAACTCAATATGATATATAGTAATAAGATTAAGACACAACTAGATACAGCACAAAATAATAAAACAGAATGCAGTTATTAAAACTTTACAAACCGTCTTAAAAATGTGCTGGTCATGGCACAAGATGTTGCAAAACAAGACAAAGCAATGGCCAAAGACATCTTTCTGCATGTGATTCATGCCATTTTTATAAATTAATAAGTGTATAAAACAAGTGTTAGGTACTCTGACAACATCGTGACAAAATCCAAATAAATAAACCAAATAATTTAGGGAAAAAATATATATAAAAAATTATTTAAAAAAAAGTATTTAGCTTTTCTGCAATGCATTTCAAAAAAGTTTCCCCTCAATTCTAGTTATATACATGCTACAGTTTAAAGGTTTTGGGTCAGTGAGATTTTTTTTAAAGAAATAATCCTTTAATTCAGCAAACATAATTTCACTGAAGACTTAGAAGACACTGAAGGCTGCTGAAAATTCAGTGTTGCCATTACAAGAATAAATGACATTGTAAAATATATAAAAACATATAATATTACTGTTTTTACTGTTTTATTATTATGCAGCTTTACAAGTCTCAACTTCATTCAACAAATATTTGTATAAAACAGCCTCTATATCTACCTTGGACAGATATAGCAAAATCGACTGCTATGGACCCTGTGAACAACCTCATGTTCATAGGAAAAAAAAAACAAAAAAACATTTCTACTGTCATTTTTTTTTGGGATGGTATGAGTGGTTTTCTCAGCATATATGGATGTATGTGATTCACTGACATAGTATGTGTTTAATATTAGTTATTATCACTGCACAAACTTAGACCAACTTTTTACATGCCTTTTGAGTGTCCTCAATTTTTTCCTTATTGTTGTCCTCTTTTCTTACTCTTGATTGAGGGTGGAGTTGGTTATTGAACTCTGGGTAAAACAGACTTATAGAAGAGGTGAATGGGAGGTGGGAGCCATTTTGTTTCCAGCCGGAGCAGATCGAGAGGAGCAGCATCTTGGTGATATAAAACATTGATCAGCATTGATTTTGTGTGTCTGCGAGTGCACCGCCCTCTCTGTCTCTCCTCGCTCGCCTTCTTCCCGCCTTTCAGGCTAAGCTATGAAATTATGTTTACTCCACGGTTTCTTAGTGGGCGGCATTTTGTCTGAACAGAAGATGGTGGAAAAATCTATACAATAGATAAATAGAAGAAAAAGATGTAACCTCAGGGAATGAAGGAAGAAGAGGGAACCAGGGACAAAGGGAGGGAAGAAAATAAAACAGGTCCATTTTCTGGCCCGTGCCACAAGGCGTGCAAGTGTCCTTTTAGCATTGGTCTGCAATTCATCCTGAAGAAAATACAAGTTCCATCGACAGCGACCTAAACTAGACATTAATCAAAACAGTACTTCAACCGAACGTTTTACTGACAAACAGTGGTTTTGTAGCTGCACTGGTGTTTCTTCTCAAACTGTTGTCTTAAAGTTAACATCAAGAACTGACTAGATCGTGAAAAGTGAGTGTTATGTCCCAGAATGGAGCGACTGGTTGGAGAGGGGTTGATGAAAGATTATGAAGACAAACCTTTTTTCTGGGATTACATCCAGTGACCTTATTGACCACAATAAGACAATAAACCTGGAGTAATAAACACAAATAAAAACAAAACTCTCTCTAGCTCTTTTTCGCATTGACTCCCCACCACTTCCCTTCGGGGAGAGTGTTGCAAGGCCAACAAGCCAGAACCCCATGCGCTGGCCTCAGGGGCTGTCGCTCGCTAGTTGAATAAAGGAGAGACTGGCTGATTGATAGACCCCGCACCAGTCCATGCCCCTCGCACGTTTCCTGGTTCACTGCCTTAAATAAGAATCCTTTGCCGGGCGGCCCGGTTTCAGCATTCCTTAAATCTGGTACTTGATGGATGGCACCAATCTTCTGCCAAACCCAGATGAGTCACCTAAGCATTACCCTTTCCCTTCTCGGCCTCAGGTAAATCCCCTGGTGCCCAGGCGAACAGGAGTACTCTAAAACGGTATCAATCACACCAAAGGCCACTCTGCCACGGCACAATGTTTTAATTATACCTCCCGCTCTCTCTCGAATGTATCGTCCTGTCCCAACATCCCAGTCAGGCCCTCTGGCCAAAGTGGAGAGCTCTCCGTCTCCACAGCAAAAGGTGCCTCTTTATCTCTTTTAATTCATTTCAGGGTTATTTTTAAGCAAGTCTATCATTCCCCAAGGGCTGTACCAACTCCAGAGCTGACAGATGCTGCCAAAGCCAGAAGTAAGTCGCTCTCTCCTGCTTGTGTGCCGCTCGGTCCGAAAAGTATCGTCTGGAGCCCACAGGGCCCTGAGCTTTGTCAGTCTGGTGCGATGGGAGACGGACAGGTGAGAAAAGTTAAGCAGGTGCAAGCACAGAGTCTCTGGTGTGTCAGAGTCATTTGTTACCCAGCAAGGACAGAGAAGTTCCCCTCAGACACGACTCGGCTGATGGAAGGTCACTCCTCCGATGGCAGGAAAGCTTTGACGCAGTTTCAGCAGTCCTGTGATGTTACCGTTTGTTCCAAAAAAAAAGGAATTGGATTCATCAGAAACATCAGATCATCCGGCACAATTCAAAACTTATTCAAAACCGCTTCCGTCCTTAAAGGGACAGTTCACCTAAAAAAAAAAAGTTACTCAACCACTTGTCGATCCAAACCCATTAGACTTTCATTCATCTTCAAAACCCAAATTAAGATATTTTTGATGAAATCTGAGAGGTTTCACTCCTTACACTGAAAGTCCATTCCACGAAAACCTTCAAAAAGTTCATAAAAATATTTCGAAACTAATCAATATCGATCCTAGTCTTCCAAAGAGACAAAATCACTTCATATGAAGAATGACATTCTTCTGGAAAGATGTTGGTTCATTTTTAGATGAACTAACTCGTTAAGCAGTAATTCATTCACTGATAACATTCTCTACCTCAGCTATTAAATCTCATTCAAGTTTGTGTATATTCAAATATGCCTTTCATAACCAACTGGGAAGATTTTCAGTAAATAACTTACATTTCATTCTGTTCCTCACATAAAGCTGACTCACAAACTTGGGATATGGTGCATAAATCATATGGACCATATTTAGGGGTACTATAATTGCTGTGTTGGTAATTTTTAAAGTTTGGCAGTTTCTGGAAAAGCAGGAACACCCTTCCAAAGATCTCCTATGTGGTCTACAGAAAAGAAAAATCATACGAGTTTTAAATTCTGGGTGAGCTATGCTTTAATTATAGTACATGGCCTGATTTAAAATTAAATTGCACCAGTGGAACAGAGCTGGTTGTTATGAGAAATTAAATGCACCTTAACCCACCATCTGCATCTACCTAGAAACAAATAATTAAAAGGGTGCATTTAGTTAGAATACTTATAATCCACCATCAAAAAGAAAAAGAAAATGTTATCCATTAATTTAAATAAATTCCACCATTAAATCAGCATAATTCTGAATGTCATTAAATTGTATATTTAATGAAACAGTCCACCATCTTTGTCCATTGATCCTTGGATAATCAATGCACATTCAATAAGCACCCATTTATGACATTTTTAAATTTCAGCTTCAGAAATTAAATTTTTTTCTCAATTTCCTAATTTTTTCCGGCATCGCAGTTGGTGAACCAGAGTTTCACTTCGGCATAAAGTGTGACATTATTCAAGGTCGAGAAGCACTCATAGCAGCCAAGGTCCTGTTTCCAGCAGTAATCTCTTCCTACCATTCCTCGGTATCAAAGCTTAGCGTGCTCGTCCATCAGAACAGCTGGGATCTCAAACAGGAATGATCCACTGTGGAGATCCTGCCCATTAACTCTCATTAAGTAGCCTCATCTTTATTATCTCCCTCTGGCCACTATTGATTAAATATTCAAAAATGAAATGAAGCTAGATCGATGTGCCAATCTTTAAATCATCAACCCTTTATGAGCAAACTACCAGAACTTAAGTTTACCTTTTACACAAGGCCCAGCATGCGTCGTACTTAGGGAATTCTTGGATGTGTAAAGACGCTAAATGTTGCATGTGTGCAACAGGGGATCTTCATCCATACCTATGAAGCCTGAAAAGAAATCTATTTAAATCTTGCTTTTAACCACTCATTAGTACTTCAGAAAAGAGTATGCAGAGAAATGCAGCAGGGCACAGGTGCTCTAAAGTGTCTCCACAGAGGACATATCATTTAATGTACTATTTCACCAGATGAGCTTTTTCAATAGTGAAACTCAATAATTAGCTTTAGAGGCGCTCATTTATTTTATTTGCTATGCACATCCAAATGTTAATTGATTCTGAAATAAACAATAGATAAATAAACAAATAAATAAAATGTTTCCGCTGTTTATCATCACTATTCAAATAAAACAACAAAGCCTAAGATGTTCTAGCTGATCTCCACCTGGCCAAGCTAGTTAGACTTATTTGATTGTTTTATAAGCTTTTGGCCATCTTTGGGCTAGATGGTCTGAATACAAGTTTAACTAAACCACCAACTTGGGTTTCAGCATGGTCTTCGTAAATTGGCACTTCCATAACTTAACATGGCACAAACCTATAGACCAAAACATCTTAAAGCATAAACATAAAACACCTTTTGTTTATGCATCGCTGACGTATTTCTAAGAAAAACTAAATATATTAAGCTTAATAATTAAATGGTACCTAAATCAACGCATCGACATCTGTTTCGGACATTGGTTAACACTGCACTGACTAGATAACATCAGCGGAATGAAAAGTCATTCAGTAACAGAGGAAATTGCTAAAATAAAGTTATGATGAAACAGAAGTAGCAACAGATCTGTTCTTCCATATTGTGACATCCATCTACGTTAAGTGACATAATCTGATCAAACAATGAAACAGCATGATGAATCCATATAATCAACAACATGCATTTGGAAAATAAATGAATTTTTATTTACACAAAATAAAACTTTTTTCTTAAGAACATTATCCAATGCTGAGCACAATAAGAGCAGGAGTATTAAAGTAAATTGTATGTAAATTTCATGTTGATTTAAAGGTAATTTAAGCATGTGGTATGCAAAGGATTTTGTTTTGGGGGGAAAACAAGTATATGTGATGTCTGTCATTCCAACATCTCAAAGCTTTTGCATATACGTATATGACATAAATGCTGCATATATTAAGGAACATAAAAAAAAAAACTTGCCTGTGCTTCTCTGATGGCATGTGAGTCAAGAAATTATTCATTTTTTAAAGCTGTGTAGCCAAAACTGTATTTGGACCAGCCAGGACACAATCTGGTTCCATTCCTTTTATATAAACCATAATACAGCAAGTGGACTTTTGGGCATCTTATGACTGGTCCTTCCCAGGAAGGCTAGTAGTATGCTCTCGAGGAGGTGGACACAGTCAGATACACACCTGGGAGTGGAGCCGATGGGCTTGATTTACCCTGGCACACAAACAGAACAACTGGCGGGGCTCTTCTGCAGATGGGCACACAGGTGGGCATAGGGCAGAAGAGAGCGCAGGGGACCTCTGCCAGGTTTGTGTCGTCCTTGTAGCTCAGAGTAGGTGCACTTATTTTTTTTCCAGTTGATTACATCTGGGCTGAGGTCCACAATGCTTCACTAACAAAAAAGAAATCACTGTGAAGCTGTACTGCCCCCTAAAGGAGAGTCACGCAACTGCCTGGGATCATCAACTGGCAAGCGACACAGCATCCGCTGCTAAATTCAAATTAGCGTTCGCTGGCTGGCGCTGAGCCAGGATAGACCGTTCGTTCAGCGCTAAAAAAAATCGAATATAATTCTGTTGAGTTTACGAATGCAATGGCCAATCAGAGGCGTTCAGATGAGTCATCGCTGAAATATTTTGTTTACTGGCTCGCTGACTGAATAGGGCTTGGGCGCCAAGTTGTATTCTGGGACATGGCGGCCATGTTGCCAGCTTCGCGATTGTAAACATACAGCCAGTTGAACGAGAAGAGCAGAGAAAGAAAGAAAAAAAAGATGTCAAAATCGCGAAAAGGTTGTGGGATTTATAGGGATACGCTAAATAGGGATGCCAGGGACCGGTATGTGGACAAAATCGGCTCTATTAACGGTTTGGATCCATATGAAATTCCCAACAAATAGTGGAGTAACGTTACCGACGGAGACTTTTTGCCGCACGTTTGCATTACAGATATCCTCGGCTACCTTGTTTGTTTTGTGAGCGCCTACACTTCAGAATAGTTCCGAAGCTACAAGTCAAGTCTCATGTACAGTTCACAAATGGATGGGTTCATGAGCTGCAAATCATAGAAATGGAACAGCGGCAAAACAGTATACAGTAATCCGGTAAGCTGCGCTCTAACGTTACCTAGCTGCTAGTTTAGTAACCGTTAGTGCTAACAACTATTCAAACATGGACTTTTAACAATGTGTTTCAAAAGTGTAGTTAGTAGCTGTCCACCCTCCCGTTTTTCCGGGGTTCTCACGTATTTGAGCTCTTTCCCCGCGGATCTTCCTTTTTTAGTATTTTCCTGTAAAATATCCCCTTAGCCCCTCCATAAGACCTGTCAAGTCTCTTAGCTGTTGTCCTGTTGCTACTCCTTGCCCTTCCAGCGAAACAGATGTTTTCAAAGCATCGTTTTGCTTACTTGAAAGCAACCTTAACATGATGTTGGGCTTTTTAAGATAGCCTGGTTGTTGTGAGAGCACGATTTGACACCAATCTGTAACTAAAGTCAAGTTAGACCTAGCTTCACAAATCGCTTAAGGTTAGTTAATGCAGCACTTTTATAGTACAAATTTTTGCTGTCAGCAGAGGGATAGCAACAAAAAGATGAATGTTGAAATTTCGAGTAACTCGAGAAATTTCCCTTATTTTCAATGTTGACTTAAGCTATATAAATTAATATTCAGATGTTATGGTCTCCGTAGTCGCCCCTCCAAGCAGGAAAGCGGTGTAAAGTTAATCCATTCTCATTTTATTTTCCCCATGGCTATTATGTGTTGCGCTATTACACCCCACAATACAGCAACGGTTGAAAATGGTTAAAATAGATTTTTAATTCATCAAATTAAGAAACACGGATGAAATGGAGTATGTCTAAACACTGCGCAGTAGTCCGAGTGGCAGTAAAGGAAGCATTCAACGTGGCGGCCACACCAAGTAATGACGTCACGATGCCCAAGCCCTATTATCTGGTGAATTTTCTCATCAGAAACAACATTGCAGATGTGCGTACTAATGTAAGTTAAGATATTAATTTCACACTGTAAACAGCTTTAGTGATTTTAAATGGAGTTTTTGAGAGTGCATGAACTTTGGCTAAACTGAATGAAACTTTTCTTTGTTCTTTGGTCTCTGTAAAATGAAATCATTATAATTAGTAAATTTACATTAAATTCAAAGTCAGTCGAATTAAATATATTTTATGTCATGACACTCATATCTGGTACTTTAAAAAGTACTTAAGTAAAAAGTAAAAAGATAGATAGATAGAATCAAAATGGGTGTGTGTCTTCAGCGCAGGCTGTGAGTGCAATGTCCCTGTCCCAAATGGCACCCTAAACCCTCGAGGTCTTCCTCTAAATCTGCTCTTTGGTGGCGTAATGCTGCTTTGACTGTCGGGTAGAAGTCTGCTGCCGAACTTGCCACATCGTGGGCACATAACGGCCCCAAAAGGAGCGCTGCGAGCACGCTTCAGAATGCTAAAATGACAAATAGGACACCCTACAGCAGGAGACGGCAAGTAAGTATAGATATTAGGCCAAAAAAAATTATCCAATAGATGATGGGCCAGAACATATGCAAAGGATAATTTAAAGGGGTCATATGATGCTTTTTTTTTTAAAAGATCATTATTTTCTTTATTTATTTATTTTTTGAGGGGGCAGCACTGGCTCTTCTAGTTCACCTGGTACCATAGGAAAGATAAGACGTGATCTAAGGAAAAATACTTTAATAACTTGGTTTATTAGTCTTGTGTAATGGTATTAGACTGAGCCAACTTAAACATGCAGGTGTGTAATTCACACGTGTTAATAACAACGTGCAACAGTCTCAAATGTTTTTTGTTTTGTTTTTGTTTTTTGGAAGCTGCATTAAAAAAAAAATCAACATTCTTACATTTTTTTAGAGAGAAGACATTTTCTGAATGTATCCATTTTGGGAATTGACTGAATCATGAAAAGTAGTCTCAGATGTACAGAGCCCCTACAGGGACATGTTGACGTAAAAATATGAGATTGGGAGGATCATATTAAATTAGATTTCATTCTCTCCCAAACGTCTTGCATTCCCCTGAGGCTGAGGTGCTTTGTGTATGCTAGCAAATAACTTTTTTTGTGAAAAAATGCAAAGTTTCTCTGTGGAACATAAAATCTTTGGGAGACAACACAGAAGCAATGTCTTTTTTTCTCCCATCTAATTTTTCCATCACCATGTACCATTTAGGGGCTTCATACAAATGATAGGTAGTCGAAACAAAGAAAAAATAAGTGACATCAGCTAAATATAAAAGTTTGCTTTAGAGAAGAAGCAAGTAATTTGATCTTGACAGGAATACAAACCAATTTTAGGGGCTTCGTTCTTGGGCACAGTTGTGGTCTAATAGAGAATCGGACTTATAACTCAAAGGTCACAGATTTGAGTCTCAGCTCTAGCAGGGATTTGATTTTTGTTCTCTTCCACCTTTAATACCACAAATGAGGTGAGACCCCAAACTGCTCACCACCACAGCAAAAAATGGCTGCCCACTGCTCTGTGTGTGTGCACTTGGATTAAATGTTAAACGCAAAGCACTAATGTGCATGATGCCTATATGATTATGATTTTTATTATTTTTTCTTTGCAACAAAAATGCATGCACAATACAACACATGAAATAAATAAAAATAGTTTCCTGTATAATTACATATTGACTTGTGTATAAGGTGTGATTAAAACAAATATTATAACATGAAAAACGAAATTCTCTTTATGTGGAATTGTGTTGTAAATCTTAGACCAAACATACTGTCAGGCCACCTTTGGTCTTTGCCCTTTCCTGCTCAACAAATCACTGTTCCACCTCTGTCCCAAACTCTACTAAATGATTTATTGATTCAAGGCAACCTCCAAATAACCTGTATATTCCCTCAACACTGTATCATTATTTACCAATGATGAGTAGGGCATAAAAAACCAAGATGCCTCTCTGAGGAGAGCGCAGGTCAAAGTCTGATTCAAACTTTGATCAGGCTTAACCTGCTTTGTAATAATTACTATTCCTGTGATGGGCTAAAGGAGGTTGGAGATTAAACGAATCCATGGACCTATGACCACCCTGCCTGAAAGCTTCGTTTGAACTTAGCGAAGAGATACAGCCCAATCCACCAGTAAGGAAAATGAGATGAAGATGGATCAAACCAGCACCTGTAGACCTGTGGACCTGTGGACAGTGGTCTTCTGACGTTAAATATCTCTCACTAACTAGAGCTAAACCATTTGTACATGCAATTTCAAAAGCGCTATTTGGAATTGAAAACACAGAGGTGTCTATTTTGTTACCATCTCAAGTATAACCATAGTCTTTACTGTTATAAATCTATGTGCAAACTGGTTTTGGGTCTTAAGATTGGGTATTTACAATTAAGTTGCTATTCGAGCTGCTCTTATTTCCGTCATTCTGTTGTTGTTTGGAAATCTTACAGCCTGCATCTACATTAAAACAAAAGTCAACAAAGTTGTTCCATAGAATGATTCATTAACGTTTTCATTTACTTCCCACAAATTAGAAATACAATGGAAAACCATACTGAATTATACAGAGGGCTGAGGCCGGCAGAACCAACTGCAGAATGCCAAAGAAACTAAACTAATAACCACTGGAAAGACAAGCTAAAATTGCATTGCATATTGGTGCCAAAATTCATGTGGTGCTAAAGTCCAGTAACACTATAAAATGGGAAAATAGTGAACTGGTAGTAGTGAGTAGTGAGGGGGTGGCATCATTCGACCACTAAAGACAGTCTATCGCTGATGTAGAGCAGTACAATTAATGCAGAAGAGAAAGTATACAATTAATAACTCATAACTCTTGAGAGAGGTCAAAAGTTTAATGGTACCATTTTACTTCAATATCAGGCTAATTATATTCAGTGAGAGAAAAATACTGAAATAACAAAGTACATGATTTTCTTGTGCCATGCCAACACACTTCACAAGCTTCAAGTGGAGGGGTTTTAAAAGCAGGGGAACACTGCCCTCCTGTGACACTCTAGAGAACGATACCATTTTCAGGGCAGCTTATCAAACTCGGCATTCGCTTTACCAGGACATGTGAAAATGCAAAGCAAAATGCATAGCTTTATGCACAAAACAAATAATTACGTTTCATTCACTTCTATTTGTTTTGAAATAAAAACAAATGTATTAGGCTGAGACATTTTGCAAAAAAAATTTTTAAAAGCAACACAAATGATGGTGAAGGATTACACACACACACACACACACACACACACAAAGAGTCTAAGAAATGTTCAAATCATTTTTGCTTCTGGGAATTTGTGTGTTCACACAATATCAGTCATTTTTGAATTTCCAGTCTGTGGGAAGCTGATGGTGGCTTTGCTCTAGTGAGTTTCTGGAACATCAGCAGTCTACAGTTTGTCTGGGTCAACCGGGGGCCCACACTGTCAGGAGCCTATTAACAAGATCTCCTCAGGGAAAAATCCATAAACACATTGTCACGGTAAAAAAAAAAAATTACCCCAAACACCTCTTCTCAAGTTATTAAAATAGCAAGAAGCAGCACCCTAGACATTATTTGAGGTGCAGAAGCACTGAAAAGGCAGCTGCCATGTGTCGACACACTCTGTAGCTACTTTTAGAGCAGACACATTGCTTGACAGATTCTTTGTTTCACCAGAGTGGATGAGTGCGCTTTCACAGTTGTGTGAGAAGAGCTAAAAATAAGCTTGAAGGTCGCAGATAAGAGAGAGCTTGCAGTGTGAGTCGATTGTCAGCGTGCTGGAAGAGTGTTAAACAAACAACAAACACAAAGGTGACCCTTGTGCAGCAAAAATATAATCTGATAAAGATTAACTGACTCTGCATTAATTGTTGTGTCCTTACTGCAAAGCACAAAAATTAGACAGCACTGCAAAATATTCAAAACAAGTTGAGCAGCACACATCAACTTAATATGAAAAGAAAAACAACTGTATTTGATGTGGAGGAAAATGTTTTTGTGGATGTGGTAGTAATGCAGTAATGCATGAACAAGGCCTGCTGGTGATGTGTTTGGCACTACATGATAACGTGATCAAGTAGAGTAAAAAAGACTGCTGGTCATTCCAATGCAACATTACTCATACAAACTTCTAATGTGATTATTTCAAGTATTGGTGCTTACAAGACAAGAGTAGGGCAGATTATGCTCAAATGTGCTGCATGCACAGCCTACATTTACTGGGATGCAGCATTGTTATTGCTTGCAGTTATAAAGCCATACATTAATGTTTTAAATACATTCGCAAATTGTACATTTCAGAGAAATCAAGTCGATCTGCTATGTGGAGAACATCTGAAAGTAATTAATAACATTTGCCTTGTAAGAGGAAGGCTTATGTACAGTACTGGTAAAATTTCCCTTTTTAAAAATGCAGATGAGAGAACATCAGGAATACACTGTGCAAAATGACCTGTCACAGCCCGTTAATACATCCTTAAAGTTAGTTAATTTGGCAAGAAGCATATGTAAAAGCTTAACTGTGTCAAAGGTTTGGGCTGGTATCTCAAAGACATTCACTGTTTAAATGCAAGGCACTGATTAAGACATTAGTTTTAGATATATTATGCATGTTTAACTTTTATAATGGCACAAAACAGCACAGCCAAGCTGATGAAGAACGTCAAAATATGCAAACTGGAAGCTTATTTCTTAAACCGTCCTGTTTTTGTTCAATTTAAACCCTGGATGAGTACTAAATTCCCTGAAAAAAATTAAATTCAATTAACAACTACACAAACCCTTTTAATGTAAAACATGCTCAAAATTCCAGATGCTTCCTATAATTCTCACTGAACCCATTCAAAGTAAGCAATTTCATCAAGATCAACTGGATAATCTGTTAGATGTATTGGCTCTTTGTTGTCAAATCGTTCTCCTTTGTAACTTTTCCAGCGTCCGGCTGGTAGATAGATATCCCTTTCTTGCTTGCCCTGTTCCAGTACTGGTGCCACCATCAAGTCGTCTCCTATCAAAAACTGTGAGTCAACTCTATAAGCCGTTTCATCACTGGTGGCGATCCACCATAATGGGCGAATTATGGGGTCCCCAGTGTCCAGTACTTCTCCTGCCAATTCTATGACCCTGGGAGCCACTAGTGTCTCATGTAGTTCTGTGAACCGCTGAGCGATAGCAACCACCTCTTCATCATACTCCCATGGAGGAATGGAGAACTGCATGGACGGCATGAAAGCAGACAGCTCCAGCCACCGAATATAGAGCTCGCGGTCTGGCAGCTTGCCATTTCCATCAGTACGGTTGGGATAGGCATTGCCTCCAATCATGTCTGGCAAGATGAACTGGTAGCCTAGGATACTGATGGTGAGGACGGTTGGAATCAGGGACTTCAGGCCAAGTTCATAGCCCCACACAGAGTCCCGGTCGATTGGACGGAAAAAACAGGAGATATTCTGAGAGCTGTAGCCAGACCGAAGTTCAGCGCGTTCATTGAAAGGAATGGCCATTTCGGTGTAGCGGCCGAGTGAAGGTGCTTGGGTCGGGGAGGTGGACTCGAGTTCTAAACTGCCACGGCAAGTAGTTGGTCTCGCCTGCATCAAACTTGAAGGAAGAAACACCATATTTGTGGCGTAAAGAGCGAAGCTGGGACATGAACCAGTTGCGAGCTTCTGAATTGGTAAAATCGAGGATTCCACCAATGCCATTCCACCACTTAACCAAGGCAGGAAGTTGACCTGTAGGCTCCATCACGAACAGCCCTTTCTGTACACATGGCCCGAAATTGGAAGAATCGTAATTCACAAAGGGATGTGTCCACAGAGATACAAGGAAGCCATCTGCCTTGAGCTTTTGAAACATGGCAGAAGCATTTGGGAACTTCTGTGTGTCAAACTCAAATTCCCCATACTGACTGGTGTAACGATCATCAAGTTCTAAGTGGCTACAGTTGAAACCATGTTTGTGTATATTCTCTGCATAAGTTAAAAGCTTTTCCTGGTTGATGTCAGTCTTATGTAAAGCCCAGGTGGACCATATTGGGTGCCAGAACATTTCTTTGGCAGGCACTTTGTTGGGTTTAGGGAAGTATCGACGAACCATGACCTTGTGGATAGAGGTCACATCTGGGCCCACGCAGACTCTGTAACTAAGCTCAGCGTAGGGAGGCCTTCCAGGTGAAGGTTTGTATGGACTGTCCTGATATCGTGCCTGAAAGTACATGGTTTTCTCTGTATCATTCCAGCCCAGGTGGAAAGGCACACTGTCATTGATCTTAATGGCAGTCGCATTGGATGAAAGCCAGTAGCGCTCAAGGATGCCGCCAAAGTCATGGCGATTGGTGTACACGTCACTGGTGACAAAAGGTTTGGGTGCCTGCTGGCCCGAAATGGCAATAGGCCAATGCTGAACAGCAGTCTCAGCACCACCATACCAGTGCGATTCGTTGTAGGACATGGCGTGCTCCACAGGTCGGTCGGACTCCAACTCTTCCCAACGCACACGGTAACACATCACCGTTTCCTTTGGCTTTACCGTCATAATGAAGAAGTTCACCTTGCCAGCAAATGAACGTGAGCAGCGAAGGATCACTCCCTCCTTTGAGCAGGAGTCTAAATCAAGCGTGCCAGATCTGAAATCAGCAAGCATACATAAGTTTCTTTTAGAATTTTATTCGTGACAAGTTATAAAACAAGAAGAACTTTCATAATTGGAAAAATGATTACTGAATTGAGTTATCAGTGAACAGTAAAAATGATTCACAACTAGTTCTGCTTCAGGACCAAGACTTTACAGTGGATAGTCTGTAGTGCTATCAGAACATTTTAGGATCAGAAGAATATTAGGACCATACTGACCTGAAGCCCATCTTCAGGACAATCCCCCCAGCCTGGTTACGGATGAGGAAGCCATCCTTATTCAGATCAAGCAATTCTGTCTTCAGTAGGTCAGCTTTACGTAGCGAGGCAATATAATAGCACCATGCAGTCACTGCTGCTATCACCAGAATCACACCAATAACTCCAGCCCCCACCAGAGGGCGACTGTTCTTGTCTATCTTCTTGATGGGCATGCCATCGGTAATGGTTCCTCCTGCGCCTCCTGGGACTACTTGATACATTCTGAGTCTTCGATTTTGAATTCACAGTTGAAAAGTTGATAAAACTGAAGGCTAAAAGTTTATACAGACTTTAGAAGACATTTAGCAGACAGAGAACAAAACCGAATAACTTGTGAATTTTGTGCAAAATGGAGTCTTGCATCCATTTTTCCTTCTCTCAGTGTAGCATTTTCCTCTTGTTCATTATGAGCCTGAGGGAAAAGGAGTGGCAAAAAGTGTCAATGTAAACGGCTGAAGTCCAAACAAGAATCTACTTGTCATGCAAATGTAGGAATCACGGTACAAATTACAGCATTAAGTATTAAAAAACAAAATACTTTAGCTTTGATATCGGCGTGAATTGGTCTGCTTGGAAGTAAAGGCACAAACAAAAGCAGTTTATTCATGCTGTCAAGATTTCTCACTGTGGCAGTGTGTGAATTGATGCACCAGAGGACACCACAAGGGCCTCCGGTTCGGCAGTATGCAACGCCACCTACAAAACTTTAAGACTGGATAACTGCCACCAGACACACTTGGTTCAAATGAAAGGCACAGTTAATGTTTTCTACTGAGGAAAGACCTAGAAGAGCTGAACTGCCAGCGCAGAGGCTCTCTCTTTGTGTTTTTTGAGGGAAATGTACAGCACACTAATAAGGTGCACCAGTGACGTGGTTTTGGGAAGCATATCATTTTGTCAATAGTTTCTTAAAAAACACTTAATAAAGAGATTTTAATCAAAACAACCAAATAAAGGTTTTGAATGGGAACTTTACATTTGAGAAGTAAAAAAAGGTTGTACTTGTAATGAGGGCTGAGAGATATATACTGTCTAAGATAATGTTGTAATTGTTGTTTTAACGATATGCGATTTGACATTATCAAGTATGTCGCAAAAACTAAACCAGAACACACTCAAAGAGTGCACAAAACACTACCTGATATATATTAGACTACTGTGCACATGTAAAAGTACAAAAAATACAAATAAAAACATCAAAACGATTCTTATAAACTTGTAACTACAGGTTAAATGCATTAATGTCCTGCATTAAACAGTCCGTGTTAATGCATCTAAATGCCATTTCAGATAGAGATTCTGTGCCACCTTTGCACTACAAACACACATTTTGTTGATAATGATTTCATTTGATAAGTAACAGACCTACAGTTTCTTAATATTTGAATTTATTGTTTAAATTTTAGAATTTAAAGGATGTTGCATACATTTAATTAGGTTAGAAAAAAATGGCCTGACGGTAAAAATGCCCATGAAAGGTTCAAATCAATTTCAACTTAAAAGTCAATTTCTGTCTCTCCTGCAAACTAACCACCACACATAATATGAAGAATATGAAAAGCTTTTGACAGCTCGTTCTGTCCACAGCAATCCTAAACCAAAGTACCAGCGCAATAATATGCTAAGCAAAATAATCATCTTATTATAGTTTGACAAAATTCTAGAAAATATAGAGATATCATTTTTAGTCATTTTCACACATCTCTAATCGTCAATGTATACTACTTGTCCCACAAAGCACTTGTCCCACAAATATAAAATATTAAATTATTAACTGTATGTCATTGATAATCAAAATAAAGTATTTTTGAAATACTAAACCAAGTTGTTTGAAGGTGTACAAATTGACTCAGTGTCATTTGCAATGCTTTATGGAAGTGGGCGGTCAATTTTATTTCTGTATTTTGACGAATTATATCTGAGTGTAACAGAGAATAACAAAAAAATGTAGTGCATGGGCCTTGTTCAATCATGTTTTTAAAAATTTTAAATATACTTGTATTAATTGTTTATAATAAGTTTTAAAATATGCGTTAAAATATAGATAGGGTTCATTTGTTTTGGTACCTACTTTAAAATCGACTAGTTCCCAGCAATGGGAAGAGATAGAAAAAAAGTGAAAGAACAAAACTACTACTAAAAATACAAATAATGCTATAAAGACATAGAATTTAATATATCTATATAAAATCTAATTGAAAATATCCAACAGAAGCATTTTTCGTTGTTTTAAATCTCATGGTAGGTCTCTTAAAAAGTGTACACATTGCTATAATATTATATTTGGCATGTGATTCTCTGAAAAGAAACTTCAGTACTTCCCTAAATGAAAGACTTTTTTGCTCAGTAGGTTGAGTTACTGTCTTATGGAGCAACTGACTGAAGAACAAACAGTGACGGACAACAAACATATGTTTAACAAAAAGATACTCTCCCAAGCAAATGAATAAATCTAATACTTAAAAGCCCACCTTAACAAGAAAACCTTTCTGAAGAGATCAAGCAATCATGTATTATCTCACAGCACTCAAGTAAACACAATTTAGCTGATTCGGAACATGTGACTACGAAAAAAAACTGGTTATTCAGTCTTTGCTACCTTATTTTATTCCTGAGAGGTTCAGGCAATGAAAACATGGACATGTTAATAGAGCTGTATCACCAGGATGTACAAGTAAACTTTTCCTAAAATAGCCAAACACTTGATACACAATTAATACTGGCTGACCTCTTTAAAAGGCTTTCATGCTTCTTATTTTAATAACTCGGGACAAATGAGACCTAACACACAGACTATCACATGGGTTAAAGTGTAACACAAGTAACGTTACCGAGATATGTATTAGTCACTAAAATAACATATAGATCTAAAACTCCTTAAATGGACATGTTATCATTGGACGACGACAAATGAAATATCTTTACAAAACAGTTTAGCCTTTTGATCACATGAGAGGAGTTATGAAATAAGACAAGACAAAGCAAATGGTCGATGTATCAGACAAAGTGGGTCTACGGTTAAACATACGCAGGGTATTACCGAGGCTGACAGAAGAAATTCGCTATTTAAATGTCTAAACATTTGCAGTTACATGAAATAACATACCAGCTCGAGGATTGTTGGTTTCGTGTCTTGTTGACATGTTCCTCCGACCAATTCAAGACGCTGTACTCCTCGGTGTCTTGTTAGGGGAGGAGTTTATGTGGCGACTCGCTCTTCACACAGACTCTGTGACTCTGGGAAATTGAGTGTTATAGGATGCTCAGCGAAAGATAGAGTGCTAATATTGCGGTTTGGGTTTGATTGCCTGTCAGCAGCTAAACATATACAAAATGTCGTGTTGTACGCTTAACAAGTTTGTTTTCTGTGGATCTCAAAAATATACCAGGGTAACCCACCATCCCTTGAATGCTATCACTACTTTAAAACTAAAAAGCTACTTTATGTAAATATGTGGATCATTAAAGAGCGTGGTATAAAATAAATAAATACATTTTTTCTATATTATTATTATTATCATTATTATTAAATAGGAAATTTTATTTTTAAGTAAATTTGATCAATTTTCTAAATAAATCAAATGGCTTCATAACGCGTTTAAATAATTTTTTATGACAGTGGTGGCAAAGTTTGCATTTTTTATATATAATATAAAAAAATATATTAAAAAATTATATATATCCTATAATGCATGATTTGAATAGAGTAACTATTTTTACCAGCTGTCAAAATAGATTTGAAATGTATCAACTGATTTGACTGGTTTGAGTTTGGTTAAATAAATTTAATGCAACCTATATACGAATTTAACCTATTTTATTCAAAAGTGTTTTCTACCCCTCATCAGTTAAAATGGGTCACATAGATATTGGGATGTTAATGTAAGTTGAAGCTTTAATATGCTATGTCGTATTTGCATTGTATAAAAACTATAGTTACCATGGTAATGTTTGTAAGACAAAATAATAACAAACATTTAACAGGCACATCATAAACCTTGTTTATTTGTCGTGTGATGCACATTTACATCCAAAAATACATTCTACAGTCAATAAAATGAAGCTGCACCCAAGCATATTTTACAAGGCGGGATCTCTAAACACAAAATTTACCTCAGTAATACACTGTAAAATGACATTATCTAACTGACAACAAAAACAACCAAAAAAAAGTTGTTTTTAGTAGTGCTTTTGATACAATCTCTGAGTGGATGATGTAGTATCCAGCTTTATATTGCTTCACCACATGGAAACAGCTGTGTCCTTCACTGCAAACCAGAACATCTGGTAGAGGTGTGCGATACCGCTAGATTTGGTATCGATCCGATACCAAGTAAATACAGGGCCAGTATCGCCGATACCGATACCAATATCGATACTTTTTAATAATTAAGGTGGATGCGTCTTCAACCTAAATCTAAATGAATTTTCATGACTTTTAATTTGTTTTTGTGATTTGCATTTTGGGTTATTAATCAGTACTACTAAAGCTTTTGTTCAGAAACAACTTTTGGTTACTTCTGATTTATTTAAATAAACAAAGTTACAAAATGATTACTTCACAAATATAAAAAATGTAAAAACAAATTCTCTTTTCAAGTAGCATGTTAATAAAAAAAATTTTCTCCTCTTGTGCACTTCTTTTCAGGATTGTTTTCTTAAAGTCACAACGTTTTACTTCACAATGTAAAACAAATTCTCCTTATACAAAATTCCTGAAGCCGACATCTTCCACTATGGAAAGAGGCTGCAGGTCCTTCACAATCATTTCTGATAGGCGCCTTGTAATATCCACTGCTCTTGGAGAATCAGTTATTGATAAAATAATAAAAAATAATTAATTCTGGTGCACATCTAGGTGAAGTTTAAATATAGAAACTAGTATCCCTTTCACAGCTAACACAAAAAGGGTATATCGGCCTGAAAATACAGCCATACAACGCTCTTCTTTCTCTCCGCCTCTGACTGACTGCTGTTAGAAATGCGCGGCTGAGCGGTGCGCGCGCCTGACTGCTGGTGGTAGCGCTAGTGGTGAGTCACGTGACGGTACAACACAGGAGAGGGGGCGGAGAGCAGTGTCGAGCACGAGCAGCACTCTTAGAGCTTGCTCTGCTCTGTGACAGCAGCAGCATTTTGACAAACACGGCCAGGTCGCAAAACGAGAGAAACTGAAACTTAAGTATCGATATTTTCCCGTTGGTATCGATCAATACCGATACCAACGTTGGTATCGATATTATCGATATTAGTATCGATCTGCCCACCTCTAACATCTGGATTTAAAAGGGATTATCTCAGACATTCAGATACATTAAGAGCCATGTTTATGCTAAAACACATTTACAGTTTAGCAGAATGGTATGATTTTATTCAATGCAATTTTACTGTTTATCTGAATTATAATAATACATTTTTTTATTTTATTATTATTATTATTATTGTTTGCTTGTTGTCGTTGTCTTTTGTTTTTTGTTTTTGAAATAAAATACCTGCAATCAGTTGTTAATTTTGTGCGTAATCTTGTGTGATGATGGTTAACCTGGTGTTTGAAGGGTTTTAAAGATGGCATGATGTCCATCTGTTGGTTCAATTAAGAGTACAAATAAGAAATGAAATGATCCTAAAAAGTATACGAATTTTGAGAACAAAATCACAGCATGATCTCTTCATAAACTGATAGTGTAGTAGTCAGAAACATACAATAGTAATGTTCAGGTATTCAATGCGTTTGAAGACATTATTGAAGGCATACAGCAGTACTGGATATTCATCTTGTTTATTTAAAAACATAAAATAACGTCATAAAATAATATTTAGGTTAAACTAAAACTAATTATGCAATGCCTATCCATCAGGTAGAACTGCAAAAGCATTACCCTTGTGTGTTTGTGATTGTTACATGAGCAAAGTTGGTTTGTTATGTTTTGGGAAGCCAGGTGGCAGTGTACAAACTGCAGACGAGGACTCAGATGTGTTGAGTCTTCTTGTGATGAGCTCTGCATCAACTGTCCATCTGCTGTTTGTACGTCTTAAGGTCAATACAGAGCAAAAAAACATTGATACGTTGTAGTTATATATGTCCCAATATATACAAGTATAGTTTATATATTTGTCTGGAGCTGGTACTGAGCACTCAAATATATTTTCAACTACACTGATTTGATCAATGACAGTGATATATATATATATATATATTTTTTTTTTTTTTTTTTTACTCAAACTCAGGTGTAGTGACAAAAATTGTATTGATACCTGGATACTGGACTGATATGTGTCTGAATGGAGGTAGAAAAGAGGTTGGAGGAGAAGTTGTCTGAAAGTGTTTCTGTGAGCCTTATCCTGTCTGCAGCGTTCTTGGAATCAGGAAGTCCTGGGTGGCAAAATGGTTTCAGAAAACCAACCCTAAGTGACACTTAATATCCTCTAACACTGACCTAGCAGAGGTTAGACTGTTTTGCTAGCATAGTGAGAGTCGATCCCAACCTCGATCCCTGTTTAGCGGTTTGGAAACAATGTAACCGGAGCTTCCTGTTCAGGACCCCCACATGTAGGTTGTTTTGCACAATCAAGCGGCTACAATGCTCTCCTGGCTGGTGAATTATTAATGTTTTGTCAGAGCAGTTCAGTTCAAGGTAATTGAAAATGTTGCTTGTTGTTTACAGTGCTTTTCTTACCTCAGTACTTTGATTTAATCCAATTATTTCACTCATACAGCTGTGTCATTCACACATTAGCAGCAAAATAATGGTGAGAGAATACAAACAAAAAAAAACACCTCACAAAATGCAAACCAAAGAAGTAATGAATGTATATGAAACCCCTAATGCCAAAAGAGACCCATGTATATGTAAAATAAATGACATTTATGGTGATCAACAATTATTGTATTAGTTCAGGAAGCTCTTACTGGTGTTCTGTCAATTTCAGACTTTCCTACCTCCCACTAAAACAGTGGGTAGTACAATTCGACAATGAAAAGTGCATAAATTTATGGTTTATTAATGTATACACCTACCCTTACAGTACTGCAAATACAATAATTATGCGTTATATTCACGGTTGTAGCTAAAAGGGATACAGCTACAGGAAACCAACAAAAAAATGTTTTTCTACCAATTAGATTGTGTTTTTATTAAAGTCTACACCTACCCAAACCCTAAACCCACCCTTACAGTAATCCAGATACATTAAAAGTCATTGTTTAGAATGAGAAAAAGGACGCAATATTGATATGTGCATGCTTGTAGGAAAATCTGATGGGTAGAATAAAATGTCAGGACACCGGCCGTGGATGAGGATTGTTCCATTGATTTGCAGAGGAAGGTCTTAGCCGGGTAGGTTGGACCCAAGCCGGGTAAGGACCCAAGCCTTGATCAATAATTCAAGCCTTAGATCCTGTGTGTCTTTTGTGGGCCCTGTTCAGCGGTTAAACGTGATTTCATCAAGTACATGTTCCTGGATGAACATCCTTGTTGATCCTGGAATAACATTCCTATCAACCAATCAGAATTCAGATATCATTTTTCAGGAAATGTCAGTTTCAGGTTTACAATCAGTATTGGGTGCTTCTACACCCTTGTTAATCAGCTATCATTTTCCTCTGATTTTATGAATAAATAATGGATAAGGTTAGGTTTAGGGGTGGGGATTTAGGGGTGGCAGATTTAGAGCTGCATGGGCAGAATAATTAATATAATTATTTAATACTGATTCTAAGAATACAAATTTAAATTAATACGTTTTTAAAAAGAAAGAAATTACAGATTTAGTTTTTTAATAAGCATTCCACCACTTTGAAGAGAAAAAATGAATTACCATATTAAGTAGTTATGCAGGATGGGACCTGTTTTCTAGGATAGGAGAAAAAAAACAATTTGGAGTTGCTTCAAACTAAATACGAAATAAATGTATAATTTTCATATGTTTATTTAAATCATAATTTACAGTAAAATAGTAATATTGTAAAACATTATTACAATTTAAAATAACTGTTCCGTTTTCAAATATTTTCAAATGTCATTTATTATTGTGATGCATAGCTGAATTTTCAGCATCATTACTCCATTCTTCAGTGTCACATGATCCTTCAGAAATTATTTTTAATATGCTGATTTGCTGCTCATTTTGAAACGTTGAAAACAGTTGTGCGGTTTAATAATTTTGTGTGAAGTATGATAAATATATCAGGTTTGTCAAATGAATAGAAAGAAGAACAAAAAACTGCATTTCTTTGAATTGGAAAACTTTTGTTTCATCATAACTCTCTTTATTGTCACTTTAGATCAATTTATTGCATCCGTGCTGAATAAAAATATATATAAAAAAGCACAGAACTGCGGAAAGCAAGTCAATTTCCCTTTCTCTGTCTATGAATCATGCTACTACAGCCATAAATGTGTAGACATTAAACTCCACAGTAACTATAATATGATACATTAGGGGAATTTGTTAATGCCTTTGTAGTAGACACGATATTTCGGATGACAATAATGAATGACTAATCCTGTATAAATGAAAGAAGTTCTTCATTCATCAGAGATAATCAAGAGAGTCATTTAACTGAGCATTTGGCACTTATCCACAGTCATTGTCAGCCACACAAAATATCATCTGTAGCTGTGCCAACAAATATGCCATCAGCGACCTATTATGCACAGGACAGCTTTGAGGTTACTCGGATAGTTCCAAAGGGGAAAAGGTTCCATACATATTTAATAACAGGAAATGGGTCTGAAGGGTGGTTTCTGTCAAGTTCTACTTTTTTTAATAATCACTCGCATAGAGAAATAACCTATGGGTGCTGTCAAAATGAGAGTCCAAACAACTGATTTTGTCTCTTTCCCTTCAATGACCAAACATACAGTAAAGTTCCAGAAGGATTTTTGAATGAAAGTCGGCAATTCGAAAAGAGAGAAATGATATTTAATTTAAAAAAGGAATCAAGGGGAATTATAAAACACAATAAAAAAAATCAAGACATGAATTCCAAAATTTGTGTTGTAGATGAGCAATGGTTGTCTAATGTTTCTGCTTTAGTCCAGTTTATTGGTGCTTGGCTTCCACATTTGCTTTCAGTTTAGTAGACATAGTTCTGCAAACAAAAAGTAATTATTTAAACAAATTAACCAAGCCTCACATTCAAGAAATATGGGATTACAGATTCACATTATTTTTTACTGATTAAATTTCAACCTATGGAGGTATAAAATAATGAAAAAAAATAAAAGTCACTAACAAAAAAAAAAAAAAAAGACATCTAATATGATCTAATAATAACTCTTTCTAAATTAAAATGACTAGGGAGTAAAGGTTGTGTCAATAATACATTTTGGCAATAATTTACCCACATGCATGGTCCATATTGTCCTCCAGCCAACGCTTGGTGCCCAGGAAGTTATATTTACCACCACCAGTCAGGAAGAATAAAAGGTGGTATCTAAAAGATGTTAATGAAAAATAATGCAAAATTGTGTTCATGTTGCCAGTTTCATGTCGTGTTCGTTTTACCAGTTTTTAAATTATTTTCCCAACACAAACATTTGATTTTATAAAATAAAGAAAGAACTAAGGGAGCCTGGCTTCGTGGGTCGTTGTAGAGGAGATGAAAGAGTCGAAAACAGCCATGCCATTAGAGTCTGCACCATACGCCAGCCACTAGACACACATACAATCTCATAATACACACTAAAATAAAAATTAATTAATTAATTAATAAAAAACGAATGTACTTTGAAAAGATAAAATATCAAAAGTATCTTTATTCTTTTGAAAGGCTGTTTGAAAGGCTCAGTCCCCACAGCAAGTGAACCATCCCAATTGCAACATCCATAAATCATTCGGAATCATGTTTAAAGAGAGTGTGATGTATAATGTGACCAAAAAAGATGAAGCATTTATTAATATATACTGGGGGAAAAAGTGCCTTGAGTGTAGTTGATCTCCCTGTGTGTGTGTGTGTGTGTGTGTGTGTGTGTGGTGACTTACAAGAGCAAGGCCAAATGAGTCATAATGGGCTGTAATTGCAATAGTGGGTGGGTTTTCTCCAGCTTCAGGAAGTACTCCCTTGAAATGAAGTAATAAATCGACTTGACTGACAGGTTTAATTATAGCCCAACACTATTACGTTTTCCAGAAAAGGACAGAGTTGCTGTGTGTGGCCAGCCTTCATTCTCACCTCTAAAGTCATGATGGTGGTATGGGTAATAGGCTTGATGGGGGAGTTGTTGTTCACTAATATTTGGAAAGCAGTGGCAGTGAGGATACTACGGAGAACTGAGAAAAAAAAAAAGATGGCTTAAAATTTACTGTAAATCTGCTTTTATGAATATTTACTTAGTACAGCACTTAGTACACTCAAGAAAACATGTAGGCCTAACATCTTTTAAGGTTTATGTATTCAAATTACATTTATAATTTCCATTTGGATTGCATGTTTTTAATCCAACCAAGATTAAACAAAATTAATAAACTAATGTGATGCATGTTTGTCAGTCATACATAAATGAAACAGGTAAGATTTCTGTCATAGTACTGTAATAGTACTAATAAACAGACTTTTCTTTGTATACACAATGACCAGGTTTATATATTTATTAACTGAAAATTTGAAATTTCATTTTAATTTAATATCACTTGTTCCATATCATATAAAAAAATGCTAATTCTAAACCATCTGAATAAATACAAATTTAAAATATTTAAATAAAATCAAATAGATGCAAAGTTAATAATAAACAATGCCTTTTTTAATGCAGAAATCTCTTTCCTGTTTCATTTATGTATTACTGACCATTTATTTTTATGTTCAAACAGTGTAATTTAAGTTAATTTTTTATATCCAATTCAAATACATTACTTTCCATTTGGTGTTTAATTATTAATGGTGCATTTAATTTTAGTTTTATAAATTTTATTTTATTTAGCAAGTCATTCACGGGCATCTATGGCAGTTTTTATTATTATTATTTTGTTTAATTTTATTTTGTATTTTATCTTTAACCAGTCATAATAATACATGCATAATAATACATTTGAGTGGCTATAGCATTTACAGCTAAAACGTTACCTTATTTGACCTTTTTTATGACTGCTGGTACTCTGTAGCATCCCTCTCACCTCTCACTAGTACAGAAGCAGACTTAGTTGCTGCAGCCTGAGTGACTTCTCTCTTTCTCTGGGACCACACACACAGGCATGAGGGTCTCCTTCTGCAGGACCTGAGATTCAGCCACCATAAAGCCCTAGAGACAGTTGAGGAAATTCATTTTCTGACCTTTAGCTAACCAGGTTGGGGAATTGAGAGTTATCTATATAATCTACTTCTGTCATTGATCACAAATAGCCTACAGTTATTTGTACGCTATACATCAAGCGTAATTGTGCATAACTGTAGTAGGTGTTGCTGATTGACCTGCACAATTTCCTCTGGTACTGAAGAAATGTTTTGGGGTAGCAGTCTAAAAGCCGCTGTGTGCATTCTGATTTGTGGCCTCTAGGTGGCGCTCAATTGTGAAATCAGGCAGCTTCATGATCACACAGCGGCGAGTCAGACTTGTATCCACAGCCTTAACAACAATAATAAATTAATTTTAAAAAATACTTTAAACAATTGTATTTCATAAACATTTTTCTAATTCATATTCAGTTTATAAATTATATATAATAAAGTCAAAACTTTGTTTTTCTGGTAGCATACATATGCATAAAAATACGCAGGACAAGGGTGGTGCAATTGTAATTTACTGTAATTGTATTTACTGATATGATTCACTACACACAACAACATTGTTAAATACTGGCATGGAAACGGTTCATGTCTTCACAATCATGTTTATCGACAGAAATGGTGGAAATGAAGGAAAGAAAGTAGAACAAAAAACTAAATGTTAAAAAAATCCTGTATATCAATATATTAAAAACATACCACCGGTAATAAATAACATAACCCATTGTATAGCTTGACTTAAGGCATAGTCTACTTAAGTGAAGTAACAGAAATTGGACAATCTATTAGGCGTTACAGAACAGAGTGATTATCTTGAACCAAAGAAGCAAAGCAGAGGCACAGGGGATGACAGACATCCTCATTCATCACTACACAGATCAGTCAGTCATCTGTAAGTACCATGACAGCTTAGAAATGGCAGGCTTAAGAGAACTTGCCATCCGATGTACATATCTATGTAAGTCTACTGAACAGGCATTTTGTAGGTTTGTGCTACGCTAAGGGCCATACCACTCTGAAACATGGCCAACATTGGAATAAAATAACATTGGCATTGGTAAATGAAAACATTTGTGTAATGCTCATGCTGGTGTCGAATGCACCGTGATATCACAAAAATACTGAGTGAATGCACCTCTGTATGGCAGTGGAGTATGAAATACTTGCCTGCATATTAATACAACAATAAAATGTAAGCATTTCGGGATATAGGTTTGGGGAGTTTCCATTGTTGCATTTTGTATCTATACGCAATAATACAGTAAAAAGAAAATATGTAACGGCATACTGTTCTGAAGGAGTTTCAAAACGATCCACAATAACCAAAACAAAAAGCTTGTCAATTCATACATTTAGATCTTTCAAGATTCTTGAAAGTCCCTAATACTCACCAAGAAAGAATTTATACAGTAAAAACAGAAATATTGTGAAATATTATTACAACATAAAATATATATTTTTTATTGTAATATATTTTAAAAAGTAATTGATTGATGGCAATGATGAAAACTGTGGAAGCTTGTTTCCGCCACACGATTAAAAATAAAAAATGTAATTATTTGTGACTTTTTATCTCACATTTCAGACTTTATACTTTCAGAGAAGAAAAGCCAGAACTGGGAAATAAATTTGAGATTTCAAGAAAAAAAAAAAATGTCTGAATTATACTATCATTTTTTTATGGCATGGCTGAAACTATACTGATTAAAACATTTTGTGGAAACGATGTTTATTTTTTTCAGGATTTTAATTATGGAAAATGCAAAAGAAAAACTGTGATTTGAAACTGAAATATTTTAACCCCATAAATGTCTTCACTGCCAAATTAATGCTTTAAAAATACTAAGCTATTGGGAAAGAATTAAAATCCTATGGACCTAAAACTTTTGAACAGTAGTGTATATATATATATATATATATATATATATATATATATATATATATATATATATATAATTAGATTACTATTCTACTACATTGTAATCTCCCTTCATAAATTCTCTTAATTTGCCACATCAGATGAAAACTGGAGTGTTACTATGGTTACGTGCTTGGTGAAATGGCATTTAATTACAGCCTGCAATGGCAACTGGGTGACGATGTACACGCGATAAGACGATAAGGTGCTCTGTAAGTTGTACAAAACAAACAACTGTTGCAAGATAAAAAGAAAACCGACATACTGTAGAGAGCAGTACAATATTCAAATAGATGCAAAGAACTTCATACTCTGAGTGTTGTAGTGTTGTTTTTGACAGAAGTTATATAGATTTGGCCACTGACTCAAACAGCTGAGATTCATTTATAAAGACATTTGTAAGGAAAGGCATCAAATTGAAGCGAAACAGAAAATGTAGAGTATCCTGTTCCAGAGTACCACACTTAATGTCGGACAGAATGGTACTGCACTTTTAAATGACTATAAAAATGAGTTCACAGAAGTGACTAATTGATTTCTGGCAACATTTTGAATGCTGGCTATAAGCATTTCATCACCTTTACATCTTTAAAATAAAAGAAACAACACATTTTGTGCATTCGGACAGAAATTGATTAAACATAATTGATAGATTTGTTTTTGTCCGTTAAATGACAGAGATTATGGGATATGTATCTGGCAGCTGCTATTATCTTCAAGTAAATCAATACAAGCTTTCGTCCCCTCCCCTCCTAAGACGTCGCAACAATTCTCAAAACAAAGAGCTCTCAGAAATAAATCAGAAAACTGTACCGAATTATCTTGTGTCTTGTGTTTATCTTTGAAAACTAAAATTTAAGTTCCTTTAATCCAGTTAAACTGTCGGGTTTGTGTGAAGCAACACTGACCGAAACACTGAACACAAAAGAATATTCAAAAAATAAAGTCTCTTAGTAAACACATATCAATTATTCAATAAAATTCCCTGACTTAATAATTAAATCTGCTGTCAATTTCATAGCAGATTGGTGTCTTCTGTATCGATATATATCTCAATTTAAAAGAATTCCCTTTATTAGTGTTTGCTACAAAGCTACAAATAATATATTAATACATACGTCTGCAATCTAAATGATCTGAGAAACGAATTCACCTGGTCACTATACACTCCCTTTCATTACAAAACACATCTCTCCTAGCATCAGTTAAAGGCAGATATTCTAGAGCAACCAAAAAATTTTGATTTTTGCTTTGATAGACCTATAAAACAGAAACGGAGTTTAAATAAAAATGAAATCATTAGGGTGGCCAAAAGATACTCTTACCCTTTAAATTAAATCATTTTTAAATGTGTATTATATAAGTGAAAATGAAAACCTTTCTGATTTGATGTAAAGGGTCCTTCCTGATTAACTAAGACAAAAACGTTGGGAGAACTGTAGTGTGAAATGTTCATTTTTGTTTTGTTCCAAAAGAGCTGATTCTTCTAATGTTGCACCATGCATTTATATTCACACCTCGATGCAGCTTTACACACCTAACTCTAGTGCCCTCTCGTGATGATAATCATGTCCTACCATAGGAGGAACCAAAGACTGTTACGTATTTGTGCATTTTCATTCATTACTTTTCCCTATTTTATGTTCATTTTAATACACCCATTCTATTGTTTTTTTTTTTAAGTTCTTTAGTTGTTAATTCTATGCTGAGGGTGCTAACTGTGAGTTTAACTCACAGGCTTGAGACAGGAGGGGTCCAAGGAAGGCTGGGGTTACTGAATTTGACAGGCTGTGGAGGAAGTGGCTTGGCAGCACATGCAGGTGGGGTTGACTGATTTGGGGGGGATGAGATCAAGGTCTTCATCGTCTGGGATTTCGTCCAGTCGGTAGCCATCCTTCAGCAGCTGGATGTTTAAATCTTGGTTTATTTGCTGTGGCAAAAGAACACAATTTAACAAAATGGTTAGTTATCTGATCATTTAAAACAATATAATTTACCAATATGCATGTGTATATATATGTGTGTGTGTGTGTGTGTGTGTGTGTGTGTGTATATACACATGCATACATACATACATATACTGTACATATAGATATATACACACACACAGACATACATGCATAACATTAGTGGCCAGCTTAAGGCACACCTGTGCAATAATCATGCTGTCTAATCAGCATCTTGATATGCCACACCTGTGAGGTGGATGGATTATCTTGGCAAAGGAGAAGTGCTTACTAACACAGATTTAGACAGATTTGTGAACAATATTTGAGAGAAATAGGCCTTTTGTGTCTTAGATCTTTGAGTTCAGCTCATGACAAATAGGGGCAAAAACAAAAGTGTTGCGTTTGTAATTTTGTTCAGTGTGTGTGTGTATGTGTGTATATAGTATACTGAACTGAACCATTTTACAAAATATTACATTATACAATGCCACTTTAGTAAATATGTGATGACTTAACGAAACTAAACTACAAAATAAAATGAAATAAAAAATAAAATAAAATATAAAACATATTGTAACAAAAATATACATAAAAATATTGGCTAAATTTCTACTCAATTAGCAGTTGATTTATTTTTAACAATGTACTGTAGAGGCAAGTATAAGTCTAATGAGATGGCAAAGAGTTCAAATACTTAAGTGGCTTTATTTCATTTCATAAGTACCTGGTAATTTAGACATCTCACCTCGGCTGAGGAATATCCAGATGATGAATATCTGGACATATCGAAGTCATCGTCACTAAAAAAAAAACCAACAGTAAGTACATGGTCACAAATGGGTACCTTAATTTGAGATAATCAGCCACAGATCGATTAAATTATCCCTTCTGCTGCAATTCCAAGAAGAAATGGCTCACGTAAAGACAAAACAAAGTCAAACCTTTTTTTTGATTCAGCAAAGATCTGTTTAGGTATGTCAGATATAGCTTCCATATTGAATGTTGATTTCCCTTGTTTATTTTTCCAACATGTGGTTTCTAGTAATATTAGACACATTTTTATCATAAAAAAAAATTATTCACAGTACAGCAAGTGAGAGAGAAAACTGAAGATGACATTTTAGCCAAATTAATTTATCAGGAAAAATCTGATTGCTGCGTTAATTACAAGTTGTTTTAATGAAGCTGAGCACTTCAAGAATTAGTATGACAGCAACTAGTACAAGCATGTGATGGACAAAGTCCCTGAGCATGTGAGAGACAGTGGGTGTATTTACTAAATGTCAGGGAATGAGTGTTACATACAGCGAGGCTGATATGGAAAAACAGAAAGAGACAGACATTGAAGGATGAGTGACCTAAAACATGACTTAATCACAACCGCAGGCAGCTGAGGTCACAGAGAATCTACAGACAGCTGGCAGCACAGAAAGCATTAAGTTAAGAGACCCATCTGTGTGAAACACTGCACGCTGTGCCTGATCATCTCAACTGAACAGCAACCACGCTATTATGGCTGAACACATACTGTGACACATCTCATTACAGAGGCCTGTAGGCTACACAAACCACACAGATGATGTCAAGTGCTTTAGACTTCTGTCAACAGACATGTTTTCTTGCTTTTTTCCTGGAAACTTAGACAAGAAACATCCTGGCCAGTGTTACACTGTTAATGGTGCCTCTGCACTAAGGCCAAGCCATAGTCTGGAATTCTTAAAGGGATAGTTCACTAAAATATGAAAATTCTGTCATCATTTACTCACAATCAAGTTGTTCCAAACCTGTATGAGTTTCGTTCTTCTGTTGAGCACAAACAAAGATATACTGAAGAATATTGGAAACCAAACAGTGGAGGTCAACAGCTACTTTGGTTACTGACATTCTTCAAAATACGTTTCTGTAAGTATTCAAAAGAAACGAATACAGGTTTGGAACAAGCGGAAGGGGAGTAAATAATGGCAAATTTTTCATTTTTTTCTGGGTGCACATTAACACAATCATTCCATATCATTGGAACCATATCATTCAAAAACTGCGTTTTCCACTATTTCCTGAAACAAGATAATTATAATTATGAAAATGAAGCTGCAAAACACACAGTGCACATTAAATTATTAAACAAATTATATTAATATTAAGGAGCACAACTGTTTAAAACATTGTTTCAGGATTTCTTGAGAAGAAATTCATGTGACACTGAAGAATGGAGTAATGGCTGCTGAAAATTCCCCTTTGCCATCACAGAACTAAAATACATTTTAAAATATACTGAAATAGATCAGTTATATTAGATCAGTAATATTATTTCACAATATTATGTTTCTACTGTATTCTTGATTAAATAAACACAGCCTTGGCATAAGAGACTCAAATAAGAGATTCAAAAAAATCATACTGACCCCAATTTTTTGAATGGCAGAAGAAATATTAAAGGTACCGAAAAAATACAGTTGAAATATAAGGATCAGAGAGAGGGTGGAAAAAGTTCATATGAAAATAAATGCTTTAAAATTATGTTAATAATCAATTAAAAACAAATGACATTTTTGGTCTCAGAAACTTATCCAACATTCGTTAACTTAACGGATGAAGAATATACAAAAGAAAATGTGAAAGTGTTCCCTAAAGACACAATATTATAAAAAGATACTACAAACTGAACCAGGTGATGAAACTTGCTTCTGCTTTTCCAGACAATTTTCATCATAATTAATGAGAGTCTCTTCTGTGATCAATGACAATTTTATTATTATTATTATTTTTATTTGTATTTTATTTTTTTGCAAAAGCAAATGTTGCTTCATTTCGCCAAATGTCTAGCTTTGCCTTCCGGAAAGCACATTAATTTTTTATCTTTTATGCTTTGCCAGTTTCTCACACCAGACTGAAGGGCACCAGCTTTAGTCACATTAAAATTAGTTGGTATTCTGATTAAATGTCAGGTCCTTCTTTAATGGAGATGGCTGGTGTTGCGTCTGCTAGGAAAATGGCACAAAGCTTTAATTAGTGGATTTATTTATTTCTCTCATAGTTTCTCATAGTCTCATAGATACATCCTAATCCTTCCCTGGAAGTGAAGCATTCTGAAAAATTCACTAACGATTTCTAGAGACAGAAATAGAATGAAGTTTTTAGTGTGAATACCTGTCAGTGTCCAGTGCTACAAGTGGCTTCTCATCTGGACTCTGGTCTAAGGATGAATAGCCTTTATTAGGGACAACCAACCTGAAAAGAGAGTAAGAAAAAAGGAAGAGACTGTCAGACCAGTTCAATCAAACATGTACGGTACATCTATGCTTGAATATTAATGAATCAGATTGAAAACAACTGATGATAAAATTATACAATTTTATACCAAAAATCAAATGATAAAATAAAATAAAAAAAAATATATATATATATTTTAATCCACTGGCACATTACCAGTAATATAAAATATTACCAGTAATATAAATAGAATATTATCTAAATTATATCTGACTATTAGAAACCCTCGAAAACAAAGGCAGCATTTTTTGGTTTTATTTTTAACTATTAACCTTTCATTTAAACATCCTCTTTTCCCAAATCTTTTAGTACTAGGACAAATCTGGCAAGGGAAATCAAATAAATAAGCGGCATGGCTGAGTTTAACATTATCAAACCCTGTTACATTAGCCAGAGCGGGCGCTAGACATCTTTTGTTGCTCATCTCTGGGACAAAAGCTCAGTTAATCTCTGGCCCTCTGGATATTAGAGTAAGCAGGCCTGTGTGCAGCTAATCTTCAGGCCTAAAGCTGTGCTCTAAACCAGGCCTGCGGATGGGTCCTTTCATTTGAGCTAATCCTGACAGGGCCCTAGGGACCGGTGGGAAGGCAGAAGTCCTCATACACACTGCACTAACACTAATTAACATTCACAGAAGGTTAAGCCTTCATATAAAGCTGCTGGGATTTATATGTTGTTGTTGCTGTTCATATTTTGATGTACTAAACTTATCAACCATTATTATTAGGCCATACATTTGTTTTATATACACCCACACACACACACACACACACACACACACACACACACACACACACATATATACACACACATACATACATACATACATACATACATACATGCATATATATATATGTATGTGTGTATATGTATATATATATATATATACACAAGAGGTAAGAAAGTCATTTTTAATGAAGTTATTTCTCATGAAAATGAGAGTGGACCAAACCTCACCTTGTTCTGGCCATAACATTATTTTTCTTGGGCTGCTGATTTACTGGACTACCCACAGTTCCATTCTTCACTGAGCCCTTCCTCGCAAGCTCTCGCTGTTTCTCTACCGAAAGAACAAATTGGAAGAAAATAACAATTTGTAAATCTCCTGTTGACTTACATTGATAGAACGCTCAGCATTCAAAACACAACCAACAGCTGATGGTGTGATCGTAATATTTGCATGGGGAATCGGTATTGGTCTTCATTCTCATAGCCATTTGCATACTGAAGACTGTCTTTCTTGCATACATTTATAACTGCAGTTACGCTTTGACTGTGTTCTATTGAATCCAGATAATTGCCATGGCAGCACAAAGTTTTATGATACGTTGAGACTACAGTCTTATTAATATTCTCCATTCTGCGTGGTTCTCTGGCTGGAGAACGGTTTCTTCAGACGTGAAGTCTGAGCTTGACTTCTGTGTGACTTACACACATTGGCCTGCATGTGTGTGTGGGAGATTAATAAGGCTGTCAGAGGAGGACTGTAAAGTGAAGTTTAATTAACAACAGCAACTGCTGTATTTCTGAATGCCCTACAGCGTGCAACTCAATAGAAATCGACGTGAACAGATGCAGACAGGTTCTTTCTAATCTCAGCCTCAGACGTCACATCCACGGACCGTTGGCTAAACATCTGAAAAACAAAAGTGGAACCACTTCTGGAGTCGTCATTGGATTTGTTGAATTCTACAGGAATTCTAGGGAGACGCGTGTGTCGCGTTCTTTAACGTTCCACCTGGAAACAAAGATGCTATGGCGCCAAACCCCCTCACGAAAAAAGAAAGCCGTCATGTTTACAACTATGACGAGTCGACGAGCGCTTAGCATGATTAACTAAACAATGGAGTTTCAAAAGTATGTGAAATATTTAAAGTTCATGGCATAGAATCTTTAACATACTTCCGAGCGTTTTACACACCGGTCTGTTATTGTGGCGACATTTCTACGGCCCTAAACGTGACGCTGAACGAAACGAACTGTGATTGGTTGTTGGATATATCGGTCAAACAACTGCTTGATTTCTATAAAAATACAAATAAAAACTAGCTTCTCTAATATTTTTGTTTATTTTTGTTATTTTGTCTCTAAAATTTTTTATCTACATTTTTCAATTGGCTTGAATTTATACAATTTAATTCACAGTAATTACATTTGGCCAATTGAAACATTAACATGATATCAGTCATTGGAAAATTTTAGTTGGAGATGTCTGATTTTTATTTATTTGTTTTTATTTTTTACAGTGTTTTCTTTTTATTATTTAATAAAAAATAAAAACTTATTAAACTAATGTACTGCATTAAGCTTAATGAGATTCATTATAGCACTTGCATATCATTGCTCTCTTGTTGTTTTTGAAGTCGCTTTGGATAAAAGCGTCTGCTAAATGACTAAATTTTAAATTATGAAACATTGCTTTATATAATTGAAATTAAGCTGCAATAATATAAAAATAAATATTAGATGAAAAACTTCAACAAAAAAATAACTTTTCAATTTGAAAACAGCTAACTCTCAACTAGTTTTCAACTAACTGACATAATTTGTAGAACTAAAATTACTCAAACTGAAATAAGAATAAATTAAAGCTTAATAGAAATGTAAATATAATAAAAAAGTTGTTGTTGTTGTTTTGGTAAACAGCCAATAATTGGTTTATAATTAATTATGGTTTATAAATTATATAATTGAAATTTATTATAAATGTAAACGTTTTGCATTATACCAAATTCCAAATGAAGTTATTACATTCATTATTAAAAGATTACAAGTTACACAAAGTAGATTGCTTCAAATGAAATTGAGCATTAAAACATTTTTTCATGTTCAAAAAATGGTCCAAAATATGGATAACTATTTAATTGCTTTTGAAACCTGACAAATTACATAAAGATGTTTTTTGCAATTTACACAGAAATTTATTTTGCACGTTTCAAATGTCCTTGCAGAAAAGAAAAGCCCAAAAGAGCTCCACGATTGTATTTGAAAAGCTGTATTTACTTTATGTGAGAGAACCATTCAGACTTAAAGACTCATTACACTCCTGCTAATCGAAAACCACGGATCCATTTCACACGGCCTACTGCTTTTCGCTTCTTAGCTCTCGCTCCAAACCGTATGCTTCACAATCAAAGAATCAAGTGGGAGAATCAGTCCAGTTGTTTTTACACTAAAATGGAGAAATTCCAGTGGTGTCGATATGGCATGTTATTCAGATCATTGCCTTACCTATCTTCACTTGCAGTGGAGAGGGCTTGTAGTTGATGGTGACTGACTCTGATTCTCTCGTTCCTGTTTCAGCCTCCAAAGTGGACGTTTCTGCAGGATCCTGACAAAAAAAAAAAAAAAACATAAAAACAATCATACTTATGAGTAGATGCAACACTCCATTCCTGAGTGCAGATGCTAGATATTAACGATATGCAATACATTTCCAAAATTGATTAGTTGACAAATGGATTTTGACGAAGCTTTGGTTTCGATATGAATTAAGAAAGCAAATCTGGAAAAGCCTTTCAAATCTGAAACAATGTAACATAGAAGGGCTCTCTCTTAAACCCCAACCATGCTCAGTGTGCTGATGAAAAATAGACATCAAAAATTGGACTGGTTGTAAATAATGGCATCTGGAGAGGCAGGGCATGTATCAAGGGTGTTGGGTAAAATAACACCAGTCACAATAATGTCACCACACTGTCATCCAAACAGGTCATTTTAATAGATCTCTCTCAAAACGTCTCAGATTTGCTTTCACAACTGTGCTCCGGCAACTTATCGATTCTGGGACCTGAGATGGATAGAAAACTCCTAATGTACTGAAAGGTTATTGGTTATCAGATTAATCTGGATTTTGCCTGCATTAATACATTATTTTATTCCTAGAAACATTATGAAAATGATTTGTTCTGGAAGTTGACAGTATTTTCTGATTTATGGAGTGATAAAAAAGACATATCCAAAATCTATTCTAATAGTTCTATCTGTAAAAAAAAAAAAAAAATCTACTTTAACTATTATGATTAAATTGATAAGAATTTTGAATCTGGCTTTATCCAATTTTCAGGCTTCTCTTCTAGAAATGTCTAATCTAATTAGTGCATATTTAATTAGATAATGTACCTTTTGCATACTTTAACATAAAATATCAGAAACAACAACAACAAGCCATTTTTAATATAGTCAATGGGGAAATATGAAAAACGAATCAATTATGAATACACTGGTTTATTTTTGGGATGTCTTGCCTTAAACAATATTTAATAAATATTTTATTTCATTTTAGATAGTAATGGCAAAAATAAATAAATAAATAAAATACATATATAAATAATATTTGATAGAAATTATTTTTAAACCATCTACTGAAAAAATTTCTGAACAAATCTGTAACAAAATCAAAAGTACGACAGGCCAGTAAAATATGCTTAATAGTCAAAGGTCTCTTACAATATGCAAGTCTTGGGTCTTTATTACAAATACATTTCTTTCAGAAATATATAGAACTAATGGCACTAAAATTAGACAGATGGATAGACAAATCTTACTGTCTTGTTGTCCAATATAAAATGTACACGCCTTCATTACTACTCAAAGTCTGAGCCAACACACCTTCCATTCTCCTCAGCCTTTTTTCTGCACAGCTGCTAGTTGAGAGATGGATGAAGGAGAGAGATTCTAGCTGTCATAGTAACTGGCCGGTACTTCCTGCAAAGTTGGCTCGCATGACACCAGGCATGTTTTGTTGCTCCAGCCTTCAATACGTAGAGTCGGAGTGCACAGTGACATCACTCGAGACAGAACAGAGGGAGCTTGTTGGAGGAAGTGTTGAGAGCACACCCAAGCTGCCTTTGCCAACAGAGTGCCTATTATGACCTACAAAAAAGCCTGCCTTCATTGCATGTGGCCATTTGAGAGTCTTTGGGCCGTCATCTTGAGCCACTAGAGCCATGCGATTATAGCAATGCTATGTTTTTGGTGCAGTTCATGACACACCAGATGACTAACTGAAACAGTTTGGTAAAAAAAAAAAGTTACAAAAAATAAATAAATATATATCACTGACAAACATTTTAATTTTTAGCACTACTTCTGAACTTTTTCCACTGCCCACCTATAAACAATATCAAATATCAATATCAAAATTTTATATCAATAGTGTTCCTGTAGCTCAATTGGTAAAGCATTGCGTTATCAAGCGCAAGGTTGGGGGTTTGATTCCCCGGGATCAAATGATACGTAAAAATTGGCAGCCTGAATGCACTGTAATTCGCTTTGGATAAAAGCGTCTGCTAAATGCATAAATGTATTTAATTTAATTTTATATCAAATGTCTGACATTAACAAAAACAAACATGCTTAGCTCATGTAAGCGATAACTAAATGATGCTAAAACCATTGGAGGGGTTACTGGATATAAAAAAAAAAGACCTGTATCATAAAGAAATCCATTTGTGAAACAAACATGAAGCAGACTTGTTGTTGAAGGAAACCTCTTTGTCCACTGGTTCAGTCGTGGCATAGTGCCAGCTGTAGGCCTGGCAGGGCTCTCACAAACCCTTTAAGCTCAGCACCAGCTAAAGAGACCAGCGGGGGATTGTGGGTAATAGCCCAGCAGGATACCATCAAGCTCTTGAAGCTTCTAATCATATGCTGGGCATGAATTACATTGTCATTCATCTTTATCTCCAGCTGTTGCTCGTCCACAATATAATTAAAAAAGAAATCAGAACACACCTCCGAAGCAAGGAGTTAATGCTTCACTTCAACATCAATTTTAAAAAGCTATTTGTCTTTGTACTTTGCGGTCTATAAAAGACTCTGTTGAGTAAGCCAATGTTACTAAGCTTTCCAGACAGCCTTTGTTAGGCTACATAGACTACACAAATCTCAGAGCAACACCACAAAGAAGAACATCAAAGTCTTGCTTATTCCACCAGCTACATGTACAACTGCCTGTGAAATTTATGCAAGATCTACTAGAGAAAACCAAGAGAAGAGAAGCCTCACAGCACTACAGAACCCAATCTGATTCAACACTATCTCTGGTCTCATTCTTTAAAGCTGATTTAGAGTGTTGTCACAAGACTAAAGTGATCAGACATATATAGGAACTGAAACACATAAGCAAGTCTGTTTGATCTAGAGCAGTGCAAGAGCAAGACACACATCCACAGAAACACACACACACACACACACACTGTCTCGTGTTAAATTTATCACATGGACTAATGTTTGTCCTCAAGGACTTTAAAATGGATGTCAAAGTGAGGGTCAATTATTAACATCAGTAAAGATTTTAGATTAAATATAGATTAATGGCATCATGTGGGACCTCCAGGATTTTTACATGGATGTCAATCATTTCAAGGCATGTTGGTGATGTAGGTTGATGAAGGAGATGAAGATGAGCCAATGCTGACACAGCTGAGGCGATGAAAAGGATTGGTGGGATAATATGACAAGATGTATATGGACCAACCAAAGCAAAGAATGATCCATAAGGTGACTACCAGGTGACAGTGGTTAATCAGATAACCAATATATATACCAATAGAATAAAAGGGATGGGATGGGTTCTTTTACCTAAATTTCCCACTGATTTATAGGGTTTTGAATGGTTAGGGTTTGTGTCAGGACTCAGGACAATGTTTGTTTGACAGGAATGTTGTTCTAGAAGCAACAAAATATGCTGATCCTGGAAAACAGCCTACTTGGCAAAATTACAGTCACTGTAAACTGATTCTCTGGCAGCTTACTGACATTGCTGCCCTCCTTTTATCCACATGTCAATAGAAAATTAAAATTAGGCATCTTTTTTTTTTTTTTTACTTATTTATGTGACCTAATAAGCTGTCATCTTCATCTCTCTATAGATGAAGGTGATGAGTACAACAAATCCGAAAGCCAATAACTAGTAAATCCCTAAATGGAAGGAGTTTTCTTCTCTGAAAAACAGGAGCCATGTTGCAATGGGTTTATTTCCTTTTCTGCCCACAGACGACTGAATTAGCATGAGAAAGCACTGTTTGTTGTATAGGGTAACAGCTGGGACTTTGGCACTTTGGGAATAATGGGGCGCCAATGAAAAAATAATGGAATTATCAACTGGGGCCATATCTCACCAAACCAGCATATTCTAAATTACACACTTCAGTCCCACTGGATAATACAGGCATACTAACTGAATGAAAACATATTTATTTACACAAGCTCTGTAAAAATAATTCAAGATGTGTCTGCTACTACTGTCGGATTGGGTTGACGAGTTCAAATCTACTCAAGTCTAGTACTTTCCAGACTGTATTGTTAGTAATTTTCATCCTTGTGCGTAAATTCTACAGCATTATGTTTCTCTAACAAATTATTCAAACGGTTCTTTAATTTTTTATTGCATTTAATGTACAGATTTGAATTTAATTTCATTTTAAAATAAAGATGCATCATCATGTGGCCCTGACATTGGCACAAAAAGAACATTGCAGTGCAGTTAATTTGTCACATTTTTTGCTATTCGGCTTTGTAAAGTAATTTAATTTCACATCTTAAATGACATAATTGAGAGCTCATTAATTCAGTGGCCCCTCACTGCAGACCACAATATCCAGGGGGCTGGGCTGGATCCACATATATAGGGGGTGGAGATGGGTAGGTTTCTGGCGATTCATCTGAACAATAATCGTCTTTTCCATTCAATCCGATTCGTGAACAAACCTCGCGGATCGATTCATTGAAAAGCTCTGATTCAAAAGAATGTTCCATTCACTTATCAGACACATAATAAAAAAAAACTGACATTTCTGTCAGTCAAAAATAATATCAGCAGGTTTACGAACATATAAACACAACTTAGTAAATGTGAGAACTGGCATAGTGTCAACATATAGTTGGATATATATATGTTTTGTCTAAAAAAACAAAAAAAACAACCACCGATCCTAGATGACATGTGGTAATGTACCGGCGTTTGTGGGGCAGGTTAAATGAGGTAATACAGAATTACTATCTTCTCACACGGTTTCATTTCCCACAACCTGTAAAGGTAGGTACACGCTGTTATTCTCCATGCAGTGAGAGTGACACTTACCAACAGCTTCATCTCTGGATTTACTGGTGGTACTTGAAATCTGTCAATTTCTTCCATCATTTTGATTAAACGTCAGTCTTGTAAAGTAAAGCACAAATGCTCAAGGCGATATCCTAATTGAAAAACGCATTTATTCACTCTCTGGAATGGTTCAAAGATGCCGAACTCTCCAGCATCATCTCTAGCTGTTTTCCGCTATCTGGCTATTACCAGTCAGGGGTGACTCAACAGCAACATCTGACTTCCGGTTGCGGAACCCCTCCCATAATGACGAGTAGATGAATAATTAATGAGCCTGAAACCCACGGCTCCTGTGCTGTGAGTGTAACCCCTCTCACCCGGTGTTACATGAGGTAGATTGGCAGATTAAAAGCAGCACAGCAAATATTGGCAGATGAAATATGTAAATCGTGCAGATACTGATACCATAAAAAATTAATACGAGATATGGTTATGCAAAAAAAAGTGCAATATCCTTATATTTATTTGTTACCCTTCCATCCTAGTACATCCCTGCATCTTATCCTATTCCATTATCATTTATAGCACAATTGTTTATACACTTATTTTTTGCCTACAAAATTTTTTTTTTTTTTTTTTTTGACTGTGTGTTGGTGTCTCTGTGAACTGGAAGCTCATCTAACTCAAAACAAATTCCTTGTACGCGCAAGCATACTTGGCAAAGCTCTTTCTGATTTCTGATTCTGAAAAGTGTTAAACATTACTTTTATAATTTATTATCATGTATATATATAAATAGTTTATTGTGATAATTTATGTGGTTTTGTTTTGTATTTGTAAATCAGGTAAGAAAAAAAATAGAGAGAGAGAGAGAGAGAGAGAGAGAGAGAGTCCAGTGGCAACATTGTTATTCTTAGACTCAACAAAAACACTTTTTTGCATGTGTCAGGTTTTATGAAACTTTGAAACACAAGTGTCGCTATCCCCATCTTGTGGTGTTTTAGGGGAGGATTTAGACTTTGCTCAAATTACGCCTTTGAATAACTTTTATTTTGAAACAACCTACACAAGAATCCAGTCAAGTCTCTTCAGCCGTCTGCAGCAAACATAGATTTATGTATACTGTGAAAAAATATAGTCAAAAAATTTTAAAGTACAAAAACAACAATAATAATAACAAGAAAAATAATAAAATAAATAAATATTTTATTAATATTTCGATACGTTTTAATGATATATACTTATACATTTTATTTTACAATTAATTGGTTTAAACATAAACATAATACATTTCTTTAATGTGACTATAAAAATTTTACATATATTTATTTACAATGTTTGATTTAATTATTTATTCGCATATAGGAATTTTGTTAAAACGCTTTTATTTTGAAAGCTAACTCAGTTGTTAGGCTTCTTCACGTTTGTGCAACAGACTCTGTAATAAAATAATAGAGAGCATCGCAACTTGTTTGAAGTTTCTCGTCTAACCACTGATATAGTACCTGCGATTCCCTCCAATCACGAACTCGCACCGAATCCTTTTGAATCTGTTTCATTCATTTTTCGCCGTCTTTGTTTTAATGTACCGTTAAAGATAGTTTTTGCTTCCTTTGCAGGTTAATTGCCTGTTAACTTCAAGCTCAGTGTCATATTTTGCCTCCATTCACTTCTGAATCCATTGATGAAGTAATGGTGGACATATTGAATAAACTTGCATATATTCAATTGGTTGTCACCTTTATATAAGCCAGATGTCATTCATGATTATAAGAGGGTCTGTTGTGGTGGTCTCGGTTCACCTCTTTGAGTACTGTCTTCTGAAACTTGACCTGAGGATGTTTGACCAGTAAAATGATACTTCAGACATGTGTTCCCTGATCCACAAACAAAGACTGGTACCTTACTCGAGTGGTTAGTGTGAAGTTGTGACTGTATGAATATTAATGTTATCATAAAATACAAAAATAAATGAGGTGGTATACATTAATTTAAAAATGTGTTTATGTACCTTTTTTTTTTTTTTTACATTTGTTTGATCATCAGACATGTCATTTTTAAGAGTATAAATATAGAATTCAACCTACTTATTTATATCACTGATTTAGATTGTGTATATTAATTGTGCAGTCAGTTGAACAATTTACAATCTGGACAGTTTGGGAAAATGAATTTACATAGGCACATTTATTGATATTTATCTTTCTTATGCAGAGAAAATCAACAACAAACCCTTCTTCCCCACCTCTACATGTCATGTGAAGAAGAGCACAAAATGCAGCCCTACCAAAACAGTCCAGGTATAACACCAGCTTGCAGTCAGTGCATAGACACCCATGCTCAAAATATCCTTGCATATATATTTACAATGATTATTACAAAATAATAAAGAAATGTCTACAGAGGTGTGCAGTTTCAGTTCTCTTAATGCTGTTTAAAATATTCCAAAGGTCCATTAGATCAGGGGTTCTCAACCTTTTGAAACTCATGGCCCACCAATGACTGTTTAAAAACTTGCCGAGGACCACCTTTGCAAATATGATGATGAACACAGAATAACAGAAAATTCAAAAAGTACCATGATGTACTATGCTGTTATTTATGCCACTGTAGCATCCTAGGTCAAGTCAGCTATATAGACTATTAAAACTGTCCTTGTGTAAAAAAGACTTGACATGTTTACTCAGTTATCATTTATTCCTGTAACAATGACAGGGCAAGTCAGACCAGTGACTGGGTCAGACACACAAGGGGGAACACTCTTTTAACAAATTAATGAACAATACTTCCCCACATCCAGGCTAACATGCCTGTAACATCAGGTCATACACACAAGAGGGGAACATTCTCTCAAATCATTAGCATAAATGTTCAACAAAGTTCATTCACTGCAATTTACATACTGTAAGTGTAATTTATCAAATACAATTGGCAACATGAATGTGTTTAAAACAATCTTGCATACTAAACAAACTTGAAGCATTACGTAAATGTTACATGTATTATATGTGTGTGTGTGTGTGTGTGTGTGTGTGTGTGCGTGTGTATATACTTTTTTTTTATTTTTACAATTAATCTGGAGAAAAAATGGACAATTTACTTATACTCCTAAACCAAAAATGAGGAAGTCTAACAGGTGTGTCACATGTCAATAACGGTTTTCATCAACAATCACTCTAGGTCTAGGACAATTTATAAATCACAACACATTAACATACAGTATTTACATGAGTGGGTTTTTGGAGTAGTTCACATGAGAAAAACCATATATACTTAGATACCTTGCTACAAAATGCATATTCTGCATACTGTCAGTGAGACACTTGGGCTTGCTTCTTGGAGATAATAAGATCAAGTCTTGGTGAAATGGGTGAGAGACTGACACGGAGAGTAGCATTCAAAGTAGCTTTCAGTTTGCTCCTTGCTTTTGATTTTGTGATGGTCACAGTTGAGAACCCTGACTCACATAAGTATGTGGTGGTGAAAGGCAATAGAAATTTGATTGCCCGCTTTGACAGAGAAGGATATTCACTTGCAGCCAGTAACCAAAATGAAGCAAGGTCAACCTGAGTGAGTTTGAGTTTTAGGCTACTGTCAGCTGATAGCTCCATTAGTTCATTTTCCAACACAGTGGAGAGAGCCATGTCTTCTGAAGCAGGATCCACAGAGAATGGGTCCAAAATCCAAAGGTTTCCCTGTCGTGGGTCCTCTGGGAAGTAGTCAGCAAACTTTTGAGACAATTGAGACAAGTGCTGGGTTATAACACTTGAAATGTGCACATGAGAAGAGGCTTCCAAAGTTTCACTCAGATGTGGAAACATGTCAAATCGTCCCTCCTTGACTCTTCTATTCCAAAGAATTAGTTTTTTCTTGAATCCCTCAATTTTGTCTGAAACCAAAAACACTGTGCTGTTTCTGCCTTGCATTGATACATTCAGCTGATTTAACTGATCAAATATATCAGATAAGTAAGCCAGTTTTGCACAGAATTGATCATCGGTGTAATGCTCAGCAAGAGGGGAGCGTTGCTCTTCCAGAAATGTGTGCACTTCTTTTCTCAGTTCAAAAAGACGATTAAGCACACACCCTCTTGAAAGCCACCTTATTTCACTGTGGTACAAGAGCTGCAAATGATCAGCATCAAGTCGTTCACACAGAGCTGCAAAACACCTCGAGTTGAGTGCATTTTTCTTAATATAGTTTACAGTTTTCACAGCAATGTTCATGACCTCATGCAGTTCTGGTGACATGTGCTTTGTTGCAAGACTTTCCCGGTGCAAGAAACAGTGCGTCCACTTTGCTTCTGGCGCTCGCTCTTGGATTTGTTTAACAACACCGCGATGTTTTCCGGTCATAGCTGCCGCGCCGTCTGTGCAAATACCTGAGCAGTATTTCCAATCAAGACCTTTTTCAGTGAAGTACTCATTAAGACAGTGCATGACATTATCTGCCGCTGTTCTCGTTGGAAGTTCTTTGCAAAATAGCAGATCTTCACAAAGATTACTTTCCATGCAGTATCGGACAAAAACTAACAGTAACGCTGAGTTGCTTATGTCCGTCGACTCGTCCAGCTGTATGGCAAAATAAGGGCTTGCCTTTATTCGTTCCACGAGTTGGCACTCAATGTCATCACTCATATCAACAATTCGCCTAGCCACGGTGTCATCGGAAAGTGGTATTGACTGAATTTTGGTTGCAGCTGCATCACCCAGTAACTCTCGACACATATCCACAGCACTTGGCAAAATAAGTTCCTCAGCGATAGTAAAGGCTTTCTTACTACGAGCAACACGAGCGGCAACCATATAGCTAGCTTTCAGTGTGACTTTTGATTGAGTTGATAACGATGTTATGACTTTTTGTTGAGCCTGAAGCCCATCTTTTTTCCTTAAAAAATATTCTTTTGGCTTCTCAACACAGCCCGGGTGTTTTGAGTTCAAATGTCTCTGCAGCTTTGATGGTTTTAGCGCCTCATTTGACAAAATTTCTCCACATTCAACACACTGCGCCTTCGGATTACTCTCAGTACCTGCCCTTATAAAACCAAATTTAATGTATTCAGCGTCGTACTTTCTCACCACACACTTCAAAGCCTTTGCTTGCACAGGTCTGTCTCCCACATCTGCTTTTCTTTTCAGAAAACGATCCATATTACAGTAACGTAACGTTACTCCATCTGATTGAAGGAACGTTCAATCTGGCGTTGTGACGTGATTGGTGTTGCAACATTTAAACATAAATTAGCTTTTAGATAATGCATCTTGACTTGACTTGAGTTTTTTTTGATTAAATAAATTCATAAGAACCATTAGATAATTAGAAAATAACACGATTTGTTAATTAAAAAAAAATATATATATATATACTTGTGGGTAGTCTACCACTGCCTACGCGGCCCACCAGATGGCGCTCCGAGGCCCACTAGTGGGCCGCGGCCCACCGGTTGAGAATCACTGCATTAGATCCATATCACACAATGGATGTCTTTTATGATCCAGGTTAAAACAAAAAGTAGCTTGCATCCTACTGTTAATGTGAAGACAAGGGTCCCACGTATCCCACCTGGCAAAGTCTCAACACGAGAGACCCCATTTAAGTGGGAGGTCAGTCAAATATTACAATATTACAAATTAGCAATATTACAATATTCCCATTTGTGTTTGTACATATTTCATGTAAAAATAATACACACTATGCAGTCCTTTGTAGAAGTAATCAGTATTGTGTATTTCAGATCATGATGTTTATGTATATTTTAGGGTCCATCTCATCGTCTGGAGATAACACCTCCACAGGAACCAGAACGCTCCCAGTCTCCTCTCCGAATAGAAGATCTCGTCCCTGATGAAGAAGAGGCACTGCATGGACTCATCAATCAGTACGAGAGGAAGATCGACAGCCTGGTGACAGAGGTCAACTCTCTGAAAAATGAGGTGAGAATTTTTTTTTGTCATTTTTATTGTCATTCTTTTCTTTCAACGAAAATAGAGAATTATATACCTGGAAAAATTGATTCAGCAATTAGAAACACATACACTATAGTGTAATATGGGGTCTGTAAATTTTTCTTAATGGTTTTGTCTCTAATAAAAGTCAAGGCTACATTTATTTGATCAAAACTTCAGTAAAAAAAAATAGTTTGAACTATCGTTAAAACTAAGAAAATGTTTTCTATTTTAATATAGTATAAGATGTAATATATTCCTGTGATGTCAAAGCTGAATAAATTAAATGTGTTAATTTCATAAATAAATCTTGCTGACCCCAAATTATAACAGTATAATTATTTTGCTCTCTCTCACACACACATTTATGTATATATATATATATGTGTGTGTGTGTGTATATATATATATATATATATATATATATATATATATATATATATATATATATATATATATATATAATACATTAATAATTAAAACCTCTTGGCTAATATATAATAACAATGCTTCATTAGGGGAGCGTTCTATTTATTGCTTTTCATTATTATTTCCGTTTACAACCAAAAGCACTCTGCTCTCTCTTTATGATATTTATGTTTCTCTACTTGAAGATTATTATATTTACAAAAAAAAAAAAATGCTTTAATACTCTCTTCCATGTGGTTCTATCTGAACATTGTGCTTTAGTCAGGAAAGAAAATGTCAGTCAGATTATATCTGCCCTCACTTCTGCATGCACATATAACGGGTTTGACTCAGAAACTGCTTCAGTTGGTCTTTTTTTTATTATTGTCTTGTTTTATTTATAGGCCTTCTTGCAAATTTCATCTGGATCTGGATGTGCCAGGACACTGTGATACAGCAGAAATCCTGCCAGGCAGATTTATTATGGCAGTGTTTTCCAGACCAGGAGTACTGCCAGGAATTTAAAAGAAACATAATTACTTATATTCATCACAGTCAAGAAATTCACCAAATTAAACTGATAAAAAAAATGCTAAATTTACTTTCAGCAGCAAATTGCAAAATCATATATTTATGTTATATACAGAAATCTGAATAAATAAATAAATATATAACATGTATTCATCGTGTTTTGTCTAAAACACAGAATTTTAAAAACACTCAAAGACAAAATCACTATGGGGATCACTAGACCTCTTCGGCATTTTCCGTCGGCGCTCGGCTAGTTGCTGCAGTGCATTTCGCGCAGCTCGTTCCATTCGGTCGCTCGCGCGCTACGCTGCTATTTCATTCGTTGAGGTCGCCACCCGTTGCCACCCAGACCCAGAAAAACAGCAAATACTTCGACAAGGTAAGCTATTATGCACTATTTAAGTTTTACAGATGTGCACTTTTTCGTAGAGAACACATTTCCCGGGCGTTTTAGTCTAAAACTAAAGGTATGCTTGTGTTTTTGTCGCGTTAGCTCTGCTTAGGGCCGTCCTGGGCGTTTCAACGGCCGTTTGAATCGGTTTAATGATATACAGAACAGAACGTCTCTCTCATTGTACTATAAATGTACTATTATTACATTGTTGTGTCATTATTATGAATTATATACGTTTTTCAGACAAGGTTTCATTGCCCTGTCCAATGGAGTCGTTAGCTGCGGAGCTAACCTAACGCATATTCCCGGCTAGCGTTAGATTATAAATTAAACATGCGCGGATACAGGATAGTAAGATTCATTTAAGTCTATGTGACTGCATAGGGACATTTGATTAAATGATTAAATAAAAGCCTAGCTGAATTATATTGATTTAGGTTTACATGGAATGCATCTCTACTTGCAGATAAACCAGCAACCTAATCGAATTCCAAATGTTCTTCCAAACAAAGACATTCGTTTCAACCATGTAACGTTACCTTGTTCTGTCGATACACAATTTGTGTATTTTCATTGGCTTAATGTGAATTTATTGATCTATATATTCAGACTGTAGAGGATCCGCCCAGCGCTTGTTTCTCTCTCGGCCTTATCATAACAATTTGCCCTCAAATGAGCCCTGGTTGCTTGGCTTTATTGTTTCATTATGGTCTTTTTAAATGTACAGTGTTTATTATAAACATGCATAAACATAGATTTGAGTTTTGGTTAGATAATGGTTTATCCCTTAAAATGTATGAATGCTGGAAAACCTGTGGTAATAACAGTGTTTAGACTGTTATTAAAATAAGCTATATAAACTCTTTGAAGGCAGGTCATAATTATTTTATCAATAATTCATTTGGACTGGCTAAACCATGTGGATGGATATAACAGGGAAAATAAATGGATAGTATGTGTTATGTTGTCACAAATTATATTCTGTACTCTGTTGTTTTCTGGTTTATGCAAAGTGTTTGAAACTATTGTTTGACCATGATTTGCACCAATGCATTTTGAACCCATAGACTTGGATAAAGCAGTGACTTAATATGCACGCCAACTGCTTACATGCCAATGACCCTGCTGAGCTCCTGAAATTTTTTTGGAGACATTAACATGCATTGCTTATAAACTGCAATACTGGTCCCCTTATTCATTATAATATGTAGAGGCAGACAGATAATTGGTTAGATCCAAAACATTTTTTTTATTGATATTAAAATTTGATTTGCTGATAATATATGAAGGACCAAACCTGCAAAAAAAATAAATAAATAAATGTCATAATAGGAAAATAAAGGAATAAATGAATTGCTAAATCAAATACAATAAGTTAGTAAATTTAGGCCATGAATAATTATTACTAATTGGCACCAAAGATGATTATAAATGTGCAACAATTTAGATAGCAAAATAATTTTGTATAACTTGAATAGCATAACACCAGTAGTCATTTTTTTAAATGGTGTAATTGTTACTGAAAATCAGACGCAGAAACTAATCTGTATCAGACATAAAAGCTATATCGGCCAATCTCTAATAATATGACTTTTCCAGTAACGTTTTTAGTTGCCCTTAATCAGCACAAGAGGCCTATTTCAGATCTGGTGCCTCTGTGCAATTGCACATTATGAAATAACCTTGCATAACCTGTCGTATCAGAATCTGGAATTCAACACTTTTGTTGGTCTCTGTATAACAGCATAGACAGTCTAGTGTGTTTCAGAAAAAATACATTGATGTTCATTGCTCTCTTCATCCTGTTTCCTCATAAGCTGACGGCATGCATGCTGAAATTGTTGAGAATCTTTCAAAGGGTGTGGTCTACTGTCTCATAACTCATAACTCATAACATGCAGGGTCTTTGTAAGGGTGGGTGGGGGTTTCCTTTGAGACATGTTGCCTTTGTGCAGCTGTGTAACTATTTCAGTTGACCCCTCCCAAGTGTCAGGGTCCTGTAATTTTGTTTAGTTTCGCAAAAAAAAAAAAAAAAGGCAAGTAGTTGTTTAAACCTATATTAGAATTCTTCTTGGTTCAAGCTGTTGCACCAATCCTGATTCTAAATTCTATTTATTTTTGACGAGTAGATGATTTGTGGAGGTCATTAGGGTGTCACTGGAAAAAACTTTTTGAATTATTGAATTATTGATTATTGAATTAATAGCAGCTCTGTTTCCATAATGACACAGATATTATTCTGATGCCTGTCACTGTTGCATTAGGATGATGCCTTGTGAGGCTCAAAGAAAAAAGGCCAAATGCTGTGTGTTGTGCCATTGTTTGCTCTGGTTTCACATTGCATCCTGGTGAAACATAAACCTGAAGTGGTTTACTTTATTTAACAGGCTCTAAGGTACACCCTTTTTCTGCATTCGCATCTGCCAAGCATATATGTGTGTGTATGTGTGTGTATGTGTGTGTATGTGTGTGTGTGTGTGTGTGTGTGTAACATATTATATCAGTCTGGCAATTAAACTAAAAAATTTACCTGCCAGTGGCGATTATATCAAAAAGGTGTTGAGGGATTGATGGTCTCTTTCCTGTGGTCTGTGTTGTGTTATTACAATGTATAAGCTGATATGATACTGCATGCTCTACCTTGGATCAAAAATGCCTTAAATTAGCCAGGCCTTGGTCGTATTAAATGCTAGGGCTGCATGATAACAGTTGAACTGATAATCTTGTAAAAATATTGTATTGAGAGGAGCAGAACTCCCAATTCTATTTTTATTAACTGGTCTCAATGTTTTAACCAATAATGTTGTTTTACATTACGCCTTGTAGCCACCGAAGAGACACCTTTTACCATGTCCAAGTTTCTTAAACCCAAACTGAAGGTAAAATATGTGAGTTATGTGTGTCTCTGCCCTGGTTTGCTGTGTAGTAGCAATGAGAAAATAAACTTAAAGTGTTCGCATTGTCTATGTAGGAAGAAACCTCTGTGTGAAGTGTTTTTCTCCCTTTTCTTGAAAAGAGAGATGCATGGGCTGGGCTTTACCATGGCTGTTGCCCCATACAGGCCCGTCACTGCAGTACTGATGCTTTTGTCTGCACTGCAGCGACAGGGAGAGGAGATGGTTAGACAAATGCAGTCAGAGAGAGGTTTTGTTTTCTGCGTACTCATGCACTCATCATGATCTCAAGAAACATTATTGCATATACCTGAGCTGAACGTATGTGATAGGATATGTGACATGAGGACAACAGGATATTATGAATTTTTGTCTGTGTATGCTTTTTTTATATATATGATGCATGGAAATTGCTAGATGCTAGTTTATTTCAGGTTTTGTGTGTTTGTTGCATGGTTTGTGTGGGTGTATTCTGCATGATGTAGCCTAGTTGCCATGGATTAATTCTCATAAAGTCAGACTACATGTGATGTTTTGATCCCTGGCAGCTGTGATGTGAGAACCTTTTTTCCCTGCAGCTCACTGTAATCATTAATATTGTATGGGTTCATTTAACTCTTAATCAGTAGAGTAGTCATTACCAGGATATGATATGCTTTAAAGTCTTAGTCAACTCAAACATGAAAATGTACTTACCTTCCAGTCATTCAAGATGTAGATGAGTTTGTTTCTTCATCAGAACATATTTGAAGAATTTCAGCATTACATCCCTTGCTCACCATGTGAATGGTTGCCTTCATAATGAGAGTCCAAACAACTGATACAATTATCACAATAGCCTTGTTAAGCAAAAAGCTGCATGTTTGTATAAAAATTCATCGTTAAGATGTTTTTTTTTTTACTTCAAACCACTGCATCCAGGTAAAATGCGAGTCCTCCGTCTATAAATTTGTACAGAGCAAGCACTGTTTATGAGTGAAAACAGTCCAAAACTGTTTTAAACAAATATATTAGTGGATTTTGATGTGAGAGGACAACAGCTTTTTCACTGGAGGAAGCATTATTGTGGATTATGGACTTGTCATTTCCACAGAAGCTTTGGTTACAGTTCAAATATAAGAAATTAATTTCTTACAAACAGACAGCTGTTCACTTCACAAGATGTTAATTGATGGACTGCAGTCGTGTTTATTATTTGTGGATTATTATGATGTTTTTTTATCAGCTGTTTGAACTCTCATTTTGATGGCACCCATTCACTGCAGAGGACCTGTTGGTCAGAAAGTGATTTAATGCTAAATCTGTTCCAATAAAGACAAACTTGTCTACATTTTGGATTGCCTGATGGTGAGTACATTTTCAGCAAATTTTCATTTTTGCCAATTCTTTAAATGTTAGGGCTTTAATAATATAGGCGCATTCATCTGCATCTCTATCAGATTTTGGTCTCATCCAAAATCTACTATTAGCCAAGGTAAATCTTTGGAGACAGCCCACCCATTTCCTCTAAATTCCTTAGGCTTGCATCCTCCAATTCAGACGTCAGCGCCTCTCGGATACAGATGTGTTACCATGGAAACTTCCAGGCTTTCAATGTGACCTCACCAATTCTTAGTATTTTCAGCTTGAGAGTGGGAGTGCATTTAATAAGTACTTCACTCGTGCTGAACACTCATGTTTAGAGTATGGAATCCATGTTATGAAAAATGAATGCTTCGGAAAAAGTCTTATTGCACCGCTTCATTCTTCATGTCACCTCGTGATCTCATAAGAATGTAGTCATCTTCGCAATGTAACTTCATGATTGACTCACTTTTCATGTTCTAGTTTTGCCTGGTTAAAGGCTCCGTGTCACTCAGTTGTCACCGTCTTCCGAGTACTGCTTTGAAAATATGTGTCACCTTCAGCTTTGTGGTTATTAATATCCCAGCTTTTCTGCAAAGAGAAACTTAAGAATGTCTATCAGGACGACCTTATTATCAGGACGGACTGGGAATAGGAGCCTTGACGCTATTAGAGAATCCTGATTGTCTAGTTGGAGTGGGACTATCCTAAAACCTAAAATGGATTCTTGTAGGCTGCAAACAATTGGTTAGGGATTTAATGAAATAAAATTCTGCTCAAGTAATATTTTCTAGTTATTATTTTTGTAAAAAGAAATGTCTTGACAAAAAGAACGGTCACTTTTGATCAAGTAAATGCATCCATGCAAAATAAAAATGTTGATAAATATTTTAAAACAATTAACTAACCCCAGTCTTTTAATTGTTCATTATTTAATAATTTTATTGGTTTATTATTATTATTTTTATTATTCAATTGACTTCTCCTTCTACCATTTGTGGTTTTTGGCCACAGTGGTTATAGTTTTACTATAACAAAGATAGTTGGTTTTACAGAGTGTTTTTTTTGTTTGTGTGTTTGTTTGTTTTACACACAAACCACAAGAACATAAAATGGTTTTCAGCAAAACTCTTGTACTGGTTGCCTGTTCATAAATCATAAATGGCGACTGTATTGCAGCAGGGTGAGAGGTTGGTCTGCAACCTCAGTTGCGTCATCGTGTGTTGGGAATGTGAGAGGCAGTTACTGAAGAGCTTTGCTCAGTGAATGAGCAAGTGGGAAAGAGCTGGACTGCTGTGTTCATTTGGATTCAGAAGCAACAGACTAAGACAAATGTTAGAGAGAAACGGGGAGAGAGAAGAACGTGTGAGATTGTGTTATCACTAGTGTGCAGTCGCATTTAGAGGTGCTATCTGTTCCTACAGCTGGACTGCAGTGTGTCTCTTATGAACACGTAGCTTTATATTCTGGTGAGTTTTATTACATTTTTGGGGGTCATTTTAATATGCAACTCTCTTATTTCATGCTTAAGCATTTTGAAAATGCATCACAACCTATATGCTGAGAATTAATGTTTATTAAAGACTCATCTTGGGTTGTCATATGCTGACTTTTATCTGTGCATGGGTGTGGCCTATTGCGTTTTTTCCAACACACATTTACCGGCTTAATTTAACAGTGGAGATCTGTGGTCATGACATCTATCTTCACAGAGCTGTCAGAGTAAAACAATGGTGATCTGGTCGTAATCTCTTGTCTAATCTAAGTGGACATTGAGACAGGATATTTTGGAAGAGGCAGGATTGGGGGAAGGGCGGCATGCGTCCAGCTGATCTGGACAAAAACAGGACATATTCACAGTAGAGAACAAGCTGTGCATTAGATCATCAATTATCAATCATACCATTTCTCATCTGGATGTGTTTTATGCATTTTAAGAAGTTATGATTAAGCAAAGACCTCACTAATGGATCAGCCATTAGCTAATCAATTCCTTATCTGCTTTTTCTTTTCCATCCTTCAGTTATTATATCAAGCAGATGTTTTGTAAATAGGGCTGATCTCCTGCAATTAATTATCAAACTTCTTCTCGAGACTTCATAAGATATTGCCATTTCTGTCTCTTTTATATTTAGCATTATGATAGCCATCTTCTCTTTCCTCCCGTTCCACCATTTTCCCCTTTATTTAGCTTATTTCTTCTATCTACATGGGGGGTTAAAGTGGAAAGATGGCAGTTCTGGCCAGCATAACAAAAGGCTGTATTGATCCAGGCTGACAGTGCATTATATGCAGACTACTCCTTATTCTGGCCACTCTTCATGTTGTTAAAAGTGCTGTTTTGTTAGTCTTCCGGACCTTGGGATTATCCTGAACCCTTTCCAAATGCATCCTGTATGGATTCACTTCAGCAAATGGCGTACAAGGCCCATGAATGATCTTAGCATGTAATTGTCAGACAAAATCCACATGCAGTCACACAGAAATGCGATTTTTAAATAAACACAGAGAAATATACATGAATTGAATTTTATAACTAAAGCTTTTTAATGATGGCAAGTGAAGGCATTTTCGAACGAATCAGTGTATACTAGGGTTGTTATATACCGGTATGTCGATATACCATGATATAAACATGTGCAATTATCATACCGTGTACATTTGCTTATCTATGGTATTGGGAGAAAATAACAGCCACACATACAATGGAGACAACATCAGAGACAGAGGCCATTATATCTAATCTCTATCTCTAACCTGTAAAATAATGACAAAAGCACTGCGATATAAATAAATAGGCTAATCTGTTTGTTTTGCATGTCTCTCTGTGAATGAGCGACGTTGTGACTTGTACTACACAATCAAGTATGCACCGGCGTGGCTTATAGTGCTTTGTTTAACAGTGCCTGCTGTCTCACTTTCTGAGGACGTGTACACAAACAATGAGAGCCTCACTGAGAGAACAATTTATAATAATTTCATCATTTTATTTGAGAAAATCATGGTCAATAACAAATACATTCTGACTTTCCGAGCTCTTCAATACCACCCGTCAAAATAAAAGTCCACGTTTAACTCAGAGAAATTGACAGAAATTATGACTGTACTATGTAGCCTACTTCAAAAATAATAATAATAATAATACTAATATTAATTACATATTTGTAAGGAACATCTTTTTTGTTCCACTTATTTTATTTTAGTAAATCTCTGTTGTGCAACCCTTTGCAAAAACATAAGTTTAAAATGATTAACCAAATAAAATTTTTATGCATTTTCATTACCATCATTTTTGATAGTATATTTGTATTAAAAAGTACAGAATCCAGAAAATTAAGTCAAACCAGAATTTGTGAATTTGTATGAGTAATTAATGATAAATAGAAGTTATTAAACTAAGAAGTAGTCAGTAATTACATTTTGTTGTTTTTGATTAATGAAATTTGAATAAACACATGCTTTCAAACATTTGTTCAACCAAAAAAAAAAAAAAAAAAAAACGTTGTGATTGTTTAATACTGTATCCTGCTCCAGAGTAGGATCTAATTTGGTTCTCAAAAGGCAGTCCGGTACTATAATTGTACCCAGTTTCGGCGGTGCGAAAACACAAAAGTCAGTAGTTACACAATTAGTTCTGGTAATATGAAAAGGCTCTCGCCCTGATAGGCCCTATTCATTGTAACTAGGGTTGGGCAAAAAATCTAAATGTGATTTTCATGCGCATCTCGTTAGTTCAGCCACTCCTGTGATTAATCGCCAATTAATCTCCAACGATTTTGAAAGCAGTTTTCAGTAGCTTGTCAGTGAACTAAGGCTCCTAGAGCGGCATTTACATTTACTGGGAAACGGAGTGATTATTACGTAATCAGAGCACGGAGGGGAAATTGTTGCCACTCCACTTCGCTAGCAGACTCTAATCTGAATGCATGTCCAGGAGATACTTATCACTTATCACCAGAGATGTATAAAGTACTAGAGACCAATACTTGAGTAAAAGTACAAGTACTCTATCAAAAAAGTGACTTGAGTAGAAGTTGAAGTGCTCTTTAAGCACCACACTTAAGTAGAAGTACTAAAGTATTCAACACTTTTTGTACTTAAGTATTGCAAGTAGTCTATTTTAAAATTTACTACTCAAGTACTGAAAGTAAAAGTAGAAGTATTGTGTTATGTAGCTATTAAAGAAAGTAGTCAAAAGTTTGAACATATTGTTTTTACTATTTCAAATGATTAACCTAAAGGACAATCACAGTTCCTTTGACTGTAACTTCTTGTAAACAAAAAACGGTTACTAGGGTTAGTTCGCCCAATTTGCAAAATGATGTCATTAATAACTTACCCTCATGTTGTTTCAAACCCATAAGACATCAGAGGTTCATTTAGAATTTTTTGAAGCATCGAAAATACATTTTGGTCCAAAAATAGCAAAACTACGACTTTATTCAGCATTGTCTTCTCTTCCATGTCTGTTGTAAGACAGTTAAAAACAAAGCAGTTTGTGATATCTGGTTCGCGAACGAATCATTCGATGTAACCGGATCTTTTTGAAACAGTCCACCAAAACGAATTGAATCGTTTTAAACAGTTCGCGTCTCCAATACGCATTAATCCACAGATGAATTAAGCTGTTAACTTGTTTAATGTGTCTGACACTCCCTCTGAGTTAAAACAAACCCGGAGTAATTCATTGACTCAAACAGTACACTGACTGAACTACTGTGAAGAGAGAACTGAAGATGAACACCGAGCCGAGCCAGATAATGACTCGTTCACGAGTCAAGAACCGTTTCTGTCAGACGCGTCTGATTCGTGAACCGATGAGCTGATGATACTGCGCATGTGTGATTTAGCGTGAAGCAAACCGACACACAGAGTGTCTGAACCGAACTGATTCTTTTGGTGATTGATTTTGAACTGATTCTGTGTTAATGTTATGAGCCCAGGTGCAGTAAACGCCAATGACGCCATTGCATCGAGCGCAAAAGAATCGGTGAACTGTTTTCTTCAACTGGTTTATTGAATCGAACTGTCAGAAAGAACTAATGTTACTGGTCATCCGAGAACCGATGCAACCGGTTCTTGACCCGTGAACGAGTCATTATCTGGCTCGGCTCGGTGTTCATTTCTCTCTTCACAGCAGTTCAGTCAGCACGCGCAGTCTTCTTAATCGCTTGTTTCGCTCGATGTGCCAGCTTCATCAAATCTGCCATCTACAGTTCTGGCAGTGGTTTGTAATGGAATGATTCGTAACATTATTATAATTGTAACGAGTAACGATGCAGCACATAAAAAAAAATATCGGAGTAAAAGTATTAAACTCAGCGAAAATATGTACCGAACTAAAAGTGGAAGTAGGAGAAAAAAATAATACTCCAGTAAAGTACAGATACCGCCTTTTAGTACTTAAGTACAGTAGTGAAGTAGTTCTACTTCGTTACTATACATCTCTGCTTATCACAAGAGTGGGTTTACTGATGAGATACAGATGAAAATCACATTGATTTTTTTGCCCGGCCCTAGCTGTAACCTGGGTGTGACCCTTCTTTCACTGGTTCAGTCATTCTGGAAACAACCATAACATTGTCCCCTCCACCCTCAAATACAGCTGAAATCACACATCCCCCTCCCTGCTAACAGTATGGACAGATTTAGTGGATTGGGATGGATGTAGCTTTGGATTGGTGGGGTTGTGTTCAGTCAGCAGGGGGCTGATGGCAGCACTCTCTTTGTGCCGGTTTGCTCAGAAGAGTTAGGAATTTGCACAGGGGCCACCATGTGCTCAGCTGTTGGCCATTGCTGGGGAGAGTTGTGTCTTTTAACTCATAAAATGTCTGCCTGGTTTTAGGTTTCCTCCCTTAAGTGATTGTTTGTTCCGGATAGATTTGATTGTGTCATTTATTATTATTTATTTTATCTTATTTGCGTCAGTACAATATTGTTTTAATTTAAACATTGAAAGTTGTAGTATAAATTCTTTAAATCCTTTTTTGCTATTACCTGGAATTTCCCATTGTTTCCTTTGAAAAAAACACTATTGCTGTACTCTTGTTCCATTCTGATCAGAAGGCCACGCTAAGGGTCTTCAAAAATGTATTTACATTTTTGCATTTGCTTTCAAAGCCCAAGTTCATGTGGAAGAACTTTTACATTTGGAGATTTATTAATGATCTTTTCCCTCTTTTAGAAAATGGATATCAGTGGAGTTAAAGTTCTGGAGTCAGCCGACGACATCCAGGAACGCCGACAGCAGGTTCTGGATCGCTACCGTCGTTTCAAGGAGCTGTCCGTTGTACGCAGACAGAAACTTGAAGACTCTTACCGGTTCCAGTTCTTCCGTCGAGATGCAGATGAGCTAGAGAAATGGATCCAGGAGAAGCTACAGATTGCCTCTGATGAGAACTACAAGGACCCCAGTAACCTACAAGTGAGAGAGAAAAAAATAAGTTCCCTAAATGCCCTTTCTGAGATCTCTGAGAAAAATGTGTTGTCATCTCTATTCTTGAAGTGATTCTTCCTTTAAGCTGTAAATTCCTTGACAGGGTCTGTCTGCTGTAATCAACAGTGAATTACTTTATAAGGTCATCAGATTATAATAGCTTAAATACAGTAAATTAACACCTGCATGCAGTGACTTTGGTCACAAGGTTTGTGTTGTGATTTATGCAGACATTAATAAAGATTTATGCAATTGGTTCAAATCAGGCCTTACAAAGTGGCAAATTTCTCTAAAGAAATGTATTTCACAATATTCAATGTTTAAAAACAAAAATCTGCATATGCTGCATCTTGTCTTTACCACTATATTTGTCTAATACAGCATTTCCCCCCTTGTCTTAGGGAAAGCTCCAGAAACATCAAGCCTTTGAGGCAGAGGTGCAGGCTAATGCTGGAGCCATCATTAAACTGGACGAGACCGGCAATCTCATGATATCTGAGAGCCACTTTGCATCTGAAACCATTCGAGTAAGGCCTCTTTATTTTCAATACCACATGCTAGAGTTCCATAATGGAGAAAGGTGAAATGTAACTTTATCTTATATGGATCAGTCTTTCACGCCTTACCCGGACTACCCCAGCGACCAATAGTAAAAAGTGTCAATTATGGCGCTTTTATTCCAGTAGGTATTGAGTGCGGTGAAATAGGTTTATTTTCATTTGTTCTGCTTCCTTTTACAGTGCATGTCTCTTGAAGGAACTGAGTGCTGTGTTCTTTTTTGGTCTACCTTATTCAGTCTTTCTATTCAAACTGACTTTCTTTTGACGCAAAAATATATTTCTAGACTAAAACTGAGCTGTCCTTAAACTTTTTTGTTTTGTTTTGAGTTTTGTTTTGATCCTATTTGTCTGGCTTTGTCACCTCTTAAAATTCAGACCCGTCTAGAGGAACTTCACCGTCTGTGGGACCTGCTGCTGCAGAAGACTAAAGAGAAGGGAGTGCGTCTCCTGCAGGCCCAGAAATTGGTGCAGTACCTCCGTGAGTGTGAGGATGCCCTGGACTGGATCAGTGACAAGGTGAGACATCAGACTAGACATCATTTATTGCACTGTATAAATGTTTGGTCAGTGCTGAAAAATATTTCACCTAATATATTTGAAGGCACACTGACAATAAATTCATTGCAGGAAGCTATTGCCACCTCAGAGGAGCTTGGCCAGGACCTGGAGCATGTGGAGGTTCTGCAGAAGAAGTTTTGAAGAGTTCCAGACAGACCTGGCAGCCCACGAGGAGCGTGTGAATGAGGTGAACCAGGCAGCCGGTAAACTAACCCAGGAGAACCATCCCGAGGCCGAGCTCATCCTGAAGAAGCAGGAGGAAGTGAACTCTGCCTGGCAGAGGCTGAAGGGATTGGCTCAGCAGAGGCAGGGCAAGCTGTTTGGAGCTGCTGAGGTGCAGCGTTTCAACCGGTGAGTTATTCAAGACATTTGCAATCACTAACTTATACAGATTTGTTGGTTTGACTTTAGTTATTAAAATGTTCTGTTCTGACCTACAGGGATGTGGATGAGACAATCAGCTGGATTAAGGAGAAGGAGCAGCTGATGGCATCTGATGATTTGGTCGTGACCTTGCCAGTGTTCAAGCCCTGCTCCGGAAGCACGAGGGGCTGGAAAGAGACTTGGCGGCCTTAGAGGACAAGGTCAGTTTTTTTATATATATATATATATCCCACAAAACAGACCTGCCCATAACATTTATACATTTATTCTCTCATTATTTTATTTATGTATATTTAATTTAATGCAGAGATGTACTACAGAATGTGCAAGCATTGTACAGTCATAAGTCATTTTCTTCTGTCTTCAGGTAAACACTCTTGGTGTGAGGCGGACCGTCTGCAGCAGACACACCCCCAGAATGCCACTCAGATCCACCTGAAAAGAGATGAACTCATTACCAACTGGGAGCAGATCCGTACCCTGGCAGCTGAGCGACATGCTCGGCTCAATGACTCCTACAGGTAGGTTAGGATACACCTTTTGCTTTTGATCACTGCTTCAAACTGATTGATTGATGAGATTTTAAGTTAAGTTTTACACAGAGCTACCTGGTGATCTTATGGTTGTTGTCTTGCTTCTAGGCTGCAGCGCTTCACTGCAGATTTCCGTGAACCTGACCAGCTGGGTGACGGAGATGAAGGCTCTGATCAACGCAGATGAGTTGGCCAATGATGTGGCCGGAGCTGAGGCCCTACTTGACCGCCACCAGGAGCATAAGGTATTGAACTTTGAAAATTTAACAAGTAAAGCAACATGGGAAAATTATGTTTGGATAGTAAATAAAGTATTTATAACCTTTCTTTCAAAACTGTGATTTGCCTGTTTTGCATTGCATTTATATTATTGCTCTACCAAGGATGCTTGACACTGAAAGACCATAATGCCCATTATGTTTACCAGGGTGAGATTGATGCTCATGAGGATAGTTTCAAATCTACCGATGAGGCTGGGCAGGCTCTGCTGAACACCGGACATTATGCTTCTGAGGAAGTCAAGGAAAAGGTGTGTCTAAACTTGGATCTGTGTTTTTGTAGGCTATTTTTTAAACTCATCATTGATGCATTTTTAATTCTAAAGTGAGCTTCTGAATGACCCTCATTTTGTGTTTGTTGGTGTAGCTGGGCATCCTGTCTGAAGAGAAAGTGTCTCTTCTGGAGCTATGGGAGCTACGTAGGCAGCAGTATGAGCAGTGCATGGACCTGCAGCTCTTTTACAGAGACACTGAGCAGGTCGACAACTGGATGAGCAAGCAAGAGGTAAAAATTCATCTAGACTTCTTTTATTGTGACGACTTTCTCTTAAATGTTGGACACTTTCATGTTGTTTATAACTGAGAGCAAAGTTTTAGACATTTCAAACTGTCTTTTTCAAAGGCTTTCCTGCTGAATGAAGATTTGGGTGACTCTCTGGATAGCGTTGAAGCTCTTCTGAAGAAACATGAAGACTTTGAGAAATCCCTCAGTGCCCAGGAAGAGAAGATCACTGTAAGAAATCACACAGTCTGATGTAAAATTCAAGGCTTAAATAATCAGTTTTACAAATCTTACTCAGTTTCCTTTTAATTCTCCACTGAAATATACAGGCCCTGGATGAATTTGCCACCAAACTGATCCAGAATATCACTACGCCAAGGAGGATGTGGCCACTCGCAGAGATGCAGTAAGTGGAGATGAGCACCCTGAAACTTCCTTCACTGCAGCTTCGCAAGCACTTTCCTCCCTTCAGTTTATTGCTGACAGAAGTGCTGTATCACTGGTAATACTATGACTTGAACACCTTTTTTTTCTACTTCAGCTGCTGAGCAGACGCAATGCTCTTCACGAGCCGCGCTCAGTTTCGCCGTGCAGCCCTGGAGGACTCTTTCCATCTGCAGCAGTTCTTTCGGGACTCTGATGAGCTCAAAAGCTGGATCAATGAGAAAATGAAGACCGCCACTGATGAGGCCTACAAGGTTTTTTCAGTTATTTTGCACATTTGGAATCATTTCTTTATTTTTCCTTCTTTTTCTCACCCTTTATTCCTTCCTCTTTCAGGACCCCATCCAACCTGCAGGGGAAGGTGCAGAAGCACCAAGCCTTCGAAGCTGAGCTTTCTGCTAATCAGAGTCGCATTGATGCACTGCAGAAGTCAGGCCAGGAGCTGGTTGATGGGAAACACTATGCTCCAGCGAGGTGTCCACCCGAATGGAAGAGGTCAGCTCTCAGTGGAAGAAACTTCTAGAGGCAACTGAACTCAAAGGTGAAAAAAAAGGCACAGCATGATAGTACTACCTATTTGACAGGAAGAGACAGCAGTTAAAACGGTCTGATTTATTAATGGTAATTATGAAACCGAAGGCAGATTTTCAGTTATATCACATAAATTACTCTTTCAGGGATTAAGTTGCGTGAAGCGAACCAGCAGCAGCAGTTCAATCGTAATGTAGAGGACATCGAGCTGTGGCTATATGAGGTGGAGGGACACCTAGCCTCAGATGACTTTGGCAAAGATTTGGACCAGCGTCCAGAACCTTCAGAAGAAGCATGCTCTGCTGGAGGCTGATGTGGCTGCCACCAGGTAACAATGTCTTAATGATATCCAGAGTAAAGGATATTGGATATTTACACTGTTTCTTGTATGATTCTGTGCAATTGGCAGGTTTGGCAGCTTTCCTCATCTTAACTAACAGTTTGTTTCTCACCTTTTTACAGGACCGCATTGATGGCATTACTATTCAGGCCAGGCAGTTCCAGGAGGCTGGACATTTTGATGCTGATAACATCCGCAAAAAGCAAGAGGCTCTGGTGGCACGCTACGAGGGTCTAAAGGAGCCCATGGCCGCCCGCAAACAAAAGCTGTCAGACTCTCTGCGCCTTCAGCAACTTTTCAGGGATGTAGAAGATGAGGAGACATGGATTCGAGAGAAGGAACCCATTGCTTCCTCTACAAACAGGGGTTTGTGTGGTTTAAATTACATGACATTAAATCTGAAATTACTATTAAACATTTATATTCTTAAAACAATTATTTTCTCATACTCTTTCAGGAAAAGACCTTATTGGAGTCCAGAACCTTCTGAAGAAACACCAGGCTCTTCAGGCTGAAATCTCTGGCCATGAACCCCGAATCAAGGCTGTTACTCAGAAGGGGGAGGCCATGATTGAAGAGGGTATATTTAATTCTAGCTTAATTCTATTTAAATCTTTCATAAGAGTCTGACTTTCTACTATGCATTGGTTCAGAACATTTTTAGTTATTATTCAAAGATTTTTCCCCTTTCCAGGCCATTTTGCAGGGGAGGATGTGAAAGCTAAATTGCAAGATCTGCACAATCGTTGGGATGGACTGAAGGGAAAAGCTTCCCAGCGTAGACAGGATCTGGAGGACTCCCTTCAGGCTCAGCAGTACTTTGCTGATGCCAATGAGGCTGAGTCTTGGATGAGAGAGAAGGAGCCCATTGTAGGAAGCACTGACTATGGCAAGGATGAAGATTCTGCAGAGGTAAACAAGGAGGAGGGCTGGATCTAGAATGAAACTAGTTAGAAACTAATATTTGAGCTAGAAATTTTTTTTTAATTTTTTCATCCATGCATCCTTCATACATCATAAGATGTTTAAAGTACTTTTGTGGCATCTTAAATTGCAGTTTTGTATAAAAAGTAACTAGATGGCTCTAACATGT